>NW_024425119.1:8430019-8515169 GCF_017311325.1 Ursus maritimus
GAGAGGGATAAAGAAAGGGGGGGTAATCAGAAGGGGGAATGAAACATGAGAGACTATGGACTATGAGAAACAAACTGAGGACTTCAGAGGGGAGGGGGGGTGGGGGAATGGGATAGACCGGTGATGGGTAGTAAGGAGGGCATGTATTGCATGGTGCACTGGGTATTATACACAACTAATGAATCATCGAGCCTTACATCGGAAACCGGGGATGTACTGTATGGTGACTAACATAATATAATAATAATAATAATAAAAAAATCATTAAAAAAAAAAACTATTGTAATAAGAACAGTATGGTACTGGCACAAAAATAGACACATAGGTCAAGGGAACAGAACAGAAAGCCCAGAAATAAACCCACAGTTATATGGTCAATTAATCTATGACAAAGGAGGCAAAAATATACAGTGGGAAAAATACAATCTTTTCAATAAATGGTGTTGGGAATACTGGACAGCTACATGCAAAAGAAAACTAGACCACTTTCTTACACCATACATGAAAATAAATGGATAAAGACCTAAATGTGAGAACTAAAACTCCTAAAAGAAAAAATAGGGATGGTAATCCCTTGGCAACATATTTATGGATATATCTCCTCTGGCAATGGAAACAAAAACAAAAATGAACAATTGGGACTATACCAAAATAAAAAAGCTTTTCACAGCAAAGGAAACCATCAACAAAACAAAAAGGCAACCTAGTGAATGGGAAAGGATATTTGCAAATGGGGTTGACACCCAAAATATATAAAGAACTTATACAACTCAACACAAAAAAACAAATAATCCTACTAAAAATGGGCAGACGACCTGAACAGACACTTCTCCAAAGACATACAATGACTAACAGACACATCAAAAGAGGTTCAACATCATTAGTCATCACGGAAATGCAAATCAAAACTACAGTCAGATATTACCTCACACCAGCCAGATGGGCTCATATCAAAAAGACAAGAAATAACGAGTATTGGCTAGGAAGTGGGAAAAAGGGAAACCTCATGCATTCGGTAGAATGTCAGTTGGTATAACCACTATGGAAAACAGTATGGAGGTTCCTCAGAATATTAAAAATAAAAATATCATATGATCCAGTAATTACACTACTGAATATTGACACTCCCCACAAAACAAAAACACTAAATCAAAAAAATAAATGCACCTCTGTGTTTATTGCAGCATTGCTTACAGTAGCCAAGATATAGAAGCAACCTCAGTGTCCCACTGATAGATGAATGGATAAAAAAGATATGGTATTTATATACCACGGAATATTATTCAGTCATGAGAAAGAGGGAAATCCTACTATTTGTGACAACATGGATGGACTTACAGAGTATTATGCTAAGTGAAATAAGTCATACAGAGAAAGACAAATACCATATAATTTCACTTTGTGGAATCTAAAAAAACAAAACAAATGAACAAACCAAAAACCAAAAAATAAACAGACTCTTAAATACAGAGAATAAGCTGATGGTTGCCAGATGGGAAGTTGGTGGGGGGGATGGGTGAAATAAATGAAGGGGATTAAGAAGTACAAACTTCCCCTTATTATCTTTTTTTCTTTTTTGGAGAGGGGGAGGGGCAGAGGAACGGGGAGAGAGAGAATCTTCAGCAGGCTCCACACCCAGCACTGAGCCCAACGCAAGGCTCAATCTCACAACCCTGAAATCACAACCTGAGTGGAAATCCAAAGTTGGACACTTAACCAACTGAGCCACCCAGGTGCCCCCAAACTTCCACTTATAAAATAGATAAGTCATAAGTCATGGAGATGAAAAGTACAGCACAGTGAATATACTCAATAGTATTAATAACAGGGGCGCCTGGGTGGCTCAGCCATTAAGTGTCTGCCTTCGGCTCAGGTCATGATCCCAGAGTCCTGGGATCGAGCCCCGCATAGAGCTCCTTGCTCAACAGGAAGCCTGCTTCTCCCTTTCACACTCCCCTCACTTGTGTTCCCTCTCTCACTGTCTCTGAATCTTTAAAAATAAAAATAATAATAATAATAATAATATTAATAACAGTGTATGGTGATAGTGACTATAATCACCAAAGTGAACATTAACATACAGAATTGTCAAATCAATACGTTGTACACCTGAAACTAATATACTATTGTATGTTAATTATATACTTCAATAAAAAAATTATATGATAAAATCAAATAATCTAGAGTAAAAAGACTACCAACTGTAATTCCAATGATAAGACATCTGGAAAAGGCCAAACTATATAGGCAGTAAAAATTTCAGTGGTTACCAAGAGTCTGAAAAGGAGAGTGGAGCACAGGAGATTTTTATGTAAAAATACATAACTTTATGCATTTGTCAAAATCCACATAACTTTACATATTTATTGAATGCAAATTTTATTTAATTTTATTTTTTTATTTTGATTTTTTTTAATTTTATTTATTTATTCACGAGAGACAGAAAGAGAGAGGCAGAGGCAGAGGCAGAGGGAGAAGTAGGCTACCCACAAAGTAGGGAGCCTGATATGGGACTCGATCCCAGGACCCTCGGATCATGACCTGAGCCAAAAGCAGATGCTTAACCAACTGAGCCACCCACGCAAATTTTAAAAATTTAGGAGGTCAGGGGGTCCATGAAAGAATGAAGACTGTGACAAGAGAATCTAACTGTATTACAAGTGTTGGAAACAACCACACTAGGGGTGGGTAGGATGACCTCAATAACTTTGGCAATGGAATCGATAAGAGTAAAGTCAAAAGAAACTGCACATAAGCACTGTATTCTAGTTGATGAAGTTGTTTCCCATGGAGGTTTGAGTTTACAACTCTGATACTGCTACATGTGTTAACTGGAATTGAATAATTATGTAAATGTACTGAGCAGATGATGGCAACCAGATTTCTCTCTGCTGGAGTGGTCATTAAAGATATCAAGGGGCTAGAATGATGCAATGTAATCGATGAAAGTTTTAGACATCAGTAAAACCTGATGTGTACCTTATTATAGATATACATAATTACATATACAAATATTTATCAATATATGTACAAACATAGGTTAGTATGCACATACACATTCCCTTGTCCTGTGAACTGAGAGGGCCTAAAAGAAATAACACCTCAGCAGCAATGAGCATACCTAGTATCCAAATCTTGGTTTCTAATACCATTCTTTAATAACAGCAGCCATGGCTCCACAGAGAAATAGGGGATTCTAAGACTGAGACAGGAAATATACAATATAAGCCCAGAGAATATTACAGTTCCAGAAAGTAAGGAAGTGCTCAAAAACAAAGCATAGCAACACATTGATGGGAGCAAGTCAAAGGACCACAGGAACCAACTGAAAGAACTCCCAGTGGCAAAGGTAGAACAATTTGAGCAACAAAATAAATATAGTATTGGACTGCAACCCGAAGTATAAGATAAATATCCATGAGTACCTACTGATATAGACAATTAAATAAATTAATAACTAGGATAGGAGAAACAAATATCACATACACAAGAATTTCCAAAAAATTACATAGAAACTTGTTTTGAACTGAAGTGTGTTCCCCAAAAATTATGTGTTGAGGTTATAATCCTCAATGTGACTACAGTTGTAGACTTTAAGGAAGTAATAAACGTTAAATGAGGTTATAAAAAAAAAAGTAGGGCCTTAATCCAATAGGACTTGGGTTCTTTTTTTTTAAGATTTTATTTATTTATTTGACAGGGAGAGAGAGAGAGAGCACAAGCAGAGGAAGCAGCAAGTGGAGGGACAGGGAGAAGCAGACTCCCTACAGAGCAGGCAGCCCGATGCAGGGCTTGATCCCAGGACCCCAGGATCATAACCTGACCTGAAGGCAGATGCTTAACCAACTGAGCCACCCAGGCACCCCAAGATTTGTGTTCTTATAAGAAGAGGAAGAGACACCAGAAAGCTCTCTCTCCCTCCCCATTCACACACAGAATTGGCTATGTGAGGACACAGCAAAAAGGTGGCCGTCTACAAGCCAAGAAGAAAGGCCTCACCAGAAACCAACTCTTGTGTCATCTGGGACTTCTGGCCTCCATTACTATGAGAAAATAAGTTGTTGTTTAGACTACCCAGTCTGTGATATTTTGCTAAGGCAGCCAAGTAGGCTAATATGGTACCATATTTGGTACCAGACTAATTTGGTACCAAAGTGGGGTGTAACAAATTCTTAAAAATGTGAAAGTGGCTTCAAACCAGAAGATGGGTAGAGGCTAAAAGAGTTTTAAGGTGCGTGCTAGTAAAAGCCTAGGTTGCCTTGAAAGGGCTGCTGGTAGAAATATGGATGTTAAAGGTAATTCTGGTGAGGACTCAGAAAGAAAAGAGAGCTGTAGAGAAAGCTCCTATCATCTCAAAGACCATACATATCCTATAATAAACAGAATGTTGGTAGAAATATGAACATTAAAGATGCTTCTGGTAAGGTCTCAGATGGAAACGAGAAGTATGTTATTGGAAACTGGAGGAAAGGCAATTCTTGTTACAAAATAGCAAAGAATTTGGTGAATTGTGTTTTAATGTTGGGTGAAAGATAGAACTGTAAGTGACAGCCTTGGATATTTAGCAGAGAAGACTTCTAAGCCAAGTGTTAGAGCTGTGGCCTGATTTCTCTTTACTGCTGATAGTAAAATGCAGGAGGAAAGAGATAAATTGAAGAAAGTGTTAAACAAAAAGGAACCAGAATTTGAAGATCTGGAAAATTCTCAGCCTATACATACTATAAAAACAGAGAAAGTGTATTTTGGAGAGAAGAGCAAGGATGTGGCTGGACAATCATTCCATAAAGAGATTACCCAGGGATTTAAACAGCCAGTTCCACAATAAAGACTATTTCTTTGTACAGACAAAGATATGCATGTAAGAATTTTAGGTCTTATGTACTGCTACACTTAAAGCTTAAATGACCATGAGACTCAACTTCCTAGTATGATCTACCTGTGAATCTTTTTGGAAATACTGACTTGGTATCTTTATACAATATAGTCAACCACTGAATTATAGGCACATTAATTCTTACCTTCCATAGTCAAATTTTCTTTCATACATTCCAATTCTGTGTGAGTGAGTTCTTTTATAGTCTTTTTTTCTTTAAGAAGCTGAGAATATTTTTGAAAAAAAACTGGGGGAAAAAAAAAAGGCCATTCATTTTCCTGGTAGTGTTTGACTTTTTATTGTTACTTTCTTAGATTCTATTTTATAGCAACAAAATCTACAAACACCCAATTGTTTGACAACGATCCTGACCACAGAAAAGATTTCTCATCACCCCACATTCAATGTAATCCTTATTCTACTGATTCTGAAACCATAGATTTCTCCAGCTGAAAGATCAGTAGTTGAAAGAGGACATGATGGTTCCATTAGAATGACTGCAAAGGGGTTTATCCATATTTTCCTTCCATACCAAATGCAAAGGCTAAGCCTTGGAGGTGGGAGGAGAGGGAAAACAAACACTTCTATCTGAGGATGTACACAGCATAGGTCTTTGTGGCGGAAATGAGCTAATTCTGAGGAGTTCTGGGTTACCAAGAGAGTAAGAATTTTTTTTAATCCAGCATTAATCAGGAGGAGTGGGCATTATTTTCTTCATCTTCTTTCCTTTATCTACTCTCAACTGGCTCTTATTCCTCAGCACACCAATATACTCAAGTATCTCACAACTTAAAAATAACTTACCTCTCCCTCTAGAAGATGAATTTTCTCTTTCTTTCCTCCTTATCTCCCATTTGGTCCTTGACCCACCACGTTTCACTATTTCGTATGCCTTTTTTTTTTTATTATGTTATGTTAGTCACTATACAGTACATCATTAGTTCTTGATACAGGGTTCCATGGTTCATTGTTTGCGTATAACACCCAGTGATCCATGCAACACAAGACCTCCTTAATACCCATCACCGGGCTAGCCCATCCCCTCATCCCCCTCCCCTCTAAAACCCTGTTTGTTTCCTGGAGTCCGTAGTCTCTCAAGGTTTGTGTCCCCCTGTTCTTATGCCTTTTAAAAATCTGATAAATTCTTAAAGCCAAAGATATGAGGAAATCCACTCACTTGCCAAATTGGCTTTTAGATCTTACAGTCTTGGGCAGGACAGACATAAGTAAGGTGAAATTTCAATGGGTAACTCTTCCTAGAATGTTTCTTCCCATCTCCTTTTGTCTACCTGCTCATCTCAAAACATGTGTCTGTGCAAAACCCCTCGGCCTTATAAACACCAATAGGCAAATATAGCTTTGTCCTCACACAACTGTCTAGGGTACAAATGGTGCCCAACAGATGTCCCTCTACACATGTACACACATATATTTTTCAGTGTCTCTAGAGTGGATTCCATTATTTTTATAAACTGAGTTCAAATAAATAACAAAATTCCTAACAGATTCCCATTAATTGTGTCCCCCCTCCATCCCCAAAGAAGCCTTCTTTTCCAGATTTCTGGATATACCCATTATTAAATGTCAGTATCTAATGGATGTCATCTCTTTATATAAGGCAGACATTCCTCATAGATTCAAATGGATACTTACTGATAAAAGCGGTAAAAAATGAGATTGTCAATAGCAGCAGAAGTACCAGGAATAAGGAAAGAAGTAACTTGGGAAAACTGGGGTTACTTTTGTGTGGGTTGGTCTTCTTTTTGGGAGCTGAAGGAGAAATCAAATGAGTTCATCAGTAATAAATTCTGACTTTTACTTCCTTTCTCCTTCTCTTCCTCTTTCCCTTTTCTTGGATGACACAGTATTGCCAACCATATGACATCTTAAATAATAGGAAAATAGGAAAAAAATACTAATGTTCCTTATAGGAACTTCAGAAAATATATAAAAGCACAGTATTCATTGAGGACAACTGTTGTTAATGTTTTGGTATATATCCTTCCAATAATTTTTAAAGTGTATATACATACATACATACACATTTTCCCACATGATCGACATACCATATATACTGGTTTCTGACCCACTATCATACACTATACCACGAACATTTTCCATACAACCATATTTTCTTCTTTAACACTACTGTGGTGGCACAGTATTTCATTATATATGTAAATAATCTTCCAGATTGTTCCCAACTTTAACTACTTTAAATAATGCCATAGCACATAAATCTTTATTATAGTCATTCCCTCATCACATTCTTAAAATACGGTCAGACCTTTTTAGTCACTATTTCATGGTAAAGAATTATTTTCTCGATGGCTAGTATCAAAAAGACAAGAAATAAGTGTTGGTAAGGACTTGAAGAAAAGGGAACCCTCATGCACCGTTACTGGGAATGTAAACTGGTGCAGCTGCTGTGGAAACCAGTACAGAGGTTCCTCAAAAAATTAAAAATAGAAATATCATATGATCTATTAACTTCACTACTGGATATTTATCCAAAGAAAACAAAGACACTAGGTCAAAAAGATATATGCACCCCTTTGTTCACTGCAGCATTATTTATAGTAGCTAAGATAGGAAGTAACCTAAGTGTCCATCCATCCATGCATGGATAAAGAAAATGTGATATTTATATACAATAGAATATTATTCCACCATAAATAAAGAAGAAACTCTTGCCACTTGTGATAACACGATGAGCCTTGAGGACATTATGCTAAGTGAAGTAAGTCAGAGAAAACAAATACCATCTGATTTCACTGATCTGTGGAATCCAAAAAACTAAACAAAGCAAAACTCACAGATACAGAGAACAACAGATTGGTCGTTGCCAGAGGTGGGGGTGAAGGGGATTAAGAGGTACAAACTTCCAGCTATAAAATAAAGAAGTTGTGGTTGTTATGTATAGCATGTTAACTATAGTTAATGCTATAGATTATTACAGTAGTATCAACTATTAAATATTATTACATACTTGAAAGTTGCTAAGAGATTAAACCTTAAAAGGTCTCATCACAAGAAAAAAATTGTGTCACTATTTATGGTGATGAGTGTTAACTAGACTTACTGTGGTGATCATTTCACAAATATATGCAAAAATCAAATCATTACACTGTACACCTGAAACTAACACAGTAGTCCCCTCCCTTACCCACAGTTTCCCTTTACACGATTTCAGTTACCTGTGGTCAACTGTGGTCTGGAGGCAGATGATCCTAACACTAGGTAGGTCACAATGCCTATGTCATTCACCTCACACCATCTCATCACATAATAATTTTATTGCCTCACATTATCACAAACAAAAGAAAGGTGAATATAGCTCAATATTTCGAGAGACCATATTCACATAACTTTTATTATAGTATATCGTTATAATTGTTCTGTTTTATTATTAGTTATTGCTGTTAATCTCTTACTGTGCCTAATTTAAATTAAACTTTTATCAAAGGTATCTATGTACAGGAAAAAAACACAGTATATGGGTTTAGTACTATCCACTATTCGGGCATTCACTGGGGATCTTGGACCATATTTCTCACAGATAAGGGGGACTTACTATATAATGTTATTTGTCGATCATGCCTCCATAAAAAAATAAAACGAATTGTTTTCTCAAAGTTACGAGGTATTGACAAGTGGGGTATGCAATAGATTTTCTGAATGCAGGGCAATTTCCCTTGTAATGTGAGAGACCCTCTGTCTTTCATCCGCAATGGTCTTTGTTTCCACGTTAGTTCAGTACTAACAAATACACCCACAACACTCTCCACTCAAACTCTTCCCCTCTAACCGAGCCTGCTAATTCAACAGCCCCTGCATGTGGGCTGATGGTGCATCTCACTCAGCCTTAGAGATCACAGGAGAACAACTTCTCAGCATAATTAGCACTCTCCTTAGCTCAGGACTGTAGTGGATTTGTCACACCTCAATTTTGTTAGAGTATAACTGTACTTAATGTGTACCTTCAGGCAACTTAATCTACGGAGAATCTGATGTGTCCCAACTGTGGCCAGAGAATCAGCAACTAACATTACCTAGGCTTCATTTATAGTATTCTCTCTTCATCCTTCATCTCATCACAAACTCTGACCACCAGAAAAATGCTTCTTACCTGCAGGAGGCCATGATTTGGTGCCTGAGGACTTGGATTCATCTTTGAAACTCAATTCAGCGTAAGTGGTCTCTGAAGTCATATTAAGAAATCTGCTCTGTTCAAAAAATCCTTTTCACTTCTTCCTTAAAACATCTTAAAATGAAACCCGAACATGGTTGCAACTTGTCATACTTCCTATCACGAACAGTAGCCCCAGATAGGCAAACAACCCTAAGAGGAATCTCATGAAAATGAAAAACCTCAGAGAGAGGCCCAATCCCCAGGACCAACACAGTAAGAATCATAGCATTTAAACATATGTCAGCAAATGTACTAAAAGAAGGAACTTAGGAACTCAAAGGGTAGATTTAAAAAAAAAGGCGGGGGGGTGTAAAAAAACAGAAACTAAGCAATTTGAGAAATCTTTTCTGAGACTTGTATTATCTGAACTCACCAGCAAGAACGAAATTCAAGTATTAGTGTACATCTATATTTACGTAAACATAATTATTTCTACACCAGCCTGGGCATATACTCATTCATACTGTATTGTCCTCACCATTTGTAGCTGATCAGGCAACTATTTGGGACCACGTTCTGAGAGGGTCATTGTCAAAGAACTCCCACGTTAGCCTCTCCACTTTCAAGAGTCAGTATCTTCTAAAGGAGTCGGGAAGTCAGAGCTTAGATCATATGTCTTCTGAAGCCGCTCCCCAGTGCTGTTTTTCCCTGTTCTTAACTAACTCCCTCATGGATCTCCATTCATATTGCTACAGTCACTTCCAGCAGCTCCTGAAAGCAGCTCTCTCTGCTGGATGTTAATGGAGCGGGCCAGCCTTTATACCACCCGTCTCTATCCCTTCAATCCCCGTAACAACGCAGCAAGACAAGACAGGTCAATGTGACTATTTTTTACCAAGTTCGGATAATTTAATAGGATCACAAATTATGAGATAACTCAGTGACAAATATTTGACTTTTTCTAAAGGACAAGAGGAAAACACTCCAAAAATTTAATCTTTCATACAGAATCTTCCCAGACAATGCTCTTAGCTCACACCCTAGATTCAGCTCTCCCAAAATGATCCTTTTAATCTCCTCCACCAAATTCCTCCATCGCCTGCATAACACACACACGCTTACCTCATTTATTTCTATATCAAGGTACACTGAAAACCATGTGTTTTGGGGCGCCTGGGTGGCGCAGTCGTTAAGCGTCTGCCTTTGGCTCAGGGCGTGATCCCAGCATTCTGGAATCGAGCCCCACATCAGGCTCCTCCGCTAGGAGCCTGCTTCTTCCTCTCCCACTCCCCCTGCTTGTGTTCCCTCTCTCACTGGCTGTCTCTGTCAAATAAGTAAATAAAATCTTTAAAAAAAAAAAACAACATGTGTTTATACTAATAACCTCCAATTCCAATCCAACACCAAAGAGTTCATTCTAGTTTTCTCCCTTCCACATTTCTTTTTTTTTTTTTTTTAAGATTTTATTTATTTACTTAACAGAGAGAGACAGCCAGCGAGAGAGGGTACACAAGCAGGGCGAGTGGGAGAGAAAGAAGCAGGCCCCCAGCAGAGGAGGGAGCCCGATGCAGGGCTCAATCCCAGTAAACCTGGGATCAGACCCTGAGCCGAAGGCAGACACTTAACGACTGAGTCACCCAGGCACCCCTCCCTTCCACATTTCTAACTTCCTTCTGTTACAGTAAGAAACTTGCTTCTGTTGTCTTTAACTTTTTTTTTTAGTAATCCCCTGAATTTAGTCAATCTTCTATCTTTGTTATTCCCTGACGAAGATGCTCTTCTCTCCCTGATTGGGCTCTCACTTCCCAAGCCAGGCCACCATTATTGTTGGAGACTTTATCCTGCTTGGGTGTTCTTGCACAGAGCCAGCCAAACCCCATGGACATTATCTTGCTCAGGTGTGACACCCTATGCTAGGCCACCCTCCGCTGAAAACCCCTCCTTACTCTGCCTCGACTCTGATTGCTGATGCTGGCTCCCTAAGCCTCACCTGGAATCCATCCTTATCCCACTTCTAAAACCCTACACAAGATCTCCCTGATGCGTGGACGCTCTCCTTACCCTTCCTGGGCTTGGAGACCCACCCTGGGCTACTCTCCCACGTGGACAGCTTCCTTACCCTCTTCAGGCTCTAAAACCCACACCAGGTCTACCCTCTGATGGACACTTTCCTCACTCTGCCTGGACCATGAAACCCCACGCCAGGTCCCCCACCGCCCAGCAAGGATCATCCTGCTTAAGCTCCCTGCACCTGGCTACCCCACCACATAGATGTCCTCTTCACCTTGCAGACACTAGCACCGCAGACCAGGCTGCTTCTGATACCCTCCCTACACCAGGCTATTGCCATGTGGGGACTCTCTCCCCAGTATGCACAGTCTGGCTCCCCATGCCGGAAATACTTTCCCACGCCTGCAGAGATGTTCTCCTGACTCTTTTGGACTCCAACACCACTCCCGAGCCAACCTCCTGAATATCACCCTTCTCACCCTGCCTGAGTTCTAACAACCTGCACCAGACTACTGTTGCTCTCCCATCCCACCCTACAACAGACACCTACCTTGTTCTGCTCTACCTAAGATTTCATTTAGGACTGAACTGTTTGGTAAGGAAAAGAAAAGGAGTATGAAAAAAGGTAAGAGGGGGAAGTGCTGATTCTTGCAAATTTTCTAGCAAATAACTACTAGACCTAACAAGTACTTGCACACTTGCATGTGTGCACGCATACACCCTCCTCCCAAGAATAATCATTGATTATCAGAGCCTTAACAATCTAACTTTGTAAAGAAAAGACAAAATATGTTCCTAAAGTTATCTCTCTTTCCCTGGAATAAATTATATTATAACTGGATTACACTATATCACAAACAACCCCAAAATCTGAGTGGCTTACAACAACAAATATTTATGTCTCACTCACATTGCATGTGAGCTTATGGTCTATATAAGTTTGATTGTAACTCTGCTTGGCTCTTCTCTTAGTATTTTCTCATTCTGGAATCTAGGTTCCTAGAGCAGCTCCTCATAAGCTGAAACATGTAGAAACATTCCAATCTTCTATTCAGATAAGGTGTATATTACATCCACTGTGATCCCATTGGCCAATGGACGTCACCTGGACTTGACATGAATAGGGCAGGGAAGTACACTCTATCTACAGGGAGACATGTCAAGGGCAGCAAAATACCACAGACAATGTTGCTTAAATAACAATCTATTTTTCAGTTCTAGCAGCTGGGAAGTCTAAGACCAAGGTGCCAGCAGATTTAATATCTGGTGAGAAACCCCCTCCTAATTCATAGATGGCTATCTTCTCACTACATCCTCACATGGCAGAAGTGGTGAGGGAGCTCCCTGGGGTCCCTTTTATAAGGACACTAATCCCACTCATGAGAGTTCTACCCTCATGACCTATCACCTCCAAAAGGCCCCAGCTCCTAATACCATCACATCAGGGATTAGGATTTCAACATACGAATTTTCAGGAGACACATTCAGTCTATAGCACTCTTTAAATAATTTAACCAAGGGATCCCTAGAGCAGTGATCTCTAAAATGAGGCACAATACCCCAGGGCACAGAAATAAAATACTAGAACATCTATTAATAGGTATTTAAAATGTTGAGTAAAATAAGCTTTATTACTATCAAATGGGCTCAGTGTTGATTGCATGTCATGTGCGGTACAGATCTATCATGAGGAGAGTGGAGGTTCCACAACTCTTAAGTTGATGGTGTACCTTCACTTGTTCATTCACTCTCTGTATGTTGCATTGTATTGTAGTTTAAATATCTGTGTAATTAAGAATGTGGCTGGCCTTTGTACCCAGTTCCTGGGAGGTATCCTCTAAATCCTTAGAATTTCCTGAGTAATATGAATGTGGGCCCTGACAGTTTATGCTAATGAAGTCACTCTTAGTGAGCCCCTCGTTTGTGCTAACAAGATAATTCAAGATAGGGACTGACCAAGCCAGAAAGACCAACCATGGGATTAGAGGGCTGGGGCTTTGAGCCATGAGATACCAGCCCAGACAGGGGAGGGATGGAGACTGAGTTCAGCCTTGTGGCAAATGACTCAATCAAGCATGCCTATGTAACAAACTCCAATAAAAACTCTGAGCGCCAAAGCTCAGGTGAGCTCCTCTGGCTGGAAATCTATGCGTATTGTCATACATTAATGTGCCGTCCACAGGGGCAACGAAAGCTTCCTGTCTGGGACCCTCTCGGATCTCGCCCTATGAATCTCTCCCTTTGGATAGCTCTGATTTTGTATCCTTTCGCTGTAACGAAACTAAAAGTATGGCTGGCACTTTTTTGAGTCCAGTGAGTTGTTCTAGCAAATTATCAAACCTGAGGGAGTCATGGGAACCCCCAAATTTGTAGGAAGTTGATCAGAAGTAAGAGAAGCCCTTGGGGCACCTGGGTGCTCAGTCGTTAAGCGTCTGCCTTCAGCTCAGGGCGTGATCCCGGCGTTATGGGATCAAGCCCCACATCGGGCTCCTCCGCTTGGAGCCTGCTTCTTCCTCTCCCACTCCCCTTGCTTGTGCTCCCTCTCTCACTGGCTGTCTCTCTCTGTCAAATAAATAAATAAAATCTTTAAAAAAAAAAAAAAAGAAAAGAAGAGAAGCCCTGAAAACCCCCAAACTTGTGGCTGATATCTGAAATGAGGGCAGTCTTGTTGAGGACCGTGACCTTAATCTGTGAAGTCTGGCCTAACTCCAGGCACTTGGTATCATAAATCATTACAATAGCTCAAAATGGTTAGTTTCATAAGATATTAAATATCTGTGATTTTTTAACAAGATGGGAAGTGACCATCTTGTTCACTTTGGCAAATTACTTAGAAGAATAGGGAAACTTACTTAATTATTGCTATGCTTAAAAAACGAAAAAAAGACAAGTGTTCTAATTTTGCTCACTTTTTCAGTGCTATGAAAAGCTTCCAGTGCTACGCTTTAGCAGATGTTAAGGCACATGAGTGTGTGCATACACACACAATTAACCTGTGCTTTCAAGGTAAAGGTGATTTTTAACAGTAAGTGAGAAGACAACTATAAAAGAAACTGTTATGGAAAGAGCAGTTGGAAAACTGATGATCAGAAAAAAATACTTTCATCATGTTGTGATTTTCCTTTTGCCAAAAATTATATAAGGACATGGCTTATCCATCTTCCTTTTTGAATTCTTCAAAATGGATGGTTTTAGTGGGTTTTGAACTCATTTATTAAGGAGTTTAAAATATAACACTCATAAATTTGTAAGAACAACTAGATTAGTATCATGAAAGAAGATATTTACTAGGTGGTTTTAACAAAAAAGATTTATAGAGAGAATTGAAAAGTGAGAATCATACTTGTTAAGTACAGCTAATGATACTCTTCCCATTTTAGCCCTATGTCATTATGAGGTATGTTGTACAACTGATAGCTATTAAAAGCAAGAACTGAAGTAAACCAAACGTTAACTAATCAGATACTCTGTTCTCCTAGTAAGTAACATTAAATTTAAAATTGTCTTAAAATGTTATTTACTTTGCCTTTATCACATCCTTTTTATTATAATATATATAATAGACTTATTTGTGAGAATATCAGTTATCTGTGTGACCAACCATCTTAACTCTTAGTAGCATAACAGTACAACCATTAATTTAGCTCAAATTCCTGAGTTTGGCAAATTGGGCTGGACTCAACTGGATAGGTCTGGTTTGAGTCAGGTCCAGCTGATCTCAGCTCAGCCTGTTCATGTATCTATGGTCAGATACCAGATTGACAGGGACTTATCTAAGATGGCCCCAAATGAGACAGTGTATATCTGCTCCATGTGGTCTCTCATCATCCAGTAGACTAAGCAGGGTTCCAAGAGCAGCAAGAGAGCAAGTCCAATGCACACATATGTTTCAAACCCCTGCTTGCATCACATTATGTAGTCTTTCATTGACCAAAGCATTTCATGGTCAAGCCCAGAGTCAGTGCACATGCTACAAGACAAATACTACGAGAAGGTGTGGACAAATTAGGGTTATTGCTACAGTCAGTCTCTCTCAGAGGGCTGAATAAATCTGGATCACAAGATGGAGGACCCATTCTCGTCGGGATTCCTCCTGCTTTGATGCTCACGTAGTGCTCTAGCTGAGACAGGGATGGTGATAGGGCCTGAGACCCATACCATCCTTTGCTGCAGGACAGCAAAGAAAGAGACTCAGAAATACCCCTTGATACATGGTACTAAGGACACTGAGATGGTCAAAAAGAGGTGTCAGTGGGCTGGTCTGTGAGACACCTCAGTTAAATGCGAAGAAATACACCAAAAAGGGGTGAGATGCAATCAGTGCATGGAGACTAGAGGGCCCTGTCTGAGGAGCCATCATAACCTGGAGCTGGGGCAAAGACAGCGCACACAAAAGGCACACAATTCATTTACCACCACTTTTGAAAAAATGGAAGCCCACAAAGTACGGCAGGCAAACAACAAAGCATCAACAGCTCTACGTACGACCAGCAACTGATAGGCCCTGAAATTGGCTAGCCTAGATAATCGATTATTGGAGAAAGCACTGGTGTTCACTGAAAAGAACTAAGAAAACCTGAACTGACATATTTTTCTTCTTCTGATCCCACCTTTAAAAAATAGGATAAGTTAATATCAGTTTTTGGAAAAATAAAATTGTTGGTTTCCTATTGCAGGTTTACGAGGCTTCCATCAAATCTACACAAAGAATAGTAATCAAGACTCCTAAGGCTTCTAAACATAATTCGTAGGATACCATAGCCATATAACAGCAATCCTTGGACTGGTACCAGTCTATGAATTTCTTAGTACCAATCACTCTATAAAGACCATCTTCGCCCTTGCCCTTCCTGGTAATGTTACTGTTTATTTACTTACTGCTATGACTCAACCTGGGTTTCCTCCCCTTAAAAGCAACCAGCCCTGCTATTAGTCATCAGTAGTGCGAAAGGATTACAACAATGGTTAACACATTTGAGTTTACTATGCACTGTGACGAATATATTGCTTTCATCACCTCAATATTCAAAATAATCCTGAAAAGTATGTATTGTTACTCCCCATTTGACCAATGAGAAAACTGAGAATTTGAGAAGTTAATTGGCCAAGGCCACAGAGCCAATAAAATTAGACTTTTAACTTCAATCCAACCTGCCGAGTTCCTAAATGTGTTTGTATTCTAAAAGGTTATCTGTTAAAGAGTGATCTACCCAAGCAGATACTAGATAACTATCATTCAAAGAGATGTTCTGGATGTTTTCTGCAAAACCATCATTAAATCTCTTTTGAATCTAAGATTCTGATTTCTTGGAACCTGTAAGAATTAAGGATTTTGATTAAAAAAAGAGGGAGTTTTATGTGGTGGCTGGTGAGAAGTAGAAAAAAACCTGTGTCTCCATAATGACTACTGGGTGTTACATGCAACTGATGAATCACTAAACTCTACCTCTGAAACTAAAAATAATAATAATAATAATAATAAATTAATTTAAAAATTAAAATTAAAAAATTTTTTAAAAGAAATGTGTCTCCGGGGGCACCTGGGTGGCTTACACAGTAAAGCATCTGCCTTCGGCTCAGGTCATGATCCCAGGGTCATGACAGAGAGCCTGCTTCTCCTTTTCCCTCTGCCTGGCACTCCCCCTGCTTGTGCTCTCTCTCTCTGTCAAATAAATAAATAAACCTATCTTTAAAGGAAGAAGAAAAGAAAAAAGAAAAGAAAAGAAAAAAAGAAAAGCAGCCTCCAGTCCACCTATTGCTGAATGTTATTTTTACAAAAGTTCCATGGCAACTAAATATAAGTTGTGGCAACCTATCAATGGTTCAGACACTTCTCCTGTCAAAAAGATACCTCAGAATCAGCCCTTTAGAGTTTCCCCTACTGAATAATTCCAGGCTGACCTTAAACCACCAAGTGTGAAGCATACTCTTGGCAAAAAGCAGCTAACTTGGCAGTAACTTCCATACTGTAGACTGAATTTACCATCGCATACTTGTTTCTTACTAAATTTAAAGACCTTTTTTTTTAAGATTTATTTATTTATTTATTTTAGAGAGAGAAAGTGCATGAGTGGAAGGGGCAGAGGGAGAGAGAATCTCAAGCTGACTCCAAACTGAGCATGGAGCCTGACACACGGCTCAATCCCACGACCCTGAGATCATGACCTGAGCTGAAACCATGAGTCGGGTGCTTAACCAACCACGCCACCCAACCGCCCCTAAATTTAAAGGCTTTTAAAGACCTGTCCAAACAATATATTTTTTTTAGACATCGTATTTCCTTAGCAAATGCTGACAAAATAAAAATCTGATTAAGTTCACGAAGTTATGTCTAAGCTTCCGAGCATAGATTAATAAGTCACCTTTATCTGTACTCTTTTTTTCAAGCTTTGAGATAAAATTGACATATAACATTGTGTCAGTTTAAGGTGTACAGTGTGATAATTTGATATATGAATATACTGTGGAATTACTACAATAGAGTTAGGAAATACTTTCATGACCTCATATAATTACCATTTCTTTCTTTTAGTGAGAACACTTATAATCTACTCTCTTAGCAAATTTCAATTATATAATACGGTATTTAACAATACTAGATTATACTCACAAGGCTGTACATTAGATCTTCAGAACTTGTTAATCTTAGAGCTGGAAGTGTGCACCCTTTGACCAACATTTCCCTATTTCCCTTGGCTCCCAGTCCTCAGCAACCACGATCCCACTCTATGAATTCAGCTTCTTCAGATTCCACATATAATTGAGATCATACAGTATCTGTCATTTTTTCCAGGTTTACTGAGATAGCGACATATAAAATATGTAAGTGTGAGGTGTACAAAGTGATGATTTGATACACATATATACTGCAAAGTGAGCACTACAGTAGGGTTAGTTAACACATCCATCCCTTCACATGACTAATCTACACTCTCAACAAGGTTTAAGTATATAATACGGTATTGTTATTTGACACATAAGCAAAGGCGACAAAAGCAAAAATAAACAAGTGGGGCTATATCACACTAAAAAGCTTTGGTATAGCAAAGCACAGACCACCCATCAGTAATACCTCTCCCTGGGCTTTAGATTAAAAAGAAAAACCACTAGGAAAGTACAAGGTGAATCTGGAAAATCTTGTTCCATCAGATATAAAGGAATCAGATAATTATTTTTCAACATCGCCAAAATGGTGACATACGAGATCCTAGTCTCGGTCTCCCCTCAAAGATCAATAATTAGACAGCTATCCATGAACAAAAACGGCTCTGGAGAGCTCTGAGTCTATTTCAGAAACTTTACCAATACAGGAGAAGAAAAAACCAGAGAATAAGCACACAGGAAGAGAAGAACGAGCTGTATTTTGCCTGTATTTTCCCACCACACCCCACCCCTTCACCCAAGGCAACACTGCTCAGCACCAAGAGGGTTCTTCCCAGCTAGAAAGAGTTCCCCTTACCAGAAAAGGAAAAATGGGGTGAGTGATCAGCTTCCCTAGCCTTTCAGAGCACTTCAAGGTCTCACTTCAGTTTCATCCCACCCAGACTGGCAGAGTTGAGATGCACAGAGACAGCTAGGAACAAGGAAAAACAGCAGAGGCAACCAAAAGCAGCTACACGAGTCACAGGTCACGTCACATGTCATAGTTCAGTGACACGCTCTGCAGACAAACCCAGCAGATTTTGCCACTGCAGAAACTAGGGACCGCAGCAGACTCCCTGCCAATTTCACCAGCTTTTGCCTCACAGGTATTCACATTTGCTAACATCAGCCCCCCGAGTCCCTCCCCACTCCCTCTAACACCTCTGCATACACGCACCCTGCCACCCTTGCCAGAGCCCGTGAACCACACCAGCAACCAACCAAGGCCTCTGCAGCTGTTCAATACAAGATGCTAGCATAGACCCCAGAAGATTACCCTAAATATCATGTGTACACATAAGTCTAGCTTCTCCAGCTATGTACTTGCACACCACCAATCTGATGCCCATCACTGACCACCACTATGGTACACACACCTGGAGAAGAAGACCATACAACTAGAGAATACACCAACGCCCAGAGCCCCTGTAGCTGCCAGTGAGCCTAAAGCTGGCTCCAGCCCTTGCTGCCTCCTCTGGCACCAACTACTACCATGTGTCTGCAGCCGGCACCCAACACTAAACAGACACTTGCAGCTGGTCCCCACAGCCAAGTGTGTGCACACCACGAGCTCCAGCCACCACCACTGCCTCCCCTGGTCCCTAGCTGCTGGACCTGGAGGCACCACTGAGGACTCCAAGAGCCCCTGCAGCCTCTGTAGACCCCCTGCAGTGCTTGCCAAAAACAACTGTCAGTGCTGTAGACCCCAACGGTCTGAGCCAAAGGCCCATCATGCCCCACCCCATATATGGTGCAACTATATATCCCAGCAGTTAGCAACCTGCACCACTAGAACTGGGGTCACAGCATGCTCCAGCATGGGCCCACCCACAGGTAAAAGCCTTCCCTTATGTAAATTAGGCCAAAAGAGGGACTGTTTCTTCAAATATTCAGAAAACCATACTAGGCTACAGGAATAATGAAGAATCGGGGAAACATGCAGAGAAATACAGTAAACTTCTAGAAACTAACCCCAAAGAAATGGGAGATCCAGGAAATACCTGACAAAGAACTCAAAATAATTGTTCTAAAGATGCTCAGAGAGCTGTAAGAAAACAGAGAGAAACAATTTAATGATAGGGATAAACAATACAAGAAAATATGAGAAGTTCAACAGACAGCATAAGAAATATAAACAACTGGGCTCCCTACTCAGTGGGGAGCCTGCCTCTCTCTCTGCCTCTCACCCTGCTCATGCTCTCTCTCTCAAATAAAAATCTTTAAAAAAAAAAAGAAAAGAAAACAAACAGACATTTTATAGCTGAAGAGCACAATGACTGAAGAATTCAACAGGAATCTTCAACACAGACTGAACCAAGAAGAACCAGTGATCTAAGACAGACGGACGGAAATTACCGTTAGAGAGCAAAAGGAAAAAAAAAAAGAATGAAAAAGAAGACAAAAGTCTGTAAGACTTATGAAAAACCATTAAGACAAACAATCCACACATCATTAGAGTCCCAGAAGGATAAAAGAGGGAAAAGGGGACAGAAAGCTATTTAAAGAAATGATGGCTAAAAATACTCCAAACCTGGAAAGAGATTTGGACAGTCAAATTCATGCTGGAAGAGAATACCACAAAAATCTCAATCCAAAACGATCTTCTCCAAAGAAGAACAAAGCTGGAGGTATCACAATTCTAGATTTCAAGACTTGCTACAAAACTGTAGTTATCAAACAGTACAGTACTAGCACAAAAAAAGACACATAGACCGATGAAACAGAAAAGAAAACCCAGAAATAAACTCACACTTATACAGTCAATTAACTTACAACAAAGGAAGGAAGAATACAATGGGAAAAAGACCATCTCTTCAACAAGTGGTATTGAGAAAACTGGACAACTACATACAAAAGAATGGAACTACACCAGTTTCTTACACCATACACAAAAATAAACTCAAAATGGATTAAAGACTTAATTGTGAGACCTAAAACCATAAAATTCCCAGAAAAAGAACACAGGCATCTCCTCAGGCAAGGAAAACAAAAGCAGAAATAAATTATTGGGACTACACCAAAATGAGAAACTTTTGCACAGTGAAAGAAACAATCAGCAAAACGAAAATGCAACCTACTAAACAGGAGAGTATATCTGCATGTGACATATCCAATAAGGGGTTAATATCCAAAATATATAGGGGCGCCTGGGTGGCGCGATCGTTAAGCGTCTGCCTTCGGCTCAGGGCGTGATCCCAGAGTCCTGGGATCAAGCCCTACATCAGGCTCTTCCACTGGGAGCCTGCTTCTTCCTCTCCCACTCCCCTTGCTTGTGTTCCCTCTCTCGCTGGCTGTTTCTCCCTCTGTGTCAAATAAATAAAATCTTTAAAATATATATATATATCCAAACTATATAAAGAACTTATACAACTCAACACCCAAAAAAACCAAATAATCCTACTAAAAATGGGCAGAGGACCCGAACATTTTCTAACAACATACAGATGGCCAAAAGACACGTGAAAAAATGCTCAAGATCATTAATCATCAGGGAAATGCAAATCAAAACCACAATGAGAGATCGCCTCACACTTGTCAAAATGGTTAAAATCAAAAAAACAAGAAATAACAAGTGTTGGCAAGGATATGGAGAAAAAGGAACTCTCATGCACCATTGGTGGGGATGCAAATTGGTGCAGCTACTATGGAAAACAGTATGGAGGTTTCTCAAAAAATTAAAAATAGGAATATCATATGACCCAGTAACTGGGATGCAAATTGGTGCACCTACTATGGAAAACAGTATGGAGATTCCACAAAAAATTAAAAATAGAAATATGATCCAGTAATTCCACCATTGGATAGTTACCTAAAGAAAACAAGAACACTAATTCAAAAAGATATAGGCACCCCTTATGTTTATCGCAGCATTATTTACAACAGCCAAGAAATGGAAGCAACCCAAATGTCCATCAATAGATAAATGGATAAAAAAGATGTGGTGCATATATACAATGGGATATTACACAGCCATAAAAAGAATGAGACCTTGCCATCTGCAACATGGATGGTCCTAGAGGGTATAATGCTAAGTGAAATAAGTCAGACAGAGAAAGACAAATACCATATGATTTCATTCGCATGTGGAATTTAAGAAAGAAAACAAGAGACAAAAAAACAGACTCTTAAATACAGAGAACAAACTGGTGGTTGCCAGAGGGGAGGTGGGTGGGAGGATGAGTGAAATAGATAAAGGGGATTAAAAGGTACAAACTTCAGGGTACCTGGGTGGCTCAGTAAGTTAAGCATCCAACTCTTGATTTCAGCTCAGGTCACGATCTTGGGGTCATGGGATCAAGCCTTCCATCGGGCTCCATGCTGAGTATGGAGCCTGCTTAAGATTCTCTCTCTCTCTCTCTCTCTCTCTCTCAGGGGCGCCTGGTTGGCACAGCGGTTAAGAGTCTGCCTTCGGCTCAGGGTGTGATCCCGGCATTATGGGATCGAGCCCCACATCAGGCTCTTCCGCTATGAGCCTGCTTCTTTCTCTCCCACTCCCCCTGCTTGTGTTCCCTCTCTTGCTGGCTGTCTGTATCTCTGTCGAATAAATAAATAAAATCTTTAAAAAAAAAAAAAAAGATTCTCTCTCTCCCCCATTCTCTCTGTCCCTACCCACCTCATGCTCTCTAAAAAATAAAAATAAAAAACAAAAAATAAAAAAGGTACAAACTTCCAGTTACAAAACAAGTAAGTCACAGAACATTCCCTCCAACAAAAGCAGAATACACATTCTTCTCAAGTGCAAACATAACATTTTCCAGAATAGATCATATGTTAGATCAAAAACCAAATCATAGGAAATTTAAGACTGAAATCATACCAAGTATCTTCTCCAACCGCAATAGTATGAAACTAGAAATCAGTAATAGAAGGAAAGCTAGAAAATTCACAAATATATGAAGATTAACACATTCCTGAACAACCAATATGTCAAAGAAATCAAAGGGGAAAAAATTTAAAACAAACAAAAATAAAAACACAACATACCAAAACCTATGCAAGGCTACAAAAGTAATTCTAAAAGGTAAGTTTATAGTGATATATCCATACATTAAGAAAGATCTCAAATTAATAACCTCACTTTACACCTCAAGGAACTGGAAAAAGAAAAACAAAGCCCAAAGTTAGTGCAAGGCATGAAATAACAAAGATCAGAGTGAAAATAAAACAGAGACCAGAAAAACAATAGAAAAGATCAACAAAACTAACAGCTGGTGTTTTGAAAAGATAAAATTAACAAGCCTTTAATAAGACTAAGAAAAAGAGAGAAGACTCAAATAAGTAAAATCAAAAATGAAAGAGGAGACATTACATCTGGTACTACAGAAATACAAAGGATAGTAAGAGACTACAATGAACAATTATATGCCAATAAGTTGGATGACCTAGAAAAATGAAAACATTCCTAGGAACATACAGCCTATGAAGACTGAATCAGTAAGTAATAGAAAATCTGAACAGCTCAAGAACTAGTACAGATTTTTAATCAGAAATCCAAAACATGCCAACCAGGAAAAGCCCAGAGCCAGATGATTTTATGGAGAATTCTACCAAACATGTAAAAAAAAAAAAATTAACACCAATCCTTCTCAAACTCTTTCAAAAAATTCAAGAGGAGGAAATACTCCCAAACTCATTTTACAAGGCTAACATTACCTTGATACCAAAGCCAGGTAAGGATACAACAAGCAAAGAAAACTACAGGCCAATATTCCTGATGAATACAGATATAAAAATTCTCAACAGAATATTACCAAACCAAATTCAACAGCACATTAAAAGCATCTTACACCATGATCAGGTGGGATTCATCCCTGGGATGCAAAAATAGTTCAATGTATGTAAATCATGAACTGTGATATACCATCTTAATAAAATGAAAGACAAAAAAAATTACATGATCATCTCAATAGATACAGAAAAAGCATTTGACAAAATACAACATCCTTTCATTATAAAAACTCTCAACAAATTGGTTACAGAAGAAATATACCTCAGCATGATAAAGGCCATATATGACAAGCCCACAGATAACGTATCACAATAGTGCAAAGTTGAAAGCTTTTCCTCTAAGATCAGGAACAAGAAAAGGAATCCCACTCACCATTCCTATTAAACATAGTCCTGGAAGTCCAAGCTAAAGCAATCAGGCAAGAAAAAGAAATAAATGTCATCCAAATCAAAAAGGAAAAAGTAAAATTGTCTCTGATGATCTGATCTTATATATAAAAAATCCTAAAGACTCCACCAAAAAAAAAAAAAAAACCTGTTAGAACTAATAAACCAATTCAATAAAGTTGCAGGTTACAAAATAAACATACAAAAATCAGTTGTACTATATACTAACAATGAAACAACTGAAAAAGTAATAAAATGATCCCATTCACAATAGCATCAAAAACAACAAAATACTTTAGGAATAAATTCAACCAAGAAGGCGAAATTTCTATATATCAAACGCTCCAACTTTGACAAAAGAAACTGAAAACAAAAAAATGGAAAGATATCCTGTGTTCATCAACTGAAAGAATAAATATTGTTAAAATGTCCATATTACCAAAGCTATCTATGGATTCAATGCAATCTCTATCAAAATTCCAATAGCATCTTTCACAGAAATAGAAAAAACAACTCTAAAATTTGTATGGCATAAAAATAGACATATACACCAATGGAACATAATAGAGAGCCCAGAAATAAACCCATGAATTTATACGACCACAGTGCCGAGAACACTCAATGAGAAGAGGACAGTAACTTCAACAAATAGTGTTCGGAAAACTGGATTACCACATACAGAAAAATGAAATTGGACCCCTATCTTACAGCACTCTGGAAAATTAACTCAAAATAGGTTAAAGACTTAAATGTAAGACCTGATACAGTAAAACTCTTCTAAGAAAACACAGAGGGGAAGCTCCCTGACACTGGTCTTGGCAATGATTTTTTTTTAGATACAACCTCAAGAGCAGAAGCCACAACGATAAAAATCATTAAGTGGAATTTTATCAAACTAAAAAGCTACTGCACAAGAGAAACATTTTAAAATATGAAGATGGGGCACCTGGATGGCTCATTCAGTCACACATCTGCCTTTGGGTCAGGTCATGATCTCAGGGTCCTGGGATCAAGCCCCATGTCAGGCTCCCTGTTTAGCGGGAAGTCTGCTTTTCATTCTCCCTCAGACCCTCCCCCCCTCCAAGTCCTTCTCTCTCTCTCTCTCTCTCTCTCAATAAATCCTTTTTTAAAAAATGAAGACAACCTATAGAATAGGAAAAAATATTTACGAACTATATTTGAGAAGGAGTTAATACCCAAAATAAAGAACTCCTACAACTCGGTAACAACAACAACAAAAAAAAAATCAAATAAAAAATGGGCAGAGAAACTACATACATTTTTCCTAAGACATAAAACGGCCAGCAGCTCTTTTTTTCTTTTATTTACAGAGGTAAATTATGTTTATTTATAGTCACAAGCAGTCGACTGTCTCAGTGTCACTCAAGACCACAAAGATACCATTTCTACTTTACTCCATTCCAAGCCCTAGGGTGGGGCCCAGACTGGCAGGAGTGATGCTTGAGGCCCATTCACACGAAAAGATATTTAACATCACTCATCATCAGGGAAATGCAAATCAAAACCACAATGAAATATCGATTCACACCTTTTAGAATGGCTGTCGTCAAGATGACAAGAGATAACAAGTGTTGGCAAGGATGTGGAGAAAAGGGAACCCTTCTACGCTGTTGATGGAAAGACAAATTAGTACGGCACTGTTGAAAACAGTACGGAGGTCACTCAAAACACAAAAAGTAAAACTACCATATGATTCAGCAATTCCACTTCTAGGTATATGTCCAAAAGTCATGAAAATAGGATATCAAAGACATTTAAGCACTCCCATGTTTATTGCAGCATTATTCACAAAGGCCAATATAAAAACCTGTGTCCATTTATGATAAAAAAGACATGGTTTATTTATGCATATATGCAACAATGTAGATGGACCTTGAAGGGCAATGCTAAATGAGATAAATCAGAGAAAGACAAATACTATATGTTATTACTTATATATGAAATTGAAAAAAGCTAAACTCATAGAAACAAAGAGTAGATTGGTGATTACCAGAGGCTAGGGGGTGGGGGTGGAGGGGTGGTTGGGGAGACGAGGTTTAAGGGTACAAACCTGAAACCAGTAGATAAGTCAGTCCTGGAGATCTAACACACAGCATGGTGATTATGGACAATACTGCATTATAAACTTCAAAGACGTTAGAGACTAGCTCTTCATTGTTCTCACCAGAAAAAAAGAAATATCAAATAAATTTGATAAATTTGTGATGTTAGCTATAAGTGTTAGCTAACAGGGGCACCTAGGTGGCTCAGTTTGTTAAGCAACTAACTCTTGGTTTCAGCTCAAGTCATGATCTCAGGGTCGTTGAGATCAAGCCCTGCACCGAGCTCCACACTCAGCACGGAGTCTGCTCAAGATTCCTTGCCCCCCTGCCCCTGACTCACCCCTCACCTGCCGGCCATGAGCTTTCTCTTTCTAAAATAAATAAATAAAATCTTTAAAAAAAAAAAAAGGTGTTAGAACCACAACAGTGGTAATCATATTGCAATATATAAATGTATCAAATCAATCTTGTATACCCAAATATAATGTTACATATGTCAATTATATCTCAATAACATTTTCTTTTAAAAAAAAAAAAGAAAGATACTCACCTCATTTTGCCCTTACACTTACCATTTCATTGCACATTCTGATACTGAGAATTAGAATAGCCACCAAGCAGCAGTAGTAGTAGTACCATGTGCCAGGCCCTGTCCTGAGCACTTTAGAATTTTGATTTTATTGTCACAATAACCCAATAGGTAGGAACTATTATCCTCATATTGCACATGAGGAAACTAAAGCAAACAAAGGTCAACTAATTTGTCCAAAGTTAAAAAGCCAGTAAGAGACAAAGCAAAAGTTTGTACCAAGGCAATCTGTTTCCTCCCGAATCCATGCTCATAACCACTACTACACTTTCCTACCTATTAATCATCTATTTTGATGGGGGGGGGTCATTAAAATTGGTAAGTATATTCCCCAAATATTTAGTTAAGTATTTAAAGAAAGTCTTACTCTACTTCATTTTCTGCCTACCTAAACAGCAATTTTTCTACATTCCCAACAAACTTTGCATCAAATGCATGTTTAGACTACATAGATATGTCCCTGGAGTCTTTCTTTTATGTCTTTCTTTTTAAACACCTTCCCTGTCACCAGGATATCTGGGCAGTATTTCCTACAGTTGTGCAAGAGTTGCTAGAGGGAGCTCGCCCTCTAGTGGTCCCATGCTGACATGCAGCCAGATTAAGCACTCACGGAAAGTGCTTCGATGCCTTCTTTCCTATTACAGGTTCAATGGCAAAGCACACGTAAGAAAAAAGAAAATATTAAAAAGCGAGTAATCCACAATGGGTCTTAATGTATTATTGTATTTAATTGAGGGGAGGACACTATCCTCAGACTGATAAGGCAGAAGATGAGCTCACTGCAGACAATTATTTTACACCCGGCTCCAATACAGGCAATTCAAGTATAGCAGAGCTTTTTAAAAAACATACTACCCCTGTATCTTGTTATCTTTCAAAAGGGGACTGAAAATGCCTACTGCAAAATCTGAAATAAATGCCAAACCATAAAATTTCTGTGAAAACAATCACAGGGCTATATACATCCTCCAGACCTAAGGGACCTGGAAGTAAAGGAAACTCTCCGTTTTTCCTTTCTTTCTCAAGAGAGTTTATGATTGATGGGGAGCTCCTGAGTAGGAGTCCTCTAGTCACAAACCATACGTATTCTCTTCATGTACAGTTAAGAGGTAATAACAGAAATGGATTTTTTAGAAGCTGGAAAATAACTAAAATATAACCAAAGTGCAATGTAATGTTAGACAGTTATAATAATCAAAATAAGACAGTAAGCTACCAAACCCACCGACAGCTGTGCTTTACAATGTTGTCTTTCTTTTCCCAGGTCATAGGGAAAGTACCAGAGTAAAATTTTTCTTCGTCACTGCTTTTGTGATCCTGAACACTTGACAGACTCTGGAGCACATAAATGAGATTTTCTGCAACTATGACAAAACATATAAAGAATACTTATTTCATGTAGAGAGGAACAACCCTGAGAATGAGTAAAAGGAACACACCCAATTTTCTGATTTCTAGTCCTTTTTCACTGAAATCACTGTTAATTGAACAAGTATTTAATGAGCACCAACTATATAGAAAGGTATACAGGAAGTACGGTGAGTAGATTAAAAATTAAGACATGGTCTTTATATTCAGAGAGTTTACAAACTAATAAGAAGGAGAATTTCAAAAGCAACCCAATCCAAACGAGATCATTTTTCAGATTGGGAGGATAGGTGACATTTCATGAAGTAGTATTTACATGAGCTTTATGAAATGGAAAGGATTTCAACAGGCAGGAAGCTTTCTAGGCAGAGGGAATTTTAGCAAGCATTCAGTGCTCATGGCACTAATGGCATCTGAAGAATGACTAGTACCCTAATTCCAGAAGCATACTATGAGTGGAAGGGAAAACAGAGTTGGGGATGAAATGGTACTATGGACTTTATTCTATAAGCAAAGGAAAATCATTAAAGACAATGAGATGGGGAAGAAAGGGCGTGAGCAGGGCTCGGTGTAGGAAGATGATTCTGGTGGCAACAGGTAAGCTGAATTGGAGCTGGAGGAAAAGAAAGCTAGAGGGAGGCCAACTGCCTAGAAGGTTATCAGAACGGAGGAAGTAGAGTAATACAAGTTCACACTACAACTGTGAAGGTAGATACAAAAGCATTAACTGAGGGGACTGAGCTAAAAAAAAAAAAAAAAAATTGTCCATATTCTTCCCCAAATAAAACCTGAGGTTTATGATACACTTCTATCAATGACAGTGACTCACCACCTCGGTCGGTAATAAAGGCCATGGTTGGGAAAGCCGTCTAGGCCCTACTCTAGGAAAGCAAATGGAGGAGGTGCATCATAACCTCTGGAAGGAGCAGTGTGTTATTACTTTATTCACACACACACACACACACACACACACACACAGCAAGCACATGTATCTTTCTGATTCACCTTCTGTGAACATCACTGAATGAGAACTCCAAGATCCTTCTGGCTTCCACAGTCTATGGCTCTGACTTTTGTTCCATCTCTTAAACCGATTCCCCCCACTTATGCTGCTTATAGTTCTGGGATGTGAGAGGTGGCCTAGGTCATGAAGACAATCTGAAGCAAATGAAATGGACTATACCAGCAAATAAATAATTCATATCTGATCTCTGTAAGGATTGCTCTGTGGGTTTAGAACCATGAGGGCAGAAGTCTAACCTGAACTTAAAGGCCCTATTTCTTTCTATTACAAAGAGTAGTAGATGTAAAATGTCTGTTTATTACCTACTGGCCCATTTATATTGGGTCAGTTAAATTAAAAAGGCACTGAAATAGGCAAATTAAAAGATAAAGGACACACTACCTTTTTCCACATTTTTAATTACCATTATTGCACCAATACAGCATATGCTTTATATACATATATTTTAAATTTCAATTTTTCAGCAATTCAAATACATAATATATTATCATCTTGAGAATACAAAGAACACAACATGGAGGAAGATTGAGAAAATAGGTTCCCAGTAGTTAGTCACTAGTGATTCTACAGAACTTTCCATTTAGTGTTTTCTATTGGAATTTTAAAAGGTCCTGCCATGGCTCTGTAAGAAAAGAGCTGCCTGGAACAGGAGGCAATGAAAAAAAAATGGACCCAAAGTTAAAAAAGAGTCAGGAAGGAAATGCAGGAGAGAGAATATATTTTGAAACTAAATATAAGACTCCCTTCAGCCAGAGTGTACACGTCCAAAGAAGTGCTAAGGGAAGAAATGATATCCTCCCATTTCATCCTCAAAACTGCCCATTAACACACAAAATAGATAGTGCCCGTTCATCTAAGAAAGGGAACTCTCTTCACAGCATCGTAAAAGGAATGGTGGGGTAGAGGGAAGGGAAAGTGGTGGGAGAGCAACTTGCTTCTGAGATACACCGGGTGACGGTTTATCAAGGCCATCACTCGGGCAAACCTACCCCAGCTAGCGCCGTGGACTCTCCGACTTCCTTCACAGATGACGATGTAGGTAATAGCAGCTTTGTACTGAAGAGCTAGATGGACTGAAAAATAAATGTTTATGGAAAGGGGCCAGATACCCAGGCAGCAAGGCAATACGGGTACTGAAAGAGAGTTACATGCTTTCAACCCCTCTGCTCTACATATCCGGTTAAAAACTCTAAACCCTTCAACTTCAGGTCAAATAATGGGGCAAATACAAAGTAATGCCACACTTCAAATGCAGCAACTAGATGGAGCTGCAAGAAAGTAAACGCTTCTCTACAACATAACTTGGGAAACACGGCCCCTTGAACCTCCTTCATCCAAGAGACACCCACTGGTCAAAGATGTTGTACCATTCAGCAAACAAAAGAACAGGGAAAGTGCCACCAACAAAACCCTCTGAGCACAGGAAGAAACATGTAAACACATGAGAGGGTGACGGAGCTACACCTGGCACTGCATGTTCACTGGACAGGATAAGCCTGAAGGAGGATATGTAACACAGACCCCGGAAACAGGTCTTTCTTCATACCTATCCGTCTCAAAACTCTGAATTTGTAAACACTGAGGTCAGTCAGTCCATTTTTAGGGTCTTAGGTTAATGGAAAAGGAAATTTCAAGGTTTCTGTTTCCCCTGAAATTGCTAAATAGGGCACACAGGGTCATGAGATGATTCAGAAATAAGTTCAAGAGTTGAAAAGACGGAGAAAAATTTTACAGATGGTAGAGTTCATTTCCCCTGCAAAGAGACCTGGCCTCCTGAGCCCTGCATAGTCAGCCACAAGTATGGTAGAGCCATTATTCCCCTGCTTTAATAATGAACAGGAGATAAGAGATACTTTCTTGGCTGTACAGCAAGTAACAACATAGGGGAGTGACATAAACCAGCTTGAATGCAATGGAGAAGCTATGAAAAAGATTGTCCAGTAATTTTGGTTCTGGGGAGAGAAGGGGTTCCTAGCTTCCCTCACAGATTGGTGCCCTCAAGGTCATTTTTTCTTCAAGTCTGTCCTTAATGTCCTGCCAGTGCTATTCAGAACTGGACCCAGTTGGATGGCTGTGGTGCCTGGTTTGGAACAGAGCTGCAAGACAGGAGAACAGAGAGAAAGCCAAAGGAATTAGGATAGCTACTCCATTCTTCACATAATAGCTTCCAAGAAATTACTGCCCAGAATTTCTAAAACTGTACCTCACGGAAATTCTGCTTATCAAGGCCTGAAATATCCCACTCAAACTTCATCCTACAGCTTTCTTACCCCACCATCCCCAGCACTCCTCTACTTCCTTACCTAGAATTCCTGCCTAAGACTCTCTATGACCTGCAAATGCTCTGCTCTCCCAGGTCAAGATTTCATTTGACTGTAAGATATCCTCTGTACCTTGACTGAGAGTATGGTGGTCTCACTAGGCTCATACCTGGATGCAGTACTGAAGTCTCCCCACAAGTCATTGCTTGCAGAAACCGGAGCGGGTGCTGGTGTCGTGACGGGAGCAGGAGAATCCAAATCTAAAAGGATATCTGAATGCACAGTAAAGAGAACAGAAAAGGGAAACATAACAAAAATCTCAGAAATAAAAACTTATGCTCCCACAAAAATCTATACACAAATGTTCACTCCAGCTTTATTTGTAACAGCCAAAAACTGGAAACGACCCCAGACGTCTTTCCAGGGGTGACGGTTAAACACACTGTGGTACATCCACACCCAGCAATAAAGAAAAACTACCGATACACACAACTTGGATGAATCTCAAGGGAAGTATGCTGAGTGGAAAAAGCCAATCCTTAAAAGTTACGTACTCTATGATTCCATTTACATAACATTCATGAAGCGACAAAATAGAGATGGAGATTAGTGATTGCCTAGGGTTAGTGGGGGGGGGGGGGGGGTATGGGGCAGGATGCAGGAGGTAGGTGTGGTTATACGCGATCCTTGTACTGATGGAGCTGTTCTGTATCCTGACCATGGTGATGGATCCAGGAACCTACACGTGATAAAAGTGCAAAGAACTAAAAACATTCACACAAATGAGAACACATAAATCTGGGGAAATCTAAATAAGATCAGTAGAAGGTATGGATGTCAATTTCCCGGTGATATTTGACTTTGATTTTGCAAATGTTACCATTTAGGGGAACTGAGTAAAGGGTACACAGGATTTCGTTGTGTTATTTTTTACAACTACATGTGAATCTACAATTACCTTAAAAAACTCAATTCAAAAAAATTAACGTAAATCTTAGACATTATCCCCAGTGCCTTCTGGAGACACTTATGAAAAAAAAAGTAGGTTATAACCTTTTACCTCAAAATTCCAGAAAGAGAAAGTTTACTCTTAGCAATCAATGATATGAATGCTCTGCATCCCCATAATACAGCAAGTTAAACTAGAGATTCTAATACCTGCTTCCCTAATCTTCGGAAAACTCCTTTCCAAGTTCTAATGTTCTCATTCTTGAAATGGAAATAACTCTATCTATTCTTTTTCCCATCAGATAGTACAGAAGAGTGAAAATGTATTCACAAACCCAGATGCTGTCTAATTTTCTCCCAACTGCCTTTGTGAAGAAACAAAAAAGATTAAAAAATAACATTTACTGAATGGCTACAATGTTCCAGGGACTGTGCTAGGTGGTGTCACATCATTTCTCCTTTACAATCTTGGGGTAATTTTAAGTCTCCGTTTTACAGATAAGATATTGAGACAGGGGTGCCTGAGTGGCTTAGTTGGTTAAGCGCCTGCCTTCAGCTCAGGTCATGATCCCAGGGTCCTGGGATTGAGCTCCACATCAGGCTCCCTGCTCAGCAGAGAGTCTGCTTCTCTCTCTCCCTCTGCCCCTCCCCCCATGCCTGCTTGCTCTCTCTTTTAAATGAAATCTTTTTTTTTTTTAAGATTTTATTTATTTATTTGACAGAAAGCGAGCGAGCGAGCACCAAGTAGAGGGAGTGGGAGGCAGAGGGAGAGGGAGAAGCAGACTCCCCACCGAGCAGAGACCTCAATGTGGGGCTCAATCCCAGGACCCCGGGATCATGACCTGAGCCAAAAGCAGACGCTTAACTAACTGAGCCACCCAGGCACCCCTTAAATAAAATCTTAAAAAAAAAAAAAAAAAGGCTATTGAGCCAAAAAACTGTAAGTAATGTTACCAAATATATTCATATATAAAATAGCAGAGCTTTGACCAAAATCTTATTCCATCTGACTGTCAGACCTACTAGCATCTAACCAAGGTACAATGAAGAAAACAGTTTTTAATATCTACTCATTTTCTGACAAAGAACCTACCAAATACCATGACTCTCAGTTCACTAGAAAAGCTTTAATTCCTTACTAGAGGCTGCCAGCATCCCCTTGTCAGTACCAAGTGCCATTTAATAGCAAAAACATCAACACACTCCTTGGCAAGCAGGTGCTACCCAATTAAAACCTAAAATATGATGATTTCTCAAAGTTAAAAGTAATAGATTTACCAGCATCACTACCTCCATGGTTAGATTTTGGAATGGGTGGTGGAGTGACATGATTGCTGATGGCAACGGAGGACGGTGGGGGAATAGTGACTTTGCCTCCAGGTGGGGGTGGGAGCAAGCTTAGGCCCCCAGTCCCTGTAGTCTTGGGCTTAGAAGCACCTCCTTTCTTAGTTGTAATGTTCTACAAAGAGAAAACAGAGAAGATAAAGAAAAAGTCACAAGCTTATTATAGAAATATAGGGAGTGGGAGAAAGAAACCATACTTACCCCAATACTCAACTTGATGGTCTGTCCTTCCTTGAAGCCCAGATCCAACTTGGGACGATTGTTCATGTCTTGAGATTCTTTGGAAATCTCAGATTCCTGCTTTACCCACCTTCGGTAAAAGAGTAAATTATCTTAATCTGGGATTAACTGAAAGCAGAGTCTGACACACAAACATGAATGTAACTAACTTATGTGGAACAGATTCCAGAAAGTAGAGTGAGGAACATGAAGAATGAGGAAGGAAAGGAAGAAAAGCCACAAAAGAGGGTAACAGGGTTCAACAGCACTGAGGAATACGTATTTAACTTGTCCCTCCAAAGGAGGCCATTTAGCTGCCAATTCCCATCCTCCATGGTTGAGGGCTGCCCCTGAGGGATGTTAATTCCTCAGTCCTTCCAGGCTGCATATGTGTGCCAACTGAGTGGACTTCCATAATTTCGGAGTGAGGCAGAAAAGCAGAGTTATGCCTATGCCTGCCTTGAAGTAGGACGCTGACAGTACGCACGGTGCTGTGCACCACAGCTGTGCCAAAACCAGGCAGGTGGGCCGAAGAAATGTTGAAACAGGCATAAAATAGGTCAGCTACACAAAGTAACAAAACGGGCACACAACTCCCCACTTATCTCCCATACAGTCCTGCTATTATTGTATGCCTCCCTCAGCCACTTAAAAGCAAGTGCCAATTCCCCACAGACATAAGCAAAAACATCTCAAAATACTGTACAAGGCGCCAAAAACATATTCCAAGCTATAAGGAAAGGACAGAGCGGATACAAAGATAAGGTAAGGAAACAGCAAATGGGAAGATTCAAATTCATAATGAACTAGTTTATCAAATACAGAAACCAGGATGTAAAAGAGATTGTGCCCATTCAACTGAAAAGGAGCACTTCCAAAACCGTTTAACACAGTTTCACTCACTTGAAGTGATCTTGCAAGGAGACATTAAAGTCAAAGGCATCACCCCGATCTGTGAAGCCAATGCCAATGAAAGCACTACGCCCTGCGAAAGAGACAGGAATACTCAGAATAAGAAGTGTCCCTTAGGGACAATTCCACCCAGTGAAAACTAACAGTTACCTTAACTAGATCAAGGCTGTGAATGTGAAACATTTTCTCACAGTCCAGGGGTCTACACACAGAACCCAAGGGCCAAATGCTACCATCCCTTGTCTTTGTAAGTAACATTTTACTGTAACACAGATACACCAATTTGTTTACATCTTATCTATGGCTGCTTTCATACTACATCAGCAGAATTAAGTAGCTACAATAGAGAACAAAAATCTAAAATATTTACTATCTCCGAACAGAAAAAGTTTAACAACTCTGATACAGACTATGGAGAAAAGATGGAGAATGACTGCCCTAGACACAGATGATTTAAGACAGTCCCACCAAAACCTACCACAAACAATGAATGAATGGGCAATATGTGTTAATTCTTTGGTTAGCTAGACATTTTATTTATGTCTACCTATTAATCATGATGTCTTGAACTTGTGTTCACGTCTATTACAAATAACATGTTAATCCTTGTCCTTTAGCAACTATAGTTAACTACGGAGAAAGGACAGGAAAAATTTAGTAAACTGGAGTAAGATAAATGCAATGAGGACACAGTTTCATTGAAGTGCATTACCTATTTTCCTAATCTCATCCCATTCAAAATCCCAGATTCCTTACCAGTACCATCCTGGATCCGGATTACAAAGTAGCGGCTGGAATCTGTTACTGTCTCCACAGCAATACCAGGATATTGTTCTACTGGTGCCTGAGCAAAGAGCTCCCCTGACAGGTAAGAAAAAGACTTCTTTGAGCAAAGAAAGCAAAAATCTAAAACTCCAGTTAACAAGTATTTCCACTCCAGTCCCCAACTTAAATGTACTTAAAAAATGCATGAAACTTATACTAGTAATATGTTAGAGAGTCACCAGAACAGACTACCTGAAACTTTATCCTCAAGTTTGATATAAGCGATCTTCCCTTTTGAAGTGATTCGGAGGCGACCAGTCCAATCGGGCTGGTCTAATTTCCAGTCAGATGCCCTAGGATAGGAAAATAGGAAGTCTCAGGTCCATGTCTTTAATTACTAAAAACTACACAGAATCACTTGCCGTATTTCTGTTTCGCTGTCCTGGGTTGCTTATTCTTTCTTTTCTTTCTTTTTCTTTTTTTCAAATATTTAATTAATTTATTTATTTGACAGAGAGACAGCCAGCAAGAGAGGGAACACAGCAGGGGGAGTGGAAGAGGAAGAAGCAGGCTCCAGGCAGAGGAGCCTGATGCGGGGCTCGATCCCAGGACCCCAGGATCACGCCCTGAGCTGAAGGCACACACTTAATGACTAAGCCACCCAGGTGCCCCATGGGTTGCTTATTCTTTCTACCTAATTAAATAATCAATAAGAATAACTCATGATCCCCTCTACATAGATGCCTCATTATTACATATAGCCCAAAGCAAACAAATCCTTACTATGTAAGGATTATACAATAAACATCAATAAAAACATGTGAAGTAACAATATAGGCAATTTTTAAAAATTACCATGATACTATTTCCATACCGTAGATAATAATTTATATAATAGTATTTTACTGATCAGGTAACAACTCTACTAAATGAATTATACTGGGTAAGAGAAGCCTTCCCAAATCCCTAAATTCTCATCATCTTTCATTGAATTCAACCAATATTTACAGAGCGTGTATTAAGTCACAGGCACTGTTCTAGTGCTTGGGATACAGCAGTGAATGAACAAAACAAAGACTCCTACCCTTATGAGGTTTACATTATAATAGAAAACAGATAATAAAAATAAACATAAAAAATAAGCAAAATAATTAGTATCTCAGAAGATAAGTGCTAAAGTAAAAAGAAAATGCAGAGGCAGAAAAGGGAAATTGGAAGGGTAGTGGGAGAGTAAACAGGTTGCAGCGTTCAAGAAGATGGCTGCGGAGACCTTATTAACTTGGTGAAATGTGAGCAAAAATGTAAAGGAAGCAAGAAAGTTATTCATGCAGATATTGGAAGAAGGGGGCTATTCCAGGATTAGAACAATTAGTGCAAAGGTGCTGAGGTGGGAGTCCGTCTGGAACGTTTGCCCTCAAAAAAAGGAAGCCACTGCAGTGAGAATAAAATAAATTTAGAGATGAAGTGGGAGAGATAACAGAGGGCCAAATTTTATAGGCCTTGTAACAACTTTGGCTTTGACTCTGAGTGAAGGAGAAGCCATTACAGGTTTTAAGCAGAGGTGAAACATGATCTTCCTTTTATTTTGTTTTAAGAGAGTAGTTATTTTCTTAAAGACTTATTTATTTATTTGAGAGAGAAAGAGAGGGAGGGAGAGAATCTCAAGCAGAGACCCCCTGCTGAGTGTGGAGCCAGACACAGGGCTTGATCCCACGACCCTGAGATGATCACGACCTGAGCCAAAATCAAGAGCTGGATGCTTAACCTACTGAGCCTCCCGGTAGCCCAATCTTCTTTTTATTGTAAAAGGATTACTGTCTGTTGTGTGCAGAAGCAAGGTAGGGATGTAAGTGCTGAAGCATGGGAATTAGTTAAGAGACTAGCACAGTAATCTAGGAGTCATGATGGTGACTAGGAAGAGAGAGCAGCTGATGAAGTGGCTAGATTCTGGATATATTTAAAGTAAACAAGCAGGACTTTCTAATGGATTTAATATGAGGTAGAAGGAAAGAGAGAAGTCAAGGATGACTGAAGATTTTAGCCTGAGCAAAGGAGCTGCCAATAACTGAGCTAGAAAGGCTAGAGGTAGAGCATGTCTGGGAAGAAAGATCAGGAATTCAGTTTTGAATATGCAGAGTTTGAGATGTCAAACAGATTTTCACGCAAAGATACAGAGAAGGCATTTGAATATGAGTCTGGAGTTTAGGAAAGACATGTGGGCTAGAAATACCAACGTCCATGGAAACATTACAAAATACTGAATACCTACAATCTGTATGATAAATGAATTTGAATGAAATCTAAGACATTATTTAAATATGACCAATTTTACAAAGCAATGCATTTGTGATTTTGTTTTGTCAGCGTGTGGAAAAGAGAGGGCAAAGTAAAAGTTATTAATAACTCATCCTGGGACACCTGGCTGGCTCATTCAGTAGAGCATGTGACTCTCGATTTCAGGGTTGTGAGTTCAAGGCCCACCTTGGGTGCAGAGATTACTTAAAAATAAAATTGTATGGGGCGCCTGGGTGGCTCAGTCGTTAAGCGTCTGCCTTTGGCTCAGGGCGTGATCCCAGCGTCCTGGGATCTGGGATCGAGCCCGCATCGGGCCTGCCTCCTCCTCTCCCACTCCCCCTACTTGTGTTCCTTCTCTCGCTGGCTGTCTCTCTGTCAAATAAATAAATAAAGTCTTAAAAAAATAATAAAGTAAAATAAATAAAATAAAATAAAATTGTAAAAACAAAACAAAACTCCATCCCTTAGAAACCTGAAGACGAATACTTGCAAGTTAGAAAGGTAACAATAAGGTATATCTAAATAAAAATAAGTTTAACAAAATGGTAAGCAAAAGGTGGAAAGGAGAAAACGAAAATTAGCACAGGTTTTGAACAGGATTTCTAAGACAAATCTTTGTCATGTCCTCCTCTCTTGATACCCTGCCTCAAGACGCTCAAGTACTTGAATCTGATACAGACTACAACGCTCTAAAAGGGCCCTGTATTTTAATTTGTTTTAAATGAGTCATTACTTCTATCATGCCCCCATGAGCTAAACATAGTGTACTGAATATAATAGGGACAAACTTACTAGATGTGTTTCCTGGGACACGTTCCTTGCGTGTCTAGTGGCCAATATTTAACACATTCTCAGTAAGTGAATGGACATTCCCAGCAGCAGTTTCCCTCAGCCCTGAGCCTTAGTTCCTTTCCCACTCCCAAACCTGGCCTGAGGAACTCCTGGTTTTGCTGGTCTTCCGAACTGACTTCACAAATCTTCATTTACCTCAGTAAGAAATCCTTACAGCCACCATATGGAATAGGCACGAAAAGCCTATCATCTCTAAGTGAAGAACAGTAACACAGTAAGTAATAATGCCTAATTTCAAAGTCCAGCATTCTTCTAACTACATTAAAACAGACTATTAAGTTTACTATTGATTTAGCTGAGGAGGAGGGCAGTGATGAATATAAAAACAGTTTTATAGGTTGGAAAAGTATGTCTTAATCATTTATAACTTTCTTATCGACCTAAATTGTCAGTGAAAGCCTGAGAAGCAACAGCTCACACTAGGTGAATCAAAGTCATTCATTCTCTCTAATCTTATTAGTCACTCAAACCTAGTATTCCCCCTGCTTCCTAAAAAGCCCAGTTTTTCTTTAAATGGCAGCCTAAAGAAGTAGTCACGTTCATAATGTAAAATGGATTCTGTAAATAAGAAGATCAGGCAGACAAAAAGACATAAAAGTAATATTTATCAAGCATCTATTACATGACAAGCATTACACCCATTCTTATGAAAACTAAGTGAGAGGATATTGCAAGGTAAGTAGTATTATATCCATTTTTACAAATGAGGAAACCACAGTTCAAAAGAGTTAAGTGTCAGGGTGCCTGGGTTGGCCCAGTTGGTTAAGTGTCTGCCTTTGGCTCGGGTCATGATCCCAGGGTCCTGGGATCTAGCCCTGAGTCGGGCTCCCCGCTCAGTGGGGAGTCTGCTTCTCCTTCTCCCTCTGCTGCTTCCCCTGCTTGTGTGCTCTCTCATTCTCTCAAATAAATAAAATCTTTAAAGAAAAAAAAAAGAGTTAAGTGTCTTGCCAAAAGCAAATAAATGGGAATCTCGATGCAAACTTAGTGTAGCTCTCTTCATTCACTATAGTAAGAGTGGCTAATGATAAAATGCCTTTTGGGGGATAAGAAACGTCAATAAGCATGGAAAACATAGATAAGAAAAAGAGGAAAACTGGGAAACTTTTGATGGCTCAGTGCTGTTAACAGACATAAGGATAAAAGGCTATAGATAAACTAGGAAGAGACGGCAGAGAATGCAGATGGGTGAGCGAAGGAAGGTCTTTTAAAAAAACCCTAAAGCAGAAGAAAAAGAAGAGAACCCCACTTTATGGTGTATCATATCCTTTAGGAAGTCTTAACTACTAAAGCTGGAAATCATGCGCTATTTCACCTTATTTAATAGTTCAAGCAATGCTAACTTATGTGATTAAGTGTAATCTACTAATTTCTTCCATGCTTACAGAGTGCCCACTATATGCCAGACACTGTACTAGACCCTGGTACTATAAAATTAGAAAAGACCGCAAGTTGTTCATAACTAGTCTAGAGAAACAGATCAAGCAATCAATAACAATACAGAAGGCAGAGCACTCACTCACTATGATTGAGATAAGCATAGGTGTTATGGAAACACACACAGAACATACCAAAGCCGTTCTGGAAGGGTCAAGGGGGGCTTTGCAAGGAAGGTGATGTCTCAGCTGAGTCACACATCTTACTTACCTGTAACTACCATCAAAAGGCATGTGTATTCGTATTCACAGTCAACTTGGAGTCTGACTGAAAGACTGGAGTTAGGACTACCTCTTTGCCAAAAAGTACAACCTACAGGGTCTAATACACAGGTCAGCAAGCATAAAGATACTGATTCATGATGAATGAACCTCCAGTAAGGAGGCAAAATAATGGACACAGAAGGAGGACAACAGCCAAAGTAATAATAAGTGCCAAGAGGAAAATCTTGATGGTGATGTGGGTCAGAGAACAACACTAAGAACAGGATCTTACATATTTACATGCTGCTTTACTGTTTCCTAAATTCTTTCACATTTATTATATTATTTCATTTAATCCTGCAAAAACTTCTGTGAGGTACATAACTAGAGCAGGTTTTACTATCATTAACTTCTTTTTTCCTATTTCACAGATGAGAAAACTAAGACTTGGAAAGGTTAAGAGATTGGTCCCAAATCATATAGCTGTTGTCAGGGGTAATACTCATATTTTCTTAACATGTAACCCAGTTAACATGTTAACCCTTTCCACTACCTGACTTCATGACTTCTTACAGCATCCTCAGAACCTCACCCTTATTGGATTACAAGGTGATTAGTTAGCCCTACAGAGAAAATGCTGCATTAACTCTGGAGAGAAAAAGCTATGGGAGAGGTTAAGGGGGGGATTGAAAATACTATGTAATTATCAAGAAAATGTACTGAAAAGAAACAATGGACAACCACTGGAAAACCTATAATCATAAGCTTTACCCATTAGCAAAAGAACTGAAAAGAAAGCCAAATGGTGGATGATATTTGGTAGCAAGACTGACAACAGCACAGAAGATAAACTGTATCACCTACAGAATGGCCAATACAACGACCACCCACAAAAGCGCACGGGGTACTGGAAATGTGTATGAGAGGGTGGACGGGAGGGGATTTCGACAAGGTTCACAAACTGAAGGACGCAGGAAAAAAACGAACTAAAGGTGACTGGCAACGGAGCAGGCACAACTGGATGTGGATGATGGGGAGCAGATGGGTAACCCAGAGGGGCCCAAGGGAGGAGGGGTGGGAGGACGCAGACGGTAGTGGGTTTTTTGGTGGGTTTTTTTTTTTTTTTTTTTTAAGCGGCGGATAACCAGGATGGCATTCCACAGCGAGGAAAGAACAGGAGGGCAGGGCGGTTAACAACGCAGGTGGGGAGGCTAGCAAGGTGACAACCCAGAGGTGGCAGTGGCAAGGGACTCGCAGCGTGCTACCCGAGGAGGAAACTGTCATCCCCGACCCGGTATGCGTGTACTGCAGTGCCTCGGGGTTAGTACCTGTAACCGCGGTTAGAGGCCCGGGGAGGAATCCGGTAGACGCTAACGTCTGGCTTCACACACAGAACAGACTCGTACTCCAACTCCGCCGCCATCTTGGCTCTGCACTCCGCGCCACCGGGGGCGGGACGTAGGGACCGGCGCGAACGCGCGGGGGTGGGAAGTTGGGCTGAGCACAACTTCCGTTTACGCTTCTTCCGCGCGATTTTAGTTTGGTTTCTGAGGTTAACCTCCGGAGATTCGGGTTGGGGAAGCCATATTGAAACCTGGAAACCGTGAAGCTGCGCAGTTCGCCATCTTGGGTAATGGCAAAACGGCCTTTCCAGAGAGTGACCCGCGTTATGGAAATCTCCATTCCCGAAAGGTGATTGGGGAAAGCGCCATCTTGCTGCTGGCAGGTACCCGCAGCGCTTAGAGAGGAAAACCGACTTGAAACCTGGAGAATTTTTTTCTGACAAAAAACGCTTTTTTTTAAATGATTTTTTATTATATTATGTTAGTCACCATACAGTACATCCCCGGTTTGCGATGTAAGGCTCGATGATTCATTAGTTGTGTATAACACCCAGTGCACCATGCAATACGTGCCCTCCTTACTACCCATCACCGGTCTATCCCATTCCCCCACCCCCCTCCCCTCTGAAGCCCTCAGTTTGTTTCTCATAGTTCATAGTCTCTCATAAAAACCACTTTTTAACCATAGTTTCCCAGCAGAAAAGGAGTATCTGCCTGTTGGTAATCTCGAACCAAGTACCTACAGTAAATATACGATCCAGTCGTAGGCACGGTGGATTTTAATCCTCCAGCGTCTAAATGTTAAAAATGCCAGCCTGACTAGTTGCCTAATAGCACCTTTTAATCTCGGATTTTACAGAACAGCACCTGTTGAAAGTTTGCCGCACTTTCAGTGTGCATTCTGGTTATCTTTTTGGAAAATGTGAACATCTTAAACTCTTAAATGGGACCAACTCGATTACTGATAAATTTCGCAAAGACTAATGAGCATTATTTAATGCCCAGTTTGCTCCAAATCCTATTGTAATGATAAATCCTACTGAACTCTTTCCATAAATATGTTTGTACACTTCACATGTAAACTTGCCATAACACTATCACTTTGAACCAATTTAATTAGCAGGGATAGATGTCAAAACCAAGTTAGGAACTGAAGTCTGTCGGAATACAATAGCAGTGGTCTGCGCCCCTTCATTATACTGACAGGTTGAAAACCTCTTTAATAATAGTCTACCTGGCAAAGTGATATTCTTAAAATTCAAAAAGACTTAACGATATATATCCCTGGCAAGGATGTGGGAAATTGGCTACTCTCATACACTGGTACTCAGAATGTACATTGATATAACATTTTGAAGGGAAATTTCTCAGAATTGATCAAAATGTTGTATATAACTTTTAATTTAGTAAAACCACTAACAGGTATTTTAGAGACATTATTTTTTTTTTAAGATTTTACTTATTTTGAGAGAGTAAGGGGGAAGAGAGTGAGCCTGAGCACACAAGGGGAGGGGCAGAGGGAGAGAGAACCTCAAGCAAACTCCACCCTGAGAAGGGAGCCAGACACCTGGCTCCAGCTCACCACCTGAAATCATGACCTGAGCAGAAGTCAAGAGTCAGACTCTTAACCAACCGAGTATCTATAACGTGGAATGCCTGGGTGGCTCAGTTGCTTAAGTGTCTTTCGGCTGAGGTCATGATCCTAGGATCCTGGGATCCAGTCCTGCATTGGGCACCCTGCTCAGCAGGGAGTCTGCTTCTCCCTGTACCCCTCCCCCCTGCTTGTGCTTCCTCCCCCACCTCACACTTTCTCTCTCAAATAAATAAATACATAAAATCTTTAAAAATGTATATATAACATAAGAAGTATTTTAAAATATACCTTGTTATTAAGGCCATAGGAAAAGATCCATGATAAAAACCAAAAAGAAAGCCAATAAACTTTCACTTAAAATTTCAGTAGTCCTCAACTACTTCTGATTCCAGAATTGTCCGTGTTCTTCATAGTCTTCATTACTTTTTCTTTAACCTGTAAAATAGTGACCAGTGGGTCAAGATGTTCTACTAGGTGCTGAAATCAGTTTTGTGGATTGAGAACAATAACATAAAATAGAACAGAACAGGGGCGCCTGGGTGGCTCAGTCGTTAAGTGTCTGCCTTCGGTTCAGGGCGTGATCCCAGAGTCCTGGGATCGAGCCCCACATCAGGCTCCTCCACTGGGAGCCTGCTTCTTCGTCTCCCACTTCCCCTGCTTGTGTTCCCTCTCTCGCTGTCTGTCTCTCTCTCTGTCAAATAAATAAATAAAATCTTTAAAAATAAATAAATAAAATAAAATAAAATAGAACAGAACAGAATACAATAAAAATGACAAACTGCCATCAAATTTAATAGGGTTATCATTTTGGGAAAACTTTGTTTCAAGTATATATATATGTGCATTGGGTTCAAATAAAAAATGTGTTTTTACCGTGGGTAAATTTCACTCATATGTGGAATTTAAGAAACAAAACAAATGAACAAAGGGAAAAGAGAGAGAGAGGCAAACCCAGAAACAGATTCTGAACTATAAAGAATGAAGAAAGAGTAAGAATTTCATATACTAAGATTATTATGTACATTGTACTCTGAATTTTGAAAGAGTCATCTTACAAACTCTCCACTGTCTGTACAATAAATTTTAATTTTCTTAGCTAGATGATTCTTCATAATCTTGCCCCAACCTTTCTTTTCAGGGTCACGTAAAGCCACTTTTCTCACGCCATCTTTCTCTCACTCCCAACGTTTTCTCTAACTTAATCACATCGCTGTAATTTTCCAAACACACCATCTTTGTTCGTGTTGAACATATTTGCACAGACTGAAATGTCCTTCCCATTCATTCCTTGGTAAAATGCCTTCAGATGTAAGTTAAATATCAATTTATCTGGGAAGTTTTTCTCAACTTCCCTAAACCCCGCTCTATGCTCTCACAGCATTATTTATAATTAGGTTTTAATTCTTATCACATTGCGTTCAACTGTTAATAGGTACAAAGGCAAGAAACATGTTTGTGTTTACCCAGTATCCATTACAGTTTTTAGAATGTAGTAAGAACACCATACTCTTTTATTCTGTTAAATGAATGATCGTTTCTGTCCATCTGTACTGGGATAATTTGTTCTTTCCCAGTCAAAAAAATGCTAAATGTCTTGGCTGGAATTCACCTCTGTGCACCAGTAGGGGGTAGCAGCTACACAATTCAAAAGTTCTGGACCAAAGACTAGATTAACTGTCCCAGAAATCAAGCTAATTTTCTCCTATGTGTGATTTTCCAAGTGTATGTGATTTGACAGAGTTCAACACAATCACTTCTGTTAGAAATGACGGGTCCCTCATGCATCTCATATTTTAACTACTTTTAGATATATTTTTAAAATGAAAATAAAAGTCAAGTTTTCTTGATTTTTTTTCTGCCAGTAACATATTTTTTAGTTCTTTATTCTTTGTGCACATACAAAAAGCTGTTTATCACAGGGTTTTCAATTCTGATTTACCTTTGCTCAGGGTACTGTTATCTATCATGAAATCGTACTTGTTAAAGTATAATTGTTCTAAGTCCTAGGGTTGCTACAAATGCAATGATAAAAATTGTATTTCAATCATAGTTTATTAATCTTCCTTACTTAGAATGGACCTAGTGACCTTGTGGTTGAAATCTTGCAATTTACATATGACAGACTTGAATCCCAGACTTATTAAATCGTTTGTCCAAAGACACAATTGGTGAAGTCAGGATTGGAAGCTCATGTCTCATGATTTACAAATTAACATTCTCTTCACCACACCACACTATTTAATAAAGAAGCACCCAAGATACTGGTACAGAAATAGTATGCTTGTGTAGTTTTGAACACACATCAATTTTTTTCACATAATATAAACCATAAAAATAACTTCACAAGTGCAAAAAATATTGGGATATTTACTGCAGAATTTTTGTAATTAGAAAATGGAAATAATCTAAATGTCCATCAATCTGGAATTGATCCATTCTATAAATAAATAAACTATGGTACAGCTATCAATGAAGTACTATGTACCTATTAAACATTGAGATTGCTCTATATGCTCAGATATGAAAAGTTACATTAATGAGTGAAAAACTGCAAGGTACAAAAAAAATATAATATTAGGTCATTTCCATAAAAAAATAAATATGAGGGTGCCTGGCTATTTCAGTCAGTAGAGCATGCAACTCTTGATCTTGAGATCATGGGTTCAAGCTCCATGTTGGATCTAGAACTTACTTTAAAATAAATAAATAAATAAATAAATAAATAAATAAATAAATAAATAAATAAAATCAATCTAGACTTCATAGGCATAAAATAATTATGGAACTATAGCCAAGATACTTAACAGGGACTGTTATTTCTGGTAAGTGGAAAGGGTAAAGAAAGGGAAACTCTTTTTCATTTTATACCCTTCTTTATGCTACTCTTGTAATAATGAACTTGTAACAGTAAATGCATATAAAATTTCAATACATGAAAATAAAACTACGTATTGCTTTTGAAGTCATACATATGTAATAAAAGTATAAAAGCAATTAGGGGGGAACGTGGTTATCTCTGGTGAAAGAGAGAGAGAGATAAAAGATTTGGAGAAGGAGTATATATCTTTTAAAAGTATCTGAAGTAAATATAGCATAATATTAAAACCTTAACAAAACTGATTAGTCACAACTTGATAAAGCTGATGCTAATTCTATTTTATATACACTTACTTGCCTGTTTTAAATATGTCATCACAATAAAATAAAGAATGGGAGCCCAAGAGGTAAAAATTTTAGAGTAAGTAATGAAAAAATGACTTGGTAAATTACCGAGTTATGTAAGCGAGCTGCAGAGTTATATATACATAATTTAAAGTGAGTAACATAATATAATAAAAAACATTGAAAAAAATAAAGTGAGTATCGCAATGCTCACACACACACTCGCATACTCCACATATACTTACATATACATAGAAAAATTTTGGAAAGGATACATTTAATAGCAATCACCTCTTGGGAAATGCACTTGGGAAAAGGAGAAGTAGAAAAAGAATTTTCGCTTTTGCTTTAAGCATGTCTGCATTTAATTAATTGAATTAAAAAAATTTTTTTAATGTCTGTATTTGATCTTTGCAATGAGCACATATTAGTTGTATAATTCAAAAATGAACACTTTTTAAAGTTAGAAACACCGTACTGGTTTTACAATGATTTCATGACATTTTAGTTAAATAGTAAATAAAGTCAGTCATTGACCTAAATCTACCTCTTCCTCCTCCTTGCTTCCCAGTGTGGTCCTGCAGCTATGGGGTCAGGTTAAACTGGCCCGATTTGTGAATTTGACAATCTAAATCTGAGAGGTCATGAATTCTAACTTTGTCGAATTGATTTACTCTATATCATGCCTGACACAGGGTGTGTTCAATCAATATCTACAGTTAAAATGATGGTGATCTAGAGGCCTACAGGGGGGGAAACCAAGCAATTATTTACAGAATTTAAGATCAAAGCCACCTTAGCATTTGTGGAGAAAACTCTACCGGGTCCTACAACCCTGAAAAACAAAGGATACGTCTCACTTGAAGATGCTCACTTGAAGTTCCAAATGAGAACTCCTGACTTAGGATCCTATTTTCTGACTTAAGAAAAATATCTGTTTCTCCCTAGGTGTTCAAGCCTTAACAGCTACAGAACATGGATAATGATTTGGTCCCAGGGAAGTCTGCAGCAATAACTCATCCTTTGAGAACCTCCACTTCATCTCAAGGCCATGAGGCATGTGGCAGATGTGGGATGTAATTAGGAAAAGGATCAGACGTGGCAGCTAAATATGTCTGATTTTCCTCCCAACTCTGTCATCTCATACTGCACCACCAAATGTAAATCCAACAGAAGCCATTTCTAATCCCTACTATAGTTACTAGAGTCTGTAGATGATTTTCTAAGGAAATAGTTGATTTCCAGGCTAATCTCCTTAAGTAGTGAAGGGTTTTGGAAGACATTTCTCATGACACAGATAGTCAAAAATTTTAAAAATTGGTCCATATCCAATGTTGGCCAGGATGTGGGGCAATGGAACTGGTGGGAATTTGGCTGTTTCTAGTAAAGTTGAATGTGGTCGTACCAGGAGTTCTCCACTGGAGTGAACAACTCCTGCATATGTTCACTGGGTGCAAACATACAACCAGGGGCTGGACATTATTAGGAAAAATGCACAAGAACATTATCGCAACATCATTTACCATTTATGACAGCAAGACATTGGAAATAAGTGTCCATCGTTAGAACAAATCAACTGGGGTATATTCGTATAAGAGGATAGTGTAATCAGTGAACATGAATGAACTACTCACTATGTGCAGCAAAAGGGATAGATCACAAAAACAGAATGTTGATTGGGGGGAAAAGTAAGTTAACAAAAGAAGTAACAAGATCGTCCATTTGGGCAATATTCAAAAATGAACAAATCTGAAATTGTATGATTTTGGGAAATGCATTTAGGGGGCAAAGCCATTTTCAAAATGAAGGGAAATGATAAACACAAAATGCCCAGTTGTGGATATTGGGGGTGAGGGGAGAGGAGGAAGATTAGGGTGGGCACAGAGTAATACTGGTGGCATTCTACTTTTAAAACTGGATGAAAAAAATTGAATGATAAACTCAAGGTAGTCATTTTGTTGTTATTTAAAATGTACATATTCATTACAGACTCTTCCAAATGTATTATATACCTCACAACACATTTAAAAGGTGATATGTGAAGCAGCTAAGTTGTTAGTTACTGATTTCAACAATAAACGTTCCGTATAACAACAATAGTGGTATTAAATGATATATAGCACCTTTAAAATTACAAAATGCAGGGTACCTGGGTGGGCCAGTTGATTAAGCATACAAATCTTTATTTCAGTGCCTGTCATGATCTCAAGGTCGTGGGATGGAGCCCTGGATTGGGCTCCTCTCTCATTTCGGAGTCTACTTAAGGATTCTCTTCCTCTCCCTCTACCACTCCCCCTGCTCACATGCTCTCTCTCTTTCTAAAATAAATAATTTTTTTTTAAATTACAAAATGCTTTCACATGCACTATCTCATTTATTTCTCACAACAGTGTTGGCTGGTTAGTAGTATTATCCCCACTTTCATCAAAAATATGCTGAGATATGGGAAAATCTATTGATTTGCTCATTTAATATTTAAATGTCAGGAAAAGAACACCTTACATTTCTGATACCAACACAATAGCTGCCTATAATTTATATTTAAATGTTTGCATGTATTCTTAATAATACTGTGTGTATGGCTGAATTATAGTAATGACTAACAATTATTGAATACTGACTACTATTCTACATGCTTACGTGCATTGTATCATTAATCCTCACAACAGATAGGCACTGTTATTATCGTGCTTGTTTTACAGGTGAGGAAACTGACACAGTGTGATTAACTAACTTCTCTACTGTTAACGACTGGCAAACATGGATCTAAACGTCTCCAAGATCAGGTCCTTCACCAGCATGCAACTCTGCCACCATAATTCTTTCTTTCTTTCTTTTTTTTTTTTTTTAAAGGAGAGAGACGGGGGAGGGAGGGGCAGAGGGAGAGGGAGAAAGAGAATCTTAAGCAGGCTCCATGCTCAGCGTGAGCCGGACGCAGAGCTTGATCTCACAACCCTGAGATCACGACCTGAGCTGAAATCAAGAGTCAGATGCTTAACCAACTGAGCTACCCCGGCGCCCCTGCCTCAGTAATTTTTCCTCTCCCTCCAACATCTCCATCCAGTTAATGCGCAGAAGACGCAAGACTTTTAGCAATTCTAGTAGATCCTCGTTATTCGTAAATTCTGTATTTGTGAATTTGCCTATTTGCTTAAATTTATTTGTAATGTCAAGATCAATATTCCCCAAACTTTCCACAGTCATTCTTGGACACACGGAGTGGCAGAAAATTTGACTCACTGGAAACGCACATATATAGCTGAGATTGGACAAGGTAGTGTTGTACCTTCTTGTTTCACCTCTCGTATTTTATTTTTTTAAGATTTTATTTTTATTTGATCATAACCTGAGCCGAAGGCAGACACTTAACTGACTGAGCCACCCAGGCGCCCCTCACCTCTCATATTTTAAACAACTGCCCTTTGCAGTCTATGCAGTGCCAAGATTTTGTATTTTTATGCTTTTTCTTGCTGATTTTGTTTAAAATGGCTCCCAAGCAGGGCGCCTGGGTGGCTCGGTTGGTTAAATGTCTGCCTTCAGCTCAGGTCTTGATCCCAGGGTTCTGGGATCGAGTCCTGCATTGGGCTCCCTGCTCAGTGGGGAGTCTTCTTCTCCCTCTGCCCCTCCTCATGAGATCTCTCTCTCTCCCAAAAATAAATAAATAAAATCTTTTAAAAAAATTAAAATAAAATAAAATGGCCCCGAAGCATGGTGCAGAAGTGCTGTGTTATGTTCCTAAGTATAAGAAGTCTGTGATGTGCCTTATAAAGAAAATACGTGTGTTAGATAAATTTCATTCAGGCATCAGTTATAGTGCTGCTGGCAGAGAACTCAGTGTTAATTAATCAACAATGTACATTAAATAAGGTATCTTTAAACAGAAATACATATAAAACAAGTTTATACAGTTGACCCTTGAACAACATGGGTTTGAACTGCTCAGGTCAACTTATAGTGGCTTTGGGTTTTTTTAATAAATACAGTACAGTACTATAAATTTATTTTCTCATCCTTATGATTTTCTTTTTTTTCAAGATTTTATTTATTTGAGAAAGAGAGAGTGAGCGAGAGAGAGAGAGAGAGAGAGAGAAGGAGCAGGGGGAGCAGCAGAGGGAGAGGGAGAAGCAGGCTCCCCACTGAGCAGGGAGCCCGACGTGGGGCTCAATCCTGGGATTCCAGCATCATGACCTGAGCCAAAGGCAGACACTTAACCAACCGAGCCATCCAGGCACCCAATCCTTGGGTTCTCTTTTTCTTTTTTCTTTTTTTTTAAGATTTTATTTATTTATTGGACAGAGAGAGACACAGAGAGAGGGAACACCAGCAGGGGGAGTGGGAGAGAGAGAAGCAGGCTTCCCACTGAGCAGGGAGGCCAACGCAGGGCTCCATCCCAGGACCCTGGGATCATGACCTGAGCCGAAGGCAGACGCTTAACGACTGAGCCCCCCAGGCGCCGCCCCATCCTTAGGTTTTCTTAATAACATTTACTTTTCTCTAGCTCACTTTATTGTAAGAATACAGCATATAATACATATAACATACAAAATGTGTGTTAATCAACTATTATTGGTAAGGCTTCTGGTCACCGGTAGACCGTTCAGCGTTAAGGTCAGGGGGAACCGAATGTTGTATGTGAATTTGCGACTGTGTGGAGGGTCGGCACTCCTCACTCCCATGTGGTTCAAGAGTCAACTGTAGAGCGATCAGTTAACCAAAATGCTATGACCAAATGGCAGAACCTAAATCTGTGGCTCCCCTAGCAGCAATGGTTCAGTACCTGCCAATTCAGTGTTCCTGGTGACTTTATGCAGCACAAACTACGACGAATACCGAGAGAATAGAGCCTTCGTGCGGGAACAAGTTGTCTAAGAGGATAGGCTCCGGAGGCCAGCTGTCTGGTTCTAATTCTGCCATTTACGTAGTGGTGTGAACGTGGATAACTCATTAGCCCCTTTGCAACTCAGTGTCCCTTTTGACAATGAGATACTAATATTAGTACCTATCTTGTCACTGGGGAGTTGGGAGTGCTAAATAACACACAACCAATGAAGTGCTTAGCGTGGTGTCTGGTAGATAAGTTCTCAGTGTATAAATTATTACTATTATTGATACTAATTTACATTTGAAGTAAGAATTATGTTCTTTTAGATAAAGATAAGCATTGACACATTTATTTTCAGTATTTCAGGAGCTACACAACAGAGAACATAGTAACTAAAATGGAGTTACCATTCTAACACCATTTTTCCCTCAATGGCTGGCAAATGGGGCAAATATATAAGGAACGTTTCATCTGAAAGGGCCATGTACGATATTGTGACTTATGATAAGAAGTATGTATCTTGACCTATGTCCCAGTTCTTTACACAGAGCTCCTAAAACCCTCGTAAATTCCTAAGTGATAAGAGTATTAGGAGCATTTGTTCTATATATTTGGTCCTTGAACTGGATTCCTGACACAGCGGTCCTGAAACTCTTGCAATCTCCTCGGAGACAGGAGTGAATTTTGTCTTATGAGCAGCTCTGGGGAGGCTCCCAGCTGGCTCCTGGATGAGAGTTCTGGAAAGACAAAGTCACGCTTCGAAGCTTGAAATTTTCAGCCCCATCCCCCATTCTCTTGAGAAGCTAGAAGAATGGGAAAAGGAGTTAATAATGGATCACACCTTTGTGTGGAAAACGCCATAAAAATCCCAAAAGTATGAGACTCGAAGAGCTCGTAGCCATGAGGCACAGAAGTTGTGAGTAACCTGGGGACCAACCACTTGCCAATAGCACCTGAAGTGAAGAACAATCCTCTGGGACTTGGCCCTTAATCTGTGGGATGAAACACTATCTCCATGGAGATAGTGTGGAATCGAGTTAAATTGACATCAGCTAGTCTCACAGAATTGTTTGATGCGGGAAGAAAAAAAAAACAACAACAACCCACAGGTGTGATGACCAGGAGTGTCGGAAGTGAACTCTCAGCTGTATGAAGGAGATATACAGAAGAGGGAGAAGTGGTTTGGTTTGTTTTTTTCCCTACCGGAGGGGAACACTGGGTGGTTTCCCAACACAGTAGTACCACCTTCTGTTGCCTTACAGTGAAAATGAAATGGGGAAGGAAAGAGTAAGAAGAAAAGACATGGAGAAGACATTTCCTTTTTTTTTTTTTAATTATTATGTTCAATTAGCCAACATACAGTACATCATTAGTTTTTGACGTAGTGTTCCATGATTCATTAGTTGTGTATAACACCCAGCGCTCATCACATCACGTGCCCTCCTTAATGCCCATCACCATTTTCTAAATAACGCACAAATAGAATGGTTAACCTACAAAATCCACCAAAATTTACTCAGAAATTATGTAGACTTACACTTGCGAGAGCTATCTGTTCCTCAATAGTTCGGAATCCAGCCCCACCAAAAAACGTTCCCGTGGCTTCTCGTCAGATTAGATAAGCACAAACTGAAGCCTTGTCATCTTGTTTGCTTTCAGTTTCACGGAATGAAAGCCCCAAAGCGTGTTCATAAAAAATGTGCGTGGACTCAGTTTCCTTCCCCTTCAATCCCCCTCCCTTGCCTATCCTATGTATGTACTATAATAGAAAAATAATAACCAATAAATCAATAGAAGAAACATCTAATTTTCTTTAAACCGCTCAGATCTGAATGATTCATCATGGCAAATCTGACTGACTTCTTTCAAGATCCGGGCGTACGTGCATCAGATATTTGCCATTTTGATGGGATTAGCAGTTTTTTGCTTTGATTTACTTACTGTTCAACTGAATTGCTTTCCTTCCTGGGTGACTTTGTTCTTCAGTTTGTATTCCTTCCTGGTTCTACTGTAACTATGTGCATAATTAGGCAGTTATGCTAGAGGAAGGAGGGAGTACATCTAATCTATATTCCTTGAGGGCCACAGGTTAGGATTGGATTTGACAGAAAGGACATGACTTAACAATGGGAAAAGAACATTCTGTAAGTTATTCGTTCAATGTTCAAGATGGGAGAATGGCTGTGATATAATAGGCAAAACTGGAAGCCACGTAATTCTTTGGCATAATAATTGCTAACGTTTATTGAGTCCTTATGTGCCAACACTCTTGGCATGTATTCATTAACTCCTAACAATCCTACAGGGCACTGTGAATATTCCCCTAAATCAGTCATTGCCCAGCCCGAAAAATAGAAACCACTGTAGGTACATCAAGCAGGGTATTTAATATAAGCACTTGGTTGCAAAAGTGTTGGAAGGGCTAGAGGAATAAAAGGGGAGGACACAATATAACTGCAGGAGACTGCTTGCCTAGAATTGGAGAAGCGTGTCATCTAGAATGGGCAAGTGTGCACTTGTCTTTGAGGCTGAGGGCTCTTGCTGCTGCCTCGCAGGCACCTAGGAATTCACAGGCTTGCGGCTGCTGCTAGAACCAGTAATCCTGCTAGAGCCCACAGGGGCCAGCAGCTGCCTCGGCCACACATCCCATCTCTTTCGCAGGAGTCACCACAGTTGTCTTCTGCTACAGGAGCCAGAAGCTAAAGGATTCCCCTTTCAATCAATCTCTTTCTGTGTGTGTGTGTGTGTCTGTGTGTCTGTGTGTCTGTGTATAATATAGTTATATATATATATATATATATATAATTTTAATGTTTAGTTTATTTTACAGTTTTTGTTCTTTTTACTTTAAAATAGATTTACGGGGCACCTGGTGGCTCAGTCGGTTAAGTGGCTGACTTGATTTCAGCTCAGGTCATGATCTCAGTGCGTGAGATCAAATCCATGACAGACTCTGTGCTGGGTGTGGAGTCTGCTTAAGATTCTCTCTCCCTCTCCCCCTGCCCCCCAACCCCCACTTACACGTGTACACACACTCGCTCTCTCTCAAAAATAAATAAATAAATAGGGGCGCATGGGTGGCTCAGTCATTAAGCGTCTGCCTTTGGCTCAGGGCGTGATCCCGGCATTCTGGGATCGAGCCCCGCATCGGGCTTCTCCACTGGGAGCCTGCTTGTTCCTCTCCCACTCCCCCTGCTTCTGTTCCCTCTCTCGCTGGCTGTCTCTCTCTCTGTCAAATAAATAAATAAAATTTAAAAATAAATAAATAAATAAAATAAAGTAAAACAGATTTGCAATCCTGGGTACCTGGCTGCCTCAGTCAGTGGAGCATGCAGCCCTTGATCTCCTGGTTGTGAGTTCAAGCCCCACACTGGGTTTAGCGATTTTTTAATACATAAATTAAATAAAAAAATAAAATAGATTTGCAATCATTGTGAACAAACTAAGTTCCAGAATCAAATGCAATAGTTCCCCCTACTTTCCACCGTCCAATAGCACATGAGCATGCCCGTCTGGTAGAGCCTACTTAGAATTCCACTGGAGAGAAGGTCTAGGAAATGTGCTGCCCAGGCTTCTGATTGAGAGATAATAAGGAAGGATGGGAATGGGCTGAAGTTCAATAGATAAAATCTGACACAATCTCCATTTTGTAGGTGAGGATATGAAAACACAGAATTTAAATAATTTCTGTACAGTCACACAATGAAGTGGCAGAGCTGGGATTTAAATTCAGCTTTCCTCAAAGTTCTTAAGGGCAGAAACTTTGTTGTATATTTATTTTTAATTCTCTCAGACAAAACAGGCTAGAGATTCTGGTTCCAAAGTTTTTAATTTGGCCAGGTGAATACAAATTGCCATCACTGAAAATGTAGAATTATTCAGTAGCTCATAAAAGGTTTTAGTATGACTGCCTTTGTAATATATATTCAAAATTTCATTCTTTCTGGAGCATCTAATCTCTGCTTTGACATTTATAATTAGATATTCAAAAGGAACAAAACATGGGGCACCTGGGTGGTTCAGTCTGTTAAGCATCCGAGTCTTTATTCCAGCTCAGGTCATGATCTCAGGGTCCTGAAATCAAGCCCCGTGTCCAGCCCTGTGTTGGGCTCCGCGCTCAGCGGGGAGTCTGCTTGTCCCTCACCCCCTGTCCCTTCTCCTACTTGTGCTCTCTCTCTCAATCTCTCAAATGAACAAAATGTTAAAGAAAAAGAAGAACAAAGCAGAAGATAACCACATAAATCTCCCCAAATTTTCAACATTACACCACAAAACAGCTAGTACTTTATAAGAAGGGACAGAAGTCATCCAGAAGCAGGAGCACTGTTTACAAGATGTTTTCAGTAATTTTCTTCCTGATCTGAAATCTAAGGATCACAACTGGAAGTTCTCTAACTGGTTTTATTTGCTTTATAATCTTTAAAAAGACAGGAGCCAGGTGCGCCTGGGTGGCACAGCGGTTAAGCGTCTGCCTTCAGCTCAGGGCGTGATCCCGGCGTTATGGGATCGAGCCCTACATCAGGCTCCTCCGCTATGAGCCTGCTCCTTCCTCTCCCACTCCCCCTGCTTGTGTTCCCTCTCTCACTGGCTGTCTCTGTCGAATAAATAAATAAAATCTTTAAAAAGAAAAAAAAAGAAAGAAATGTTTCACAGTGATTTCTCTGCAAACAAGAGGAGGAGCAGATATTGTTTGGACAATAAGTTGATTAATACGGACTGAAGCGTTTACCCCAGGCAACAGTGTTCAAATACATTTTACCGAAGTGAATTTTATTTCATATACATATGTGTAAAAGAATACTGTGAGAATTTGTTAAGATGTGTAGTTTAAGCAGCAAACATTGCTTCAATCTTCTACATTGCTTCCTGATGGAACAATCTGATTGACTGTTCTTCCCACCCCCAATACCTGACGCATTCTCTCTCCCACCCACCTGGCCCTCATTTTGTTCCACTTAAACACTCTAAACAGCATGTCAGCTTCTCCTGTCTCTAGAAGTCTTTAAGGTCCTGCCCAAGGGGTGTCTGGGTGGCTCAGTTGTTTAAGCATCCAACTCTTGGTTTTGGCTCAGGTCAAGATCTCAGGGTCATGAGATTGAGACCCCTGTCAGACTCTGCACTGAGCATGGAGTCTGCTTGGGATTCTCTCTCTCCCTCTGCCCCTCCCCCTGCTCAAGCTCTCTCTCTCTCTCTCTCTCTGTCTCCAATAAAATAAATAAATAAAATCTTTTTTAAAAGGGGCGCCTGGGTGACTCAGTCGTTAAACATCTGTCTTCGGCTCCTGTCATGATCCCAGTGTGCGGGGATTGAGTCCTGTGTCTCCCTCTCCCTGTGCCTGCTGCTTCCCCTGCCTGTGCTCTCTCACATTCTCTCTTTCTGGCAAATAAATAAATAAAATCTTTTTTAAAAAATAATTAAAATAAGTAAATAAATAAATAAATAAAAATATTTTAAAAATTTTAAAGTCTTAAAAAAAAGTCTTTAAGGACCTGCCCAGATCTTACTTTTACCTTAAGACTTTCCTAGTTTGCCCCCGGCTACATGTAGCCTTCCCTGTTACGTTCTACTATTTACTTCTATTGGTACTTCTGCCATTATAGTCTGGGTTGTATTATAGGGGTTGTGTGTGTGTGTGTATGGGTGCATACTCCTACTAGATTGTGAATCTCTCGATATTAGAACATAGCTTAATTAACCTGATTGTGGTGTGGCATGTTTCTTTACACGTAGTCAGCACTCGAGAGATGCGACTTGAGATTCTTACGTGGGATCCTGCGGGTCGTGCGTCCCAACCACTCCGCACCTCCGCCCTCACAGAGCGCAGGGTCATTCGTGTGCATTTCTAAAACGCAAGCAAAAGCCTATAAAGTGAGAAGCTTGGGTACAGAAGTACTCTCTCTTTAGCTGTATTCTGTGTCCTGCAGAAAACATCCGAGAATTATGCCCTCCCACTTCTGCTTTTCTTACTTTTCTTATCTGAGACATTGAGGAGTGACTGATTTCAAAACTCATCCTGTGAAGTCAGATAGTAGTCAAAAGTGTGGAGTTTCATCTGTCATCATCAGAAACGGAGAGAGGGAAGAGGAAAATTTTCCTAAACATACTTCATAACTTGATTGTGCGTAAGTGTGGGAACCACACAGGATTTGTGGGGACCTCCAGACCGGTGCTGAGGCCTTCAGCTACTGTCTCAGGTTTTTGGTAAGAAAATCTACATTCACCTGATGACTCGTGTTTCCTCTGCTAATTACCAACAATGGTTTGAGGTCATCATTTTCTCTTCCCCCCATTCCTTCCCCAACTTTTATTTCTTTTGTTTTTCCCCACATCCACTTTTCTTTTTCTAAATATCCCACATTCTATTTATCTTCATTCTTCTTCTTTTTGTTCTAGAATTAATAGTGAATTTTCATGCCATTTTTTTTCTCTCTTAGATTGGCTATGTTTCTCTTTCTGAACTTTAAGTCCAGCTTTTCATAACAGTTTTGTTTTTCAAATCAGTTGCCTTTTATATATTTTTTTTTCTCATTCAATTTTCCTCTTTTTTCTTTTATTCTTTTGCTTATTCCTTATTGTTATTGACTCTGTCACCTTATCATTAGTATTTGATTCTGGAATGTACTTTCTTTTCCTGTTATAATTGAATTTTAGTTTCAGGATTTTCTTTATCCTTTTAACTACTTTTGGTCAATTTAGTATTGAAAACTAAGAAAGAAAGAAAGAAAGAAAGAAAGAAAGAAAGAAAGAAAGAAAGAAAGAAAGAAAGGAGGAGAGAGGGAAGGAGAAAGAGTTCTACCAATCTTAAATGTAGAAACGCCTTTCAGCCAAAACACTTGGAGAAATGTAAAAAGTGATCTTGTTCATTCTGAAAGACTTTTAAGACTGATTCATACATACTTTCATTTTAAGACAGATGATATGTGATATTTAAAGTATAGCTCACACCGATGACTCTATTTATATTGGAATTTTGCTCTTTTCAATCTTTTTTTTTTAAGATTTATCTATTTATTTTAGAGACAGAGGGGGAGAGAGCACAAGAGGGGTGGGCAGGGGCACAGGGAGAGAATCTCCAGCAGACTCTGTGCTGAGCACAGAGCCCAATGCGGGGCTCGAATCACCACCCTAAAATCATGACCTGAGCCAAAATCAAGAGTCAGTGGCTTAACAGACTGAGCCACCCAGGAACCCCTCTTTTCAATCCTTATTACTTCAGTTTGTGCAGCTCTCGGTACCTTTCCCTTTATCAACAATACCAAAGCCTTTTTAGTTCTGTGGTTCTTTGTAATAGAAAGAGTATTGGCATGACGGACATTGGGCTTAAGGTCTTAGAACCCTCCTAGTTGTGAATATGTGACAGTCCCCTGATTTGCTGAGTTTCCATGTCAAAAACTGAAAAATAAAACTAGAGACAAGGAAAAATAATTGCTATGTTTCCTTTCGGTCCTACCCTCCCTGATTCTATCCTTCTCTCAATATTTTATGGATCTCCGCATGAATACGCGTATTGGAGCAGGACAGTGGATCAGGGTAGCTGCCGTGCACAATAAGAAAAGAAGGGATCCTGATACGACTTGAATATTTGAGTGAATAAGGCTACAGAGAGGGAGAATGAGAACCACTTCTTCTTTTTTATTATTTTGTTGATTCAGTTATTTTAACTTCTGCTAATCATGTACGACCCTATGACAGCATTTGGTTAGCTCAGCAGAACTAATTCCAAGTCACGAAAATATTTTGGGACTCTATGAAAGGAAAAACAAAATGCTATTATAACCAGTAAGAACTGGAAACTGAAAAACAAAAAGGAAGTTGGAAGAGACAGCATCTTTAGTGGGTTATGGATAAGAATAAGAATTTTAAATCTAGTTGAAAAAGAAAAAGTAAACCCCCAAAATGAACATTCATCCACTGAAGTAATCTTTGATCTTTATGTCGTATAAAGCATTGTGCTAACTTCAGTAGAATAAGCACTTAAGAACAAGACTCATTTTTACCATCATGAATTTGAAGACCAGAATAATAGATAAGACAGCCATGATAATAATTATAATACAAGACAAAATGCATCACTGCATAGAGAATATGAAAGGAGAATCAAAGTATACACACACACACACACAAAATTAAGAGGCTGAAGAACTCATTTCTGATTAGTTATTAGACTATAAGAGGTTTCAAGGAAGAATAATATTTGAGCTTGTTTTGAAGAATGGCTAGGATTTCAATAGGTAGAGATTAAGGATGCAGGACAATGGAGGTTAAGGTGAAGGACGTAATTGCAGACAGAAGTAAACAGCATTAGCCTGAATAGTGAGTTGTTCAAGAAAGCTATAAGCTAGGGTGCATTTCCAGGAGTCTTCAGAATTAGGTGAGGGTAATGGCACAAAGGCCAAGAGAATGGAGTGGTAGTCGAAGACAGAGAAAAAGATGTTTGGAATTGTTAGTTAGAGGTAATTTTAGCCCAGTGATGGGGTAGAAGACAAATTTCAAGGGGTTAAAAAATTGCAAATTACAAAGGGTAAAAAGTGAGTGGTGAGAACAGACTCTAAAACAAGCTAGCACCTTTGAAAAAGAGAAACTATGCTTAAAAAAGAGACGTAAGGAACATAACATCCCGATGCAGAGTGTGATCCTAGATTGGCTATCACTGTGGATAAATCCGCTATAGAAGATGTTTTGGGGACGGTTGGGAAAAAACTAGATGAAGACTGAGTATTCCTTAAGGTAAAATCTTACCGCATAATGTGGAGACTAGATGAGAAAGGAAAGCAGTGGCTTTGAACTGGCATCTGCACGCCAGTTCATAGCAGCATTATTCACAAGAGCTAAAAGATGAAAACAATTCAGATGTCCATCAAGAGATAAGTGGATAAACAAAATGCAGTGCTTACATACAATGGAATATTATGTAGCCTTAAAAAGGAAAGAAATTCTGACATATGCTACCACATGGATGAGCCTTGAGAACATTAAGCTGAATGAAATAAGCCAGACACCAGAAGACAAATGCTGTATGATTCCATTTATATGAGATGTCCAGAGTAATCAAATACATAGTAACAGAAAGTAGCATGATGGTTTGCCAGGGGCTGGGGGAAGAGGGAAGCGGGGAGCTGTTGTCTAATAGCATTAGAGTTTCAGTTTTACAAGATGAAAAAGTTGTGGGGAATTGTACAATAATGTGAATTTACTTAACACTGCTGAACTTTATACCTAAAAAATTTTTAGAACAGTAAATTTTGTGTTATGTGTATTTTACCATAATTAAAGAATTTTAAATAGGCACAGAATAATGGAATTCTGTTAAATTTTGATTAAGAAAAATATGTATATATATATACACACATGTATATATATGAATATATGTGTATATATTCATGAATAACATTAAAAAAACAAACAAACAAGAAAGAAATGATGGGTGGTGAGGGAATCAACGCAGAGAGAGAAACAACTCTTGAGAAATTTGAAAGCAAAAGGAAAAGATGAGGTTGTATCTAAAGATATAACTGGGGCCGTCTGGGTGGCTCAGTTGGTTAAGTGTCTGTCTTCGACTCATGTCATGATCTCTGGATCCTGGGATCGAGCCCCACATGGGGGCTCCCTGCTCAGCGGCGAGTCTTCTTCTCCTTCTGCCCCTCCCTCCTCCCCGCTCCTACTCCTGTTCTCTCTCTTGCTCTCTTTCTCAAATGAATAAATTAAAAGTCTTAAAAATAAAAAAATTTAAGACATAACTGAGGGGTGCTTGGATGGCTCAGTCGGTTAAGTGTCTGCCTTTGCCTCAGGTCATGATCCTGGGGTCCTGGGATGGAGTCCTGCATCGGGCTCCCTGCTCCCTGCTTCGCCCTCTCCTCCTCACTCATGCTCTCTCTTGCTATCTCTGTCTCTTTCAAATAAATAAATAAAATCTTTTTTCAAAAAAATAAAGGCATAACTGAGTCTACAGCACCTTTTTTTGTGGTAGTGAGTCATCTGAAAATCTGGGGGGGGGGGAGGGGCTGGATCTTCTGCCCTCATAGAAATGAGAATATGTAAACTTCAAATCTTACAGACTGTTTGAGGTGGTGCTGGAGCTCATAAAGCCCTTTCGTGGATCTAAAGCTGGGAACCTCTGGTCTAGAAGTTATTGTTTGTCCATATAGCTTATTTGTTTTTAATAGGGAACACCAGGTGAGGAAAGGAACCAGGCCAGAATGAGAAATTGGAGTGCAAGAAAGAGGAGAAATGTGCGCTGATAGGGACTTCCAAATGAAATTATGATTTCTATACACATTTAAGTTGATACGGTAGATTTTAATGATCACACAATGTTTTGTGCGGTCCAGTGTAAAGTCAAGGAATAAAAACTAAAACAGAGCGAGAGCCTTTATAGTTCCACAGCATTATGCGGGAGGGTTATAATTCTAAGGATATGCTTTTAAAAAAAAAAAGATACTTTTAATATTTTTGTTTATATTTTTATAGAAGCTTAGCAATGGAGCCTTTCTCTGCAGATAACAATTCAACGGACCTACCCTCACAGCCCTGGTATGAACCCCAAGTCATTCTCTCCATGGTCATTCTCAGCCTCACCTTCTTATTGGGCTTGCCGGGCAACGGGCTAGTGCTGTGGGTGGCTGGCCTAAAGATGCAGCGGACGGTGAACACGGTTTGGTTTCTCCATCTCACGCTGGCGGACTTCCTCTGCTGCCTCTCCTTGCCCTTCTCGCTGGCCCACTTGGCTCTCCAAGGACACTGGCCCTATGGCTGGCTCTTATGCAAGCTCATCCCCTCCATCATCGTCCTCAACATGTTTGCCAGCGTCTTCCTGCTGACTGCCATTAGCCTGGATCGTTGCCTTTTGGTCCTCAAGCCAATCTGGTGCCAGAACCACCGCAATGTGGGGACAGCCTTCGCTATCTGTGGATGTATATGGGTGGTGGCTTTTGTAATGTGTATACCTGTGTTCATGTACCGGGAGACATTCGCGGTAGACAACCATAACATGTGTGGCTACAATTTTGGTCTCTACAGCTCATTAGATTATTCAGACTTCACCATGGATCTACTGGAAAATGGGTCTCTTGACAACTCCATGGTGCAGCTGCCTGGAGAAATAGATGATAGATTAGAGTCTTTCTCTTTACAAACAAATGATCTTCCTTGGACAGCCACCACTATCCTCTATTCTCAAACATTTCAAAGACCTTCTGGAGAGGCACTCCCTATGGATTCAGCTACATTATCTGGTCAACATCTGTATTATAATTTATTTAAACCTGCTGATGAGGTCTCATCTCTAATCTCCAATGGGTTTCCCACTGAAGATCACAGAACTGACCCACCAGATAACTCTGAGACTTTTCTCTCTACTGATTTAGAGCTTTACTCTGGTATTTCCAGCAATTCCTTATACGCATATGAGCTATCCCAAGATTTCCAGGATGATGATTTAGGCCAGTTTTCATATGACAATCAAGTACTAACACCCCTGATGGCAATAACCATCACTAGACTAGTGGTGGGTTTCCTTCTGCCCTTTATTGTCATGGTGACCTGTTATGGCCTCATTATCTTCCGGATGCGACGGGGCCGCTTCACCAAGACTCGGATCAAAACCTTGCGAGTGGCTATGGCTGTGGTGGTTGTCTTCTGTGTCTGCTGGGCTCCATACCACATTGTTGGAGTCCTGTCATTGTTTTATGACCCAGAAACTCCCTTTGGAGAAGCTCTGCTGTCTTGGGACCATGTGTCCATCGCTCTAGCATCTGCCAATAGTTGCTTTAATCCCTTCCTCTATGCCCTCCTAGGAAAAGATTTCAGGAAGAAAGCAAAGCAGTCCGTGAAGGGCATTCTGGAGGCAGCTTTCAGTGAGGACCTCACACAGTCTACCAGCTGTCCCCAAAGCAAAGTCTTTTTGGAAAGAAACAGCATCAGTACGACCGTGTGAAGATATGGAGCAGACGAGCCAAGCAGAGATTCTTGGGTATTCACCCAGTGCAACAGGTTTCTAAAACAACGAGGGGTATTGTGAGCAGGGGATTTCAGAAACCATCAGAGGGGCGCCTGGGTAGTGCAGTTGTTAAGCGTCTGCCTTCGGCTCAGGGCGTGATCCTGGCGTTCCAGGATCGAGTCCCACATCGGGCTCCTCCGCTGGGAGCCTGCTTCTTCCTCTCCCACTCCCCTGCTGTGTTCCCTCTCTCGCTGGCTGTCTCTCTGTCACATAAATAAATAAATAAATCTTTAAAAAAAAAAAAAAAGAAACCATCAGAGAATCAATCCATAGGTTCTCAGAGTATGGTCCTCAGACTAGGGGCATCAGCATCACCTGGTAACTTGTTAGAATCACCTAGAAACTTGCTGAATCAGAATCTCTGGGGTTGGGGCCCAGCAAGTATTTTAACAAACTCTCGTTTCTAATGAATGCTAAATTAGAGAATCATTGTAAAAATTAGTCTATTTCTATCCCAAACTAAGCCAATGAGATCATTGAGAACCTAGTCTGTTTTAAAATGATTTTTCCATCACGAAATTTTTTCTTTAGTTTTGTCCAAATCCCCTCCCAGATTCAATTTAAAACCACTTCATCTAGTCTTACCTGAGTGAAACATGATCATTTCTTTATGGCTTTGCTGTGGTGGTGGTGATGATGTTTTTCAATGAAAAGAAGGTGCAAAAAGAAAAAGTCTATGAAAACAAGCAGTTATGAGACTGAGTCTGGAACAGAGGACAACATCAGATGCTTGCTACGTGCGATACTCCTGGATACAGGACATGGGAATTCCAGGTTTCCATCATTACAACTAAATAGGCATCTACTGTGCAAAGCCAGGCTGCTAAGGCGTCTGAAAACTCACTCATAAAATGGCATGTAAGCTGCGGTTTGGGGGGTTTTCTATTTGTTTACTCAGTCTGCCTATTGATAGAACCATCTCTCTTCAATTCCCTTTCTTAAGCTCCTTTATTCCCTTATTCCTCCCCTGCCTCTAACTCGTCTTCCATATTACACTTTGTGCACCTAATAACCTCTAATTTCATAAGATTCAAATTGCTCCCCTCCTCTTGCTTGAAACTAATATTCCCTAAGAAACTCATTTCCAATGAGAAGAGAAAGAGGGTGGAGGATGGAGCAGAAATCTTTGAATCCACTGCGTAATGACCGAGTACCCTCGAGGAATACCATCAAACTTTGTAAAGCATGGTGGCACGTGTGTATCATTCACCAGGTTTCTCTCTGGGTTTTTAAAATTCTGGAGAGGCACTCCCTATGGATTCAGCTACATTATCTGGTCAACATCTGTATTATAATTTATTTAAACCTATTTATTTATCTTTCCCAGAGTAATACATGCACATAGTTTAAAGAGAACCCAAGGCTTATAATGAGACATAAGAAGTTTCCTGCCCTTCTCTGCCCAACCAATCCCTCCTCCCACTCCCCTCTCCCAGAAATAACACTTGCAACAATTTTAGACATTTCTTCTGATATTTACCATGACAAGTCGTGTGCTTATGCAGCTAGTTCTCATATACATGATAAAATCACTTCTTGTCTTGAAAGATGAATTTTATCCATTCATATTTTTTTGCTTATCCATCATCCTAATATTCATTAATCATCATACTTCAATTTGCTCATAACCACACACTTTCTTCTATTCTGTGGATTCCAACCATACGTATAGCTTTCCTTCCATCCTTCTTTCATTAAAAAAAAAAAAAATTATTGGGGCGCCTGGGTGGCACAGTGGTTGAGCGTCTGCCTTCGGCTCAGGGCGTGATCCTGGCGTTCTGGGATCGAGCCCCACATCAGGCTCCTCCGCTATGAGCCTGCTTCTTCCTCTCCCACTCCCCTGCTTCTGTTCCCTCTCTCGCTGGCTGCCTCTATCTCTGTCGAATAAATAAATTAAAAAATCTTTTAAAAAATTATTAACTCTATCACCGTCTCATTTGTCTGTATATATAAACTTTATTGTGTCGAACTTCTGAAATCTCGGGTTTGTACTACAATATAGCCTCACCTAAGCGGAATGTAATTATTTAATCTTTAAAAAAGAGAAGATGAGATGTTTTAGACGTGCAAGGCACTATTATTTGTTCAGTGATTGAGGTTAGGCTCAAGACTACAAATAAGTTCTAAGGTACTAATGCAGAAAAATTGCAAATCAAGGGAAGTCTTTCAATTGTGAGGTAACAATGTCTGACGTGATGTAAGATTTACAGTGCCACCTTCCAATGTCATCTGCTTATATATTTGATATGAATAAACGCTTTCTTTCTTGTGGTTCCTTGCAAGACTGAAATTCATGGATCCTCTTAATTGTTTGACACTCAGAATACATCATAATCTCTACACACACAGCAAGTTAATCTCATAGTGGGCGGCGGGAGTCTTGCTAAAATGCTAAAATGGCAATTAGCTAGGCTCCTGGAAGTCCCAACATATCTCACAAGACCCTGGGTGTAAGCCCCAAACTCCTGCATTTAGTGTACGGGATATTAGGGTGAATGGCATAGTTTGAAAGACTCGATAGTTGTTATTTCTGGATTCTCTTTGAGAGTTCCATCCCCGGGAAATGTATTATGAAAAAAATTCTACAATTGGAATTCCCTCATTTCTTATGGAAAATTCTGGTAAGTACCTGTATTTACAGGAAGTCCCAGATGGAGATCCAGCTCCTCCCGAAACTGTAGTATCTCCAGTCTTTGAAATATGCCAGAACACAGGCAAGGTGGCCTAGTCCACACACCAAGCTTCAAGGGGTGACTGCCTCTCCCAACATTTCACTATATTTAATAGCATTGGGGAAAAAGGCAATGTAAAACGCATGTTTTTTAATTCTGCTTTCCCAGCAATCTTATAAAACAATTTTAAGATCAACTAATGGGACCCAGGGGTGGGAGGCAGGGAAGGGGTACAAGACCAGTGGAAGACAAATGCTTCCCCTTTTCTGCCTCCCTACCCTGGCAAAAAGAAATGTGAGACCAGCACCAGTAAGATAAAACCATAAACATTCTTCTTCCTTTTTTTTTTTTATTAAGAAAGCATGCAAAACACAACAACAACAACAACTTGTGAGATCATACACCCCCTTGCCAGCCTGCACCAATGCAAAGCATTATGGGTGGTACGAAGGACTCACCAAACCAGAAACCTGGGGGTCGAAGAGAGGAAAGCAAGGATGAGTGGATCTATACCACGAAACTGCTCCATCTGTCCCTCTCCTCCCATTTCTCCCTCATTTCCTCTTGTAGGCAGCAAGCTCCTGTAGTTTTGCACACATCACCCAATATGACAACGACTATACTTTGAGCCCAGCAGTGCTGGACCAACAAGAAAAAGCAGTATTCTTTCCATTTCATGGAGGGGAGGGGAAACTGAGGCCCAAAGAGGGTCAGCTTTGTCCTGTGCCATTTAGCAAGGCTGAGTTTAATGGAAGGGCGCTAAAATCCCAGGAGGCCTGACGGCCCATCTCCAACCCCAGCCCCAAACTTCAGTTACTCCGGCTGCCCACCAGAGTCTTCGTGAGGCTAGTTTTCAGAAGACACAGAAGAATTATGAACAATTTACACGTACAATTTAGTCTACCCTCGCAAATCCTGTGTGGATCTGAGTAGAAAAGGGGTTTAGAAAAAGAAGTGATCATTTGTAAAGGGGGAATCCTGGGGAGAACAGATGGGAAGTTGTGTATAGGAGGCACCTTGACTGACAGGAATCAGGAAGAGATGCCTAGAACAGGGACACAGGGCAAAGGCATTTTGCCACCCTCTAAGAGACATTCTCCTTTCCCCAACGGGAAATATTATGTCATACTTCAACCCCACTGACCGCCCAACAACGGGGGATTCAAGCCACTCATACCCCCATTTCTTACAAAGAACTTCACAGAAATAAAGTGCTCTTTAGTTAACCGCCCTTTCTTGCCCCTTTGCTTCAGCCTTCTTCAAAAAACTCTCATATATAACCCCCTTACAAAGAAAGGAAGGGGTGGATGAGGGAAAAAGTTGAAAGAGCAGAAAGCTAGATCTCCTGGAAGTCATGGGTAAATAAAAGACTATGAACAAAAAGCAGAAATCACGGAGACAGCGGCCTTGTCCATTCCGTACATTTTGTCCTGTAGCTTTCAGAAAGTGAACATTCAGTGAAATAAAAACAGAAGTAAAATTGTTCTTCCCTCTCGTAACTAATATTCAACAATTAACATTAAACATACACCAAGCACTTTGCAGCAGTAACTCATGGCCACTCCTCATTAAAGGAGAGTTGTTGTCCCTGTACCTTTTTCTGGGGGGGTCTCCCTTGGCCCTCATAAACTCTCCTCTCTTGATTATTTACTCCCCTCTACCAATTTCCTTCACCCCTCGAAAGCTGAGTGACAAAAGCTTCAGCCCCAGTGATCTGGATTCCGAGAGAAGCATTTGCCTACATAACTGAATAACTGAAATATTCCCTACCCACATGTACGCCAGCTTCTTTTCCCTTTCCCCACCCTCCTACCACCAATGCTATAGGTTTGGTTCTGCTATGATCAGTGGGAAAGAGGTTCCCATCTTGTCCTAGGACATGATGAAACTAAAAGAGTGATAATGGCTTACTTTTCTTTCTTGAGCATTCCAGAAAATGGGGGGAGAAGATGAAAGGGGAGGAAGAGTTGAGCCAACAAATGAAGGGGGACGAAATAATATTTGCCGAATGGGAAAAGGGGACTGAAGGATAATTTGTAAATGCAAATATGAGCCACAGTTCATTTCCAGAGAAAATTATGTTTAAAAATTCAAAAGGGTTAAATTGAAACCATCTCCTAAAAGCTGAACCTATGCTGAATAGGTGTCCTCATCCCTACCACAGAAGCAGAGTTCTGGCTAAGACCAACTCTATCTCCAATAGACTAAGGGCTAGGAATAAGCCAGTAGAAGTTTCTAGTAGCTTATAGAAACTGACTGTTTTATATTCCATCGCCCCTCTACAGTACTTGGCTCCACCCAACCCAGACCTCTTATGCCACTAGGATTTAATGGTCACCCTCCTGCACCACCACCATCACTCTCACCCTAGATGGGGAGTGAGGATCGGCAGAAGTAAGGGTTGAAGATATAAAGGGACAAGGAAGAGCTCAGAGGACAAAATTAGCACCATTGAGTAAAACCTGCAAATTCATGGCTGCCAAGCAGTGTTTTAGATCCCTTTTACTTGAGAATGTGGCTTCTCTCGTACTGGACTGAACTGACAGGAACAGAAAACAACTGCGGGCCGAAAGGTGAGATTAGCATAGAGTTTCTCGAAGAGAAAGGTAAATCAAAGTTTGAAACTATTCTCTGTAGCTGTCAAGGCCTCACCTTCCGGCCAGATGATTTTAAATTAGCAAGGGCTGGACACGGTCCGTGGAGGAGGGACAGTAGACTGGAGACAGCATATAACCAATAATAATAATAATAATAATAATAATACCATAATAAGAATAATAATAAAAGAATTCGGAAAAAAACAAGAAGGAAGAGGAAGAAGGAGGCAGGAAAGAGGGGGTTATCTTCGGCAGCATCTTGCGGTGGCTTCTCTGACAGAGCAAGAACAAAAGAGGATATCTAAGTATATACAGCAAGGAGGAAGGGATGGGCTGGGGCTGCTCTGGCCCCACTGCCAGACTTCGCCGCCCAGCCTTGGGCTCACGGCCACGCTCCACGATGCCCTAAGTGATCAAGTCCCAGTCAAAGTCATCAGGGATCTCTTCGTTGGTGCCAGGAGGTGGAACCGGTGGCCGAGGGACCATATGGTGTGCTGTCAGGAAGAGAGAAAGAAAGTAAAAGGAGAGTGGATGGAAAGTTATTCTCTCAATCTAGATCGGCAGTGCTCAGCCCCAAATACTACTGTGAGGAAGGGCTGGTGAAACTATGGTCCTTATCAGCCCACAGTTGTTTTCATTGCCAGCTGCCACTTCAGCGGGGTCTCCGGAAAAAAACCAGAGTAAACAGAGGTCACGTGGCAATTTCACACTATGCAGCCGCTAAGAATTATACTTATGAAGACCACGTAATAATGAAAAAAACATACACAACGTACTATTATATGAAATCACAGTACAGAAATTTGTAGATATATTACATGGATAAGGAATACATGGATAAAGGGTCTGATTTCACCCAAAAAATTCAAAACACTTGTGGTTAGGCAGGATAATAACAGCGATTTTTCTAAAATGTATTTAAAAGCAAATGACCTGTTCATTTTATACTATTTATGGCAAGTTAGGGTCTTCCTCCAACTCCCCCTCCCCCATCAGAGGTAGTTCAATTCCAGACCCCGATATAGGAGTCAGGTTAACAGGAAAGCAGACATGGGCACAAAGCAGGTATTTCTGTATAACATGTTCATTGTATCTGCCTGAGCATATCTTCCATCTAGATTTCAAAGCTGGGCATAAATGTTCTACATCTTTGGACTATTTGCATGTTTTTACTCATTTTTTTTTTTTTAAAGATTTTATCCATTCGAGACAGAGGGGAGAGAGAGAGAGCACGAGCCGGGGAAGAGGCAGAGGGAGAGGGAGAAGCAGACTCCCCGCTGAGCGCAGAGCCCAATGTGGGGCTTGACCCCAGGATCCCAAGATCATGACCTGAGCCAAAGTCAGTCATTCAACCGACTAAGCCACCCAGGCGCTCCTGCTTTTACTTCCTTTTCTTACTGCAGGCACAAGTTATGCTCGAAGTAAAGCAGTCTTCTTTAGTCTCCCATGACATAAACCTCCCTAGCAAGGGGTCCACCCTCCAGCCTTAGGAATCATGAAGGCTCATGCACTCCCTGCAGGGGCAAGCAAAAGGGAAGAGAATGCAGGCTCGGAGCCAGAGGAAAGCAAAACAACTTGTCAAGGTAGAGAGTGTTGGGTTGTTGGAGAAACAAGCTTCCTGGCTCTTACCTGGGCGATTGTATCCTGCTGAGTCCTGGGTGGGGATTGGGTACATTGGTGATGGGCCAGGGTAGAGGTGCGGGGCTTGTGGGTGCACATAAGAGTTCACTGCCAAAGCAAGATAAGAGTTTCTTGAGTGTACTTTATTATACTCAATGAAGTGGGGCCCAATATAGAGGGGGAAAGAAGTACTCTTTCTCCCCTTAATGGCTCCTCCCTTCCTTGCTCTGTGCTGTAGCTTCAGCAGGCATAAAGGCTTTCTGCAGGAGCTATCAGTCTTTACCACTTAGGGCAAAAAGCCACAGGTAGAATTGTGTCGCTAGAATTGTGAACCCTCATGGCTATTCGAAGGATGACGAATATAGAAACATGATCATTGAATCTCCTTCATTTCACTGGTTTGAAGATCATGGAAGTATAGAGAATCACAAGCCCATCTGAGATGCACATTGGGAGTGGGCACTTTCTCCTCCCTTTTCATAAGTAATTCTGATCTCCCAAATTAAGGTAGAAAAGGGAATCCTACGGCTTTTCAGTATAGGACTTTACTGACACACTAGATGTTCGGTCAGCGTAGCAGACAAACTAGTCCCGCTGCTCAGTCTGGGTCACTGCTCATCAGATGATTTTTCTCAATTGTCTTCTGCCCTCCCCCCCCCCTTTTCATCAGAGCCTCCAATCTCCTTGGTAACTTGCTTGGTTCACTACCTTGGTTCATGGCTGGCTCTTGTTTGCCACTGGTAAGGGCACAGGAGTCAGCAATACGGGCAGAGGCTGGTGGCCGGTGGGAGCCCCCTTGGGGGGGCACATGGCCAGTCTGAGTAAGGAAGTGGTTGAGAGAGTCACACAGATTGGCAATGTGATGCTGGTCGAGGCTCCAGTTCTTCTGCTCTGCCTGCCGCAGACTCTCCATCAGTTCTACAAACAGAGAAGAAAGAAATGCTACCCTTTGCAGAGGTCCTGAAGCCCCTACGGTATCCACCCCCATCTCCCACCACTTCATAAATCAACACCACTGACTAGCTGCATTGCCAATAATAATGGACAGCACTTAGAGCTCTACATTTTTAAACTCTTCTTCTGTTGGTTCCTTATTAAATTCTTATTACAATTTCCATCTTGCTGGTAAAAAAAAAAACAAAATTTCAAAGGGAGTGAGTGAATTAGCCAGTAAATGGTGATAAAACTACCAAACAGTGGTCCAGGTTTTTGAATTCCTGAGACCCTTCCCACTCCAGGGACAGAACAGGGTAGGATAAAACACAGTCATATTTTGAGTGAGTTAAGGCAAAGTTAATTAAAATTAATTTGAAAGTAACATTGGCATCATCCACCTTGTGAAATATGGAGGGAAAACAGTGGAATCCTCCATCTTCAAACTTCACTTAACCATCCCCTTCTGGTGCTAGTTTCTATTGGGCTTCCCACTCACAATGTCCTCCTCTTCCCTCTGGCCACCCTCCTCTCATCACTCACCCGAGAACTGTGACTGCTCAATGCTGGACCAGTTGAGCCGATTGACCATCTTAAAGCTTTCCTTTAAGGAGTCGATATTGGAGCACCAGTCAGGAGGAAAGGCTACAAAGAGGTGGGGAGAGTGAATAATAAAAAGAGCTCAGTGTAAGCCAGCAGCCAACTGAAAGCCGACTGACTATGTGCACCGGTATCAGTTACATTACCAGGATCATCTTAAAATCTCCCTCCCTGGAGACTGAGGGCTGGTAAAGCTCCCGATGCTTTAGGGAGAGACAGCCTAGCTCCTCGGCAGGAGAATACGTAAAGCAATCGCAGGTGGTCCAAGAATTCCTAACACAGAGCTCTAAGTAGCAACTTCCCCTCGCTCAGAGGAGCTGTGCTGGGGGGCCCACGCTAGAGCCGCACTGTTAACTTCCTAACCAACGGCACCTCCAGGCTCTAGGCCACAGTCGGAAACAAGGGAGAGCGCGCCCTCCTCTCGGAGCTCCCTGCGCCCTTCTTACTCACCAAAGCCAGTACTGTTGATAGGAGCCTGGCCTTGCGCCTGTTGCTGGGGCTGCGGCGGCGGCGGCGGCGGCTGCTGGGCAGGGTGGGGGTGGGGATGGTGCTGATGTGGGTGGTAGCCTCCGTGCTGCAGCGGGGGTGGGTGCATGGCCATCACGGAGGCAGGCCCATAGCCTTCGGCCCCAGCCTGCTTCCCCCCCGGCGGGGTACAACTATCCGGGCTCGGGGTGTGCAGTGGAGGAGCAGCCCCTACAGCGGGGGGGCCCTGGGCGGGTGCCGGCTGCGGCTGCGGCTGTGACTGCTGGGGTGGCGGCTGCGGCGGCGGCGGCTGCTGCGGCGGCGGCGGCGGCTGCTGGTACATGTAGTAGTTGTTAGAGGGCGGCATGTCCCCCAGGAGAGACGAGAAGCCTGCAGGGTGGGAGGAAGCAGCCAAGTGAATTGGGCAATGCATTTTTCTTTCTTCTTCTTCTTCTTCTTTTTTTTTTTAATATTATTTATTTATTTGAGAAAGAGAGAGCGCGCGCATTGCAAGCAGGGGGAGGGGCAGAGACAATCCTCAAGCTGACTCCCCAACGAGCATGGAGCCCAACGCGGGGCTCAATCCCATGACTCTGAGATCACAACCTGAGCAGAAACCAAGAGTCAGACGCTCAACCGACTGGGCCACCCAGACGCCCCAATGCATTTTTCACTAACTAGGAGTTCCACAGGGTGGAGACGGGAGGCCTCAGGCAGAAACCCCAGACTTCAAAGGGTAAGGGTGTTCTGGGAAGGCAAGGATCCTCTCAGCTCCCTCTGCGCCCTACAGCTCCCCCACCTCTGTAGATACAACAGACAGATGGAGGGCCCTGACAGTGTGGCAGCTGCTAAAAGTTTAGCAAAAATGTCAGCATGTCCCTTTTCATGCTATTCCTCAGGGATTTGGGGGTAGGCCTGGAATCACAGTGTCAAAAGCAGTCAGATATCAGGGGAAGTTTAAAAAGTAAATTACAAATAAAATAAAGCCACTGGGCACCTACTCTCTCTTCTTGCTTACTGTGTCTACACTCTTCTGCTGTTACCATCTTCCTGGATTCACTACCATGAGTTGGGTGTGGTATCGAGTAAGGATGGATGAATTTCTCACTCATGCTGGGCAGGGAAGAACTAAAGACTGAGCCTAGGCAGGGGCTTTCAGCCACCATTAAACCTGAGTGAACACTTGAATCCTCACTCAATCTAATTTTTCACTTTGTCTCTGAGAGCCCCTCCCTGCTCCCCACTTCTGATCAACCAATCATCTGACGTGGACTCATTCCTCAAGCAAAGGCTACAATCTCAGAGCAGAACTCCAGATCTAAATCCCCCAAGATATAAAAGAAGAAACCCATGGCAATTAATATAAATTTTCCAAAAGGTGGCTTCTAATCATTTTTCAGCAACCCCTTCAACCCCTGCGGCCTGTACGAGGCGACTGCACAGGACAAGAGGGTCTGACGCCCCACCCAAAGTCGACCCCACCTCTAATTTCTTTTTTTTTTTTTTAAAGATTTATTTTATTTATTTATTTGACAGAGATAGAGCCAGCCAGCGAGAGAGGGAACACAAGCAGGGGGAGTGGGAGAGGAAGAAGCAGACTCATAGCGGAAGAGCCTGATGTGGGGCTCGATCCCAGAACACTGGGATCACGCCCTGAGCCGAAGGCAGACGCTTAACCGCTGTGCCACCCAGGCGCCCCCCCACCTCTAATTTCTTTAAAAACAGAAACAAAGAGGAGTCACAGAGGGCTGGACCAAATGATCTCTCAAGGAGCCTTCCAACAAGAACTTTAAATTACTCTCACATGGTAATTCAGGAAATTTGAGTATGGACAAAATATAAACTGATGTTAAGGAAGTGTTACTAATTGTGTTAAGACTAATAATGGCAGTGGATAACCAAGTCTTTATCATTACGACTGCACACTGAAGTAGTTATCTACAGGTGGGACGACATGTCTGGGAATTGCATTAAGTTACTCCAATTAAAAAAAAAAAAAGCTGGGTGGTAAACGAAATGAGCTGAACAGAATGTTGGTACCTGTTAAAATTGGGCCATCTTAAAAGTTGGAAACCTGAGGGCTTATTATACTATTTTCTCTATTTTTGCATCTGTTTGAGATTTTTTCCTAATAAAAATCAACATGGGGCGCCTGGGTGGCTTAGTTGGTTGAGTATGTAATTCTTGATTTCAGCTCAGGTCATGATCTCACGATCTCAGGGTGGTGAGACTGAGCCTCGAGGTGGGCTCTGCGCTTGGTGGGGAGTCTTTTTAAAGATTCTCTCCCTCTGCCCCTCCCTCTCTGCCCCCTCCCACTCACTCGCTCTCTCAAATAAATAGATAAATCTTTTTTTAAAAAATCAACATAAATATAAATACATTAAAAAATTAAATTATCTCACAATGAAACGGATTCTTAGGGAAAGGAAACCACTGCTGTCCCCTAGTGGCCATCCTCTAAATGACCTGCCTGCAGCCAACAAGTCACTGCCCTTAGTTCTAGAAGGGGGATCCCTCCAACTCACTTTCTGAAGCTAATAACCCAGCCTGCCTCTTGAAACAGCTGTCCTTTAGGACTAAGCCAAAAGAGCTTGACTCGAAACAATTTTGGTTTCTGACATGCTTCCCCTGACCAGTGATCAGCCCCTCTTTGTGTGAAAAATAAGACAGAAGGGAGAGAAGAGAATGTTATCACCCATTCAGGAGTGTAAGGACCTGCAAGCCCTCATCCCAGCTGCAGGCTTACCATGCTGAGAGGAGGAAGAGGATTTCTCCAGCATGGATTTGTAGAGGTTGCGAAAGGACCAGCTTAGATCCTGAAAATTGATCTCTGAGTAGGAGAACTTGAAGTCATGGTTGGTGTTATATAGGGGAGGAGGACCCTCAGCACTTTCTCGGCCTGGAGCCCCTGCTGCCACTGCTCCACCATCCACAGATCCCGTGCCCTACAAAAAGGAGTAAGAGAAATTCAATCCGTGCGCTCAATCAGGAAAACAGCCCTTTCATGGTCACCAAGCTCTCTGGCTTGCCTTCATCCTCTCCTAACTTTTCAGTGAATGAACATCATCTCCCCAATTTCGTTTATTCCTATCGTGATGTACTGCAAGCCTTTTTCCCAGGCTCTGCCCATCTTCCATTCTCATAACCTTTTTGGCTCCCCTTCTTCTCTTCTCACCACTTTTCTTCCCCCCGATCCTCTTCAAAGTTCTGTTACATCTCTCTCTCTCTCTCAGCTGCCCTCTTTTGCTTTCCCCTTCTTTCCCAATTTGTCCACCTACTACATCACAGATACTCAATACAGAATTTTGAACTGGCAGACCTATGAACCTGTTCAAACACCACCCGTCCGTCCATCCCTGTGCACCCTGACCCCTCTACTTCTTACCTGGCCGTAGCTGGTGATAGATGTGGGGCTCTGAAGGGACATCTGAGGATTCCCCTCGGAAGGCAGTGAGGCTTCCCCACTCCCCGGAACGCCTCCCCGTGGGCTCTTGCTTGCCTCCTGTTCTGGTGAGTCTTGGGATAGCTGAGGGTTGTAAAAGAACAGAAATCTAGAAGCAGAAACTAAACATCCTCCCGAGACCCATGGTTTCACCTCATCCTTTGCCCCAAACACAGGAACGGACCAAAACTACAGGCCAGGATGTGGACCGAGAGGCCAGCTCAGAAACAGCACATCCCCATGAGGGGGGGGCTTACATCATCATCTGGAGGGTGTCTTCTCTTTCGGGAGATGTCAGGGCACGTGTCGATTGTCCAATAAGAGCCCTGGAAGGAGAACCCATCCCCATAGAAAACAAAATCATTATATATGGAAATTCCCACCTTTGGAAAAGTAGGTATCTGGGAGGATTTTCACAAAAAAAAAGAAAAAAGAAAGAAAAAAGAAAAAGAAAAAAAAAAGTTACATTAAGAAAGATAATTGGAGAATCACACAGAATCCTGAGGGTACTGGCTATTTTTGAGGAGTAAATTTGTCCTAAAAGTTCAATGAGTATGTCAGAGGTATGACCTGCGGTCCAAATACAGGCCTCGACTGTTCTGGTATCTAGTTCAAAGAGCTGGAAATGCCCAGACACAACCCTCCCCTTCCGTGTGATCTGAGGCAAGGCTCTCCTGAACTCCAGCATCCACGTCTATCGAATGAAGAAATTGATTTATCTCTTTTCCCTTTCGAAGACAAAAGTCATGGGGTTTTTGTATAGAAAAGTTCCCGCAAAGCTTATTTAGCCTGTCTTTCACATCTAGAAAGAGTACCACACATAAGAAAGGGGGCATGGAAGTCAACTTTACCATAAATAATTCTATTTAAAAAAAAGATTTCACAATATTTCTTAGTCACTCATGCTAGTGGGGGCCCACAAGCGAGATGGCCAAGCTCTTCCTTTGAGGAAAAATAAAGCTGCTTCTCTAATTAACATGATTTCCTCTTCTGCGTAATTAAAACTGCCACAGGACTCTAGGCTGTCAACTACTCCTCTCTCCTTCCTGCCCCTCCTTTCAGTGCTTATAGGAGTGTCTCACCTTCCCAGGGTCATCCCGAGGTCTGGGCACCTTTCGGAAACACTTGTTGAGAGAAAGGTTGTGCCGAATTGAATTCTAGGGAAGCAGAGAAGCAAGTTAGCTTTCAGCAACTTTTTGTAAAGCAGCAAAATTTCTAATAGGGCACAGAGGGACACAAAAGGACGTAACATACAATAAAGTTCAAGTATCAGGCAAACTTAGCACCTCTTAACTGTACTGATAGAGGAACTTACCTAGCAGCTAGTAAGAGCACTGAGATCAGAAAACGCAGAAATTAAATTGGTGGGAGGTAATGCCTATAAATTTGACTACCAGGTGTTTCTGGTATATATATATGTATATATACCTATATAATCTTTCTGGTTATATAGTTTTTCAATCTTTCCACCCAACTGACAACAGGCATATAAATAACTCAAAATCACATCTGCCCAGCTTCTTAATTCATTCTAATCTCCCATAAAAGAATAATACTTTAAGATTGTTTATATAAAGAAAAACAAAATATAAATTAGGAGCAAAACAATGGCACAAGTTCACCTTTGTTTTCTCAACAGCCCACTGGAATGCTACATTTGGATGAAGGAAATAATGTTGCACATGTGTGCTGGATGAGGGTGGGGGTGGCCGTAGTTAGCAGGGACACATTCATGAAGGAAAAGCTGAATGCTTCCAGTAGCCTCCAGCTCATCATCTGGTTTGTATGTCAACTGGTGATTTACAGAGCAAAAGAACTACATTAAATCCCCACTCCTACTCAACAACTGGCCAATGAGCTGTTGCTCCGAAAGATGGAGAACATCAGTCTTCCTTCTTTGCTTGGAAGAGGAGTTTCCTTCTTCCTTTATTGCCAAACAACTTATCCTCTTACTACTTGCTTGGTGGATGAGCTGTTGGTGAAGGACCTTATTATTGTTGTTGTTGTTGTTGTTATTATTATTATTGGTATACAGTTTTTCAAAAGATGAGGACTATGTGCCAGAAGCTTTGGAAATCTGGTAAGACTCCTACCTCTAGGTAGGAAGAAGCAATGCCATGCCTTGCACAGGACTTGAACATAGTGGAGTGGCAATAAGTATTTGTGAAATGAATGAATCTCCTTTTTGAGGACTCAGAAGGTAAGAGGGTATGATGAGCAACAGCATCCTGCCATCCTCATAACTACACTTAGTGGCTCGATATCACTGGAGTTTCCCTGATATACCTTATGAAAGTTGTTCAACTCTGAAAAAGAGTAGGGGATGGGAGATATAAGATTTTAAGTTCACACATCTCTAAAACAGGTCAGAGTGAACTGGACCGGGTTATAGGAAGAAACAAAAGTAGGGATAAAGGCTGTCAAAGGCTAAAAATGATTGCAGGTTACAGAAGCCATCCCACCTTCCAACCAATGCCAGCGTTCTTGTAATAGGGGAAGTTATCACAGATCCAGCGGTAAATCTCACTGAGGGTCATCTTCTTGGCCGGAGAGGAGTTGATGGCATAGGTGATAAGGGTGGCATAGCTGTATCGTGGCTTGCCATCCTGGTGCACTGCTGCCTCGTCTTTGCTCAGGGTGGCATTTGGATCTGTGGGTGAGCCTGGGGGACACTTGCGGCTGCCACCAGGAGGCCCAGCCTGAGAGGCACTCCCAAGCTTTTCAATGGTGGCTCGAAGGGTCAGCTGGGGGAGCCAGTCTATGGAGGTGAGGCTACTTTCTAGGTCGGAAGCCATGGTACTTCTGGGTTCTGGAGAGAAGAGAACAAAGGGGAGAGGAAAATAGAATAGATGCGTGTTATAGCTGGTTACTAGTGGCAAATAATATTCAAATCTTAGTGCTTTAAAGGAAGTAGAGTTTCTTCCCATTATAACTCCCATGGGAGACTGTCACAGGATAGCCCTCAACCAAGGGTTCCCAAAGCGCCCAAACAATATATCACCAATCACCTACCAGATGACAGAGTAGTACTTACCAGTCCTACACCTTAATGTAGAACATAACCAACGGGACTCTCCCTTCATTCAGGACTAAAAGAGAAGTCAAACCCCCCACCCAACTGAGCTATTCCCTCAATCCTCCTGACTTAAAGCCCTATAACATAATATTTTAAACTATATAGTTTTTTTTAAAACTTACTATACCACGTAAAATCAGCCAAAGTCTACTCTCCAATTATGTGATGCTTGTTTTATGTACACACAATATCCACAGATAGACAGCACAAGTGAACATGGAAAGAAAAAGTCTGAGTAAACACAAATATACACCAACAAAAGCACACACCAACACTTTACAGATGTTTCATACTAGATGTATTTGAGCACTCACCCTTTTTATCCCATATATGTGCACGCGAGGCATATTAGATTCATCCCAAGCATAAATTACATAGGACAACCAGCAAAGGACAGATGCACACACACATTAACAGTGGCCCCCGGACCCAGAGATCACGATGAGATATGCGATGTACCTTACCAGCAGGGCACAAAGTCACACACAGAGCTAACAGATCCTGAGTACAGCTGCCCTCGCACCTTTAAAGCTACTCCTGGCAAGCTCCCGCCCACAGCCACCAACACCAGGAAGAAGCCATCGGCAAGGACCTCCCACCTCTCAGCCTGCTGAGGTTTCACTGAGCTCGGGGGAGACACCCAGCTGTGTGCACACCGGTAACAATCAGATAGCCTGGCTAAAAATAGCCACTCTGGGGCTAAGAGCTGGCTCCCCTTCTCCCGCCCTCCTCCTCTCTCCTCCCTTCCCAGCCGGGCACACACGCTTGCTGCCCCTCCATGCAAACTCCTGGCGCTGCCAAACCGCCCACGCCTGATGTTTGCACACCCTGCTGCCACCCACACAGCCTGGGCGCTCTTGCTGGCAGAGAGATGCAGCCAGAGTGACGTCTTGGTGGGGGAAGGTGAAGAACGCCGGCTGCTGTCTGTTATCGCAGGGTCTAGAAAGGCTGGCAGGAAGCTCTTGGTAGCCATTTGGCGCTCGCTGAGAGCCCATGCCAGCAACCCCCTAAGCACTTGCCGCCTGGCAGGTTTGTGCCTGCACAGCCGGGGGCGTCCAGCCAGTATTCCTTCTCCTATCCCTGCTGGCGGTCCCACCAGGGCATTTCTCGGGAGGAGCCAGGGCCCGCATGCCTCAGAATTCAGAATCCTGGACGGAAACACATGGCGTATGTGATTTCTAAATCCGCACCCGGATAATATGCACAAGCATTATGGATTCAACTAGACACAAATCCACATACTTTGCAGTTAAAAGCGCAATCCCAGATATGACTGCCTACCCCTCTCTCCTGACTCCAACACATCTTGCAGGCTGTCAGCTCACCCTGTCACCGGGAGCGGGGACCCTCCTCCCCTTGAGATTTACCCTTTCTCCTGAGGGTCAGCGTTCTCACTCATGTGCCTCTCCCCCGAAGTCCCCACCCACACAATCTTTGCATGTACACACATGTACCCTGCACCGTGCTCCTCACCAGCAACACACCCACTCTCCAAGGCTGAAGGAAACACCTTAGTGCCTCAGGGGCCTGAGCAGCATGAGACCCAACTGAAACCCAAGAATTGCTTGACAGGAGAAAGGGGGGGAAAAGTTATGTTTATAAATAGCATCATGAAGGGGTTTCCCCCTTTATCCTTAGCTTCTCTCCCCACCACCCTCCTTTACAGCCCACCACCACCACCTTGCCTTAAAATCATGGAAACTTGGAAGCTAATAGGGACATTTAATCATTCCGGGAAGCCTCAGACCTCCTAGCGCATCACTAAATAAAAATGCCACAGCATCTGGGGTAAAGCAGTGCGCTCTGGGCAATAATTGGTCCTATAGCTGGGTTATCCCCGCTGAACAGTAACATGACAATAAGCAGGTTCTCAGTGACCAGGGTTCTCCTGGGTCCTCCCCAGAAGGGGAGGTCTATAAAGAATTCCTTATTACCTCCTGCTAAAGATCCCTAGGAAACCTCATCTTGAGAACACAGAAGCCTTCCGTGGACACTTCATTTGAAAGTCTCCCAACACTGGACAGGGACATAAGAGTAGATTTCAAGTGGTATACAGAACCCCTCTGGCACATGCCAATCTCTGTGAATTCCGGAAAGGGAAGCACTCTCAGCCTTTGCTAGTTGTTCTATGCTCTTCCCTATCCTTACCCCAGCACCAGGTTAGGAGAGGTTAAATTTAACCTTTCTCCAGCACCCTCCCGGTCAGCCCTGAAAATATATCCTAATCTTACCAGCTACAAGACGCTTGCAGCAGAAGGTCCTTCTGATCTTTCGGCACAATTCTCCCTTTACCCATCCCACTTCCTCACCCCCATCACTTCCCCATTCTTGAAGGGCAGTCCAGTGCATAGAACCTCAGCGATGAAGTCCCTCAGTTCTATTCCCAACCTTGACACTGACTCACTAAATGTCCCTAACCACCCCCTGCTCCCTGAAGTCTTGATGCCTCAGTTTCCCCCTTCAATAAAAGGGATGAAGTCATAAACACTGCCAAAGCTTCATCCCTGGAGGGAAGTGAATGAAGCTTAATGAGCTCGTGGCTGCCACACATTCCATGCTCCCCAAAATAATGGCACGAGGCTAATGTTCAGGGCTATTATTAGAAAGGCAAACAAGAGGTACTTCCATTTCTCAGTCCAACCAACCTAGTTACCCAGACCTCTCTCTCCAGGTGGGCCTCGTGCCACTGGGCTTGGGCAGAACCTGAGTCAGGCCACATTCTTCTCTGCGTGCTGGAAGACTGAAAGGAAATACCCACAGAAACTGGGAAAGGCAGCCAAAGGGCAGGCTTCGTCACATCCACAGGACGTCTAATGAAGACTACAGTACTGGGAGAAAGGCAGAGAAAAACAGAAGGATATTCTGCTGGAGTGGAAGACTGATCCTGGATGAGACGTGTAAGTCAAAACAACAGGCACAGTTTTCTTCCCACTTTATCTGAAAGGCCAGGAATCGCTCTCTGGATGGTGCCAAGGTCAGGTACGAAGGAGTGATAACTTCCTGCTCTGGACAGAATGCCAACACTACTAGAGTAGTGGTTAAGTTGACCACATTACCAATTACCAGTCAGGCTGCCCAGGTTTCAATCCTGGCTCCACTACTTACTGGCTGTGCAAGCTCAGGCAAGTTACTTAACCTCTCTGTGTTGTAGTTTCTTCATCTATAAAATAGAGATGATAACTGTACCTGCATGGGGTTGTTGTGAGGATTGCCTCGAGTGAATATTTTTAAGGTGTTTAGGAAGTGTTAGGTAAGTGTAGCTATTATTATTTTTGAATGGGGAAAAAACAGCGAGTGTTAGAAATGAGAAAGCAGACCATTGAGGTAAGACTGGAAATAGCGAGCCTGCAATGGTTTACATTACAAGACTCGCACTGAGTTTGCAATAGCTCTCGGGATGTCAGAATCTCCAACTTTAACTTTGGGGATAGTGTCACCCTGCTACTGACCAATGCCAGGACCAAGCAGATGCCAAAGATGAAGGAACGAGGGGATATCATCTCTAATTTTTAACCAGGGCCAGATCTAGTCATAAGACACAATCTGGAAAACAGCACTCTTTAAAGCATAGTTAATCCAACCCAACAGCCATCTGCTTCTAGCGGATTCCGCAGAGGCAAGGAGAATTAGGGAAACTCCATCCCAGCAGGGGACGTGTGGTAAGGGTCCACCTGGAGCTGTTGTGGTACAGATCACTCTGAGCCACTGGAATAAGTTGCATTCCGGCATCTGGGAAAGCACTTTGGGAGAAATGCATTGCTATTACACCAGAGTCGGCTCTTTTCACAAAGTGGGGGAGGGAGTTCTAGAGGTAAGAGCCAAGGATCCTCATGCTTTTGAGACCAGAGATACCAGAAATGAAACTCTCTTACTAGTTCTAGAAGTGGCCCCAGCCTGACACTGAGCTGCCCTGCCACAAGAAATGACTTTCGTGTAGCCATTCCTGAGGGTTCCCACTGGCCAGGTCAGGCCAAACCCTTCCTCCCAGCAGGGCAGCCTCACCAGCACCCTGTCCAGGTCCTCGCGCAGGGGCACCTGCTTCCAGAGGCCTAACCAGATTCTGGGTAATTGGAGGCTTGGTCTGAAAAGCACGGATATAACTGTCTCTACATACATACCCACTCAAAACAGAGACAGAGCCACATTCACCTGAATTAAGAAACATATGGACACCGCTCTCTAGCACAGCTGTGCAGACCTGGGTTATAACCCGGCCTCAAATACTACCACTAACAGGTAATTTCCAGGACCAAGCAGACGTACGTAGGGACTCAGGCAGCCCACCATGGCCCAGACAGAGAAAGAAGAAGGAAACCTAAAAACCCACGTAAGCTGAAGCCTCCCACTTGGTTTTGCTGTGAGGTGCACACAGATGAGGAATGTACTAACGGCAAGGCAGGAAAGCCGGCACCAGCTAGTGATCCCAGGTGGAAAGACACACTACTAAACACATACAGCCCGGCCTCCGCTAGAAGGATTTCCTGGCACCTTTTTCCTGCCTTTTCTGACGATCCTGGGCTTTGATGATTCCTGCTCCGTATCTCATGAAAGAAAACTTAAATACAAGATTCCAGAGACACAGAACAAGACACAGGAAGGGAAAAGATGACACTATTAGGTGCTTTTCTGAAAGAAAATTCATCATAGCTCAAATCTCCCAGGGTGTCAACTCGTTTCAACAGAAGACTGGAAGGAGGCTGAGCAACAACACCCCTCTCTTCCTACCCAGGATCTGCTTTTTCCCCGAGGAACTGTCAGTGGAGGACAGGCGCTGTGGACAGGAGCTGTGTAGGGCACGAGGGCAGTGGTACAGGGCCAGCCTTAGGGAAGCACTTCAACGCAGGAGTTAGCGTTCCCCCACAGCCTTTCTCCTTGCCTTGGGACAGGTGGGATTTCTATCTTCCCTTTGGATTTTATTGATAGAGGCATGCTTCCATCCAGGAGTGGGTGTGCCACGAGAGGAGGCCTCCTGGTGTCTGAGGAAGGGTGAGTGACAGTCATCACAGTGGGTTGGAGAGAACAGCTCTGGGGGATATTAAGCTGACGTAGGCTTACGAGGTAAGAAAAGGTAGTATCAGTGGAAGCCCTAGACAAGTCTAGGCCATGAACTGCCACGATGACTTTAGTGAGGTAAAAAAGCCCAAGAATGGAGAGAGCTATGGGAGTCTGGTTGGGATGTGTCCCTCATCATTACACAGTATGGATGGAGTTCTGAAAATGCAGGTGTTTGCTGATACTCCTTTGCCCTCAGCATGAAAACATACATGTCCCTAGGGACCTCAGATGAATCCCAGCCATCCAGTCCCCAAACACTAAGAAACCCATTTCTCAGAGCCTCTGCAGCAAGAGGTAAGTTTGAATCCAGGAGCTTCCTCAGAACACATTCCCCAGAGGATTCTCTGAGTTATTACTCTACTTTTCCCAGGGATGAAACCCAAGAGCCACCATCTCAGCCCCTACACCCACTAGTACCTAAAGAGGACAGAGAAGGTGAAAGAAAGCACTAACCTGTCTCCAAGGTTCCCCCAGCAAAGGGAGGGAACCACCTGGTACTGGAGTTTGGGGTTGGAGGGACTCCCCTCTTCAAAGGCAGATGAAGAGTCTCATCCTCAGTGGCTCTTCCTGTACTTGGCTGAGCATCCCAAGCTGGGGTGGGGAACTGGGTCCCCTGAGGATGAGGAGCGGAGGGAGGAGGAGGTGGGGGAGGAGAAGGAGGTCCTACCTGGGGAAGGTGGCACACCCCCCACACCCTGCCTGTAACCCTGGGGAGGAGGGGAGGAGCCTCTCCCAACCAGGAGTTGTCTCCTCCCCCTTGGGGGAGTCCCCCTCCCCCCCAAACTGGATCTTTCGGGAGTGGAGGGCTCTTTCTGTCTGCTGGAGATCTGAGCGGAGGGGCTCTGCCCTGTTCCACTGTCTAGGTACAAGGAAGTTGAGAGGAGAGTTCTCCCCCTCTCCTGAAAGGCTGAAAGCCGACTCCTCTTCTTTCCCTGGAGTGTCCTCTGCTTCTGAATGTAAGGACTCCTCTCCCCTTGTGAGTACTGGATAGGATGGAGGGCGCCTACTCCACAGGCATTTCCCCCTTTCTCTTAGCCTCAGAAGTCCTGAACTGCTGAGAGTGTGCGTTTGGAGGGGTGGAGGCACGCTGGGGCGGTCTCGCTCTGCCTGCTTCCTTTAGTAAGATCACCCCTTTCGACTTCTGGAGGTCTATTCCCGGGCCAGGATGGGGGGTTTTCCTCGCCTCTAGGAGACACTCTCCCCTAGAGGGGTCTCTCCTTCCCGTCTCCCGAGTGGTAAGGGTCTCCTCTCCAGCGGGGAGAGAGGCTGCTCCCGTCCCCGCTCCCGCCTCCGCTCCGGGGGTGCCCCCGAGGGTGGGGTTTTCCTACTCCCCGCTCTCCCTGAGCTGGCCTGGGCAGCAGGGTCCGGGAGGCCGCGGCTCCCGACTCCCGTCCCTGGCTACTGTGGCGGCAGCGCCTCCTCTAGTCCCGTCCCGTCCGGTCCGCTCCCTTCGGCGCGCGAGGCCCCCGGCGCTGCCACCTCTCGGGCTCCGGCCAGTCCGGGCTCCCGGGGAGCCAGAAGGCGGACGGACAGTGTCAGGGCTCGGCTCGGGCTCGGGCTCGGCTCGGCTCCGCTGCAGGCCCCGGCTCCTCCCCGGCCTCCGCGCCGCGCTCCGCGCCCCTCCCCCTCCCCCGCCCGCCCGGCCGCCGCCGCCGCCGCCTCTCGGCGCGGGTTAAGGAGGAGCGGGCGGCGCCGAGCCGCGGGCCGCGCCGCCGGGGTGCGCGGC
>NW_024425119.1:8515179-8518333 GCF_017311325.1 Ursus maritimus
GCCGCGCCGCCGGGGTGCGCGGCGCCGGGAGAGCCGCGCCGCCCGCAGCCGGGGGACGCGCCGCCGCTCGCTCACCTCCAGCCGCCGGGCCGCTGGGCCGCGAGCACCTCGCCGGCGGCGCGGGACGGCAGCCCCCTGCCGTCTCTCGGGACGGTCCCCGGTTCACGCCCGACACTGTCAGCGGCAATTTCACACGCGCGTTCTGGGGTGTTCTATACACGACAGACCCGAGGTGTTTTCTCCGGCACGTCTTTGATGGGTTTCCCGTTCCCCGGAGATAGTGTATAAAGGCTTATGGCGTTGGGACGGAGTTATCTGTTATCCTGACATCACCCTGGAGTTTAGTAAATGCTTGTTGAAGGAGTGGATGTGTAAAGAGATAAAAGAGCACGTAACGGAGAAAACTCCAGACTAAACTCTATAAACTTGTGCACGGCCCCTTTTCTATCGAGTCTTAGCGAGGAAGGGACCTTGATACTCGCCCTGACTACCCACTAGGGCGGTTGCAAGGACCACATGAGATAATTTATGTGAAAATACTTTTTAAACTGTACAGTATACAAAGGATGCAAAACACGACTTCTCGTTCAGTTCACTTGACGATCTTGTAACATATCTTGTCCTGAGTGTCACACGGTAAAGAATGTTATTCTCTGCCCCATCCGGAATAACCCCCCTCCAGAGACAGAAAAATGCCACCAGGGAGCTCACCTCTCCTTTCCCTCCTCCAGTCACATTATTCCTCTGGAAATTCTTATATATTTCATCCTCTGACCTGTTAAAATTTTCTCAAACTATTCTACTTTCTATCATATAAAATAATATGAAAGCAAAAAGTATCATCCATGAAATATTTGAATTGTTTAAAAAAAAGACTGTGTATTCAAGATTACAGCTTGATGACTACATTTCACATTTAGATAGTGAAGTCTTTTATCTTCTGGCTAAATGTATGATACTTTAAGTTATGCATAGATAAAATTACATTATATTTACAGTGTGCCAGGCTTGAGCTAAGAACTCTGCATGTGTTATCACATTTAATTCTTCTCGCAATCCCAGAAGGTACTACTATTACAAGACCTATTTTACAGATGAGAAAACTGACTTAGAAATTATGACTGTGTCTAAGGTCACATGATTAGTAAGTAGCGAAGTCAGGACTTAAACCCACAAATCCAAATAACTCCAAAGACCCAACGCTTAACTTCTATTCCATTGTCTTGAACTGTCAGAATTAAAAACCATCCTTAATCTTATTGTAATAGGGATGTATGGGGACAAATGGTAGCAACATTTGTGATGAACACAGCATAATGGATAAACTTGTGCAATCACTGCAGTTGTACACCTGAAACTAATGTAACATTGTGTGTCCACTCTATTCAAATAAAAAAGAAAATAGATGGCATTTCCTCTACATAAATAGAAGGCAGAAAGGTCAATTCGTTGTTTGTGATATAAATATGAAAAAAATCCTTAAACTTAAAGTGAAGCCCAATTGAGCCTTTTCCACTATACAGATTTAAAGCTGTGTTTTCCCCCTCTTTGAAATATTAACTTGTTCTCCCACACATAGGTAATTTGGTATCAAATGCTTCTTGCTATGTGTTAGATGTTTTGCTATGTTTCATTTGTCAATCATTTTCTACATTTTTCTATGTATGTGGAATTTGGAGGGGCAGGGGTAGAGAGGTAGTATTAAAAATGGGAAAGCTAGGGAAGGATTAGACTCTCTTTTCCTGGAAATTTAGAAAAATTAAAAGCTCAATAAATTATTTTATATATACAAGATATTTGCTGCATTATTTGTAACTGTAGAAAATGAGAAAATTTGCTTCAATAACCATAATAGGGTAACTGTTAAAAAAATAATGGTATGTCTATATAATAGCTGATTTTTTTTAAGATTTTATTTATTTATTTGTGAGAGAGAGATTGTGTGCACAAGTAGAGGGAGCGGCAGGCAGAGGGAGAAGCAGGCTCCCCACTGAGCAGGGAGGCCAATGTGGGACTCCATCCCAGGACCTGGGGTCATGACCTGAGCCAAAGGCAGATGCTTAACGGACTGAGCCAGCCAGGCATTCCAGATTTTCTCCTTCTTTACCATTTAGATATTTTGCAATAGGCATGCATTATTTTAAAAGGACCAATTTTTTTCATATATCTGAATATATTCTAGTGAGAAAATCATATTTTAAAAGTTTGTATAATATAATCATGTAATTGCTTTTTAAAAATATAAACTTATGTGTATTTACGTATTTGAGTATACACACACACACACACACACACACGTGGATATGCACCAAAGATGTGAGCTTGAAGGTAATTTAATTTACCTCATTTTCTACTATATCTATAATTAGTGTTCATATGGGTTTTGCTTATGTAACTTTTAAATTAAAAGAAAAAAAACTGATAAATAAGCCTCCATTTGTTTTGTTTTTGCCTTAAGACAGGGGGAAGCACTTGCATTCATTCTCTGTATACTTTGCATTAAGAAGGGTGATATGGAGCAGAATAAAAATACAGTCACCGAGAGGCACCTGAGTGGCTCAGTAGTAAAACATGCCACTCTTGATCTTGAGGTCATGAGTTTGAGTCCCACGTTGGGTGTAGAGCTCAGAAACATATATATCTAGAGAGAGAGAGAGAGTCACTACACTGAAACATGCAAGAAACCAAAATGTAAGGATTCACCCTTTCCTGAAATAGAACATATTACATAATTCACGAGTGTTCGTCTACCTTGAGCAAAATGCTTCCTGATACTATTGGTGACTAATATGTCACAATACCATTTTAGAAACATTTATTAAAGACTTATGTATTATATGACACAATGAATACGATTTGTGTATCCAAATCCCAGCTTTGATGCTCAATAACTGTGAGAATTTAAATCACTTAACTGTTCTATTTCCTCATCGGTAAAATGGGGATAATAATAGGATCTGCTTCACAGTGTTGTGGAGAGACTATGTGACTTCGTGCACGTAATGCATTTAAATAAGTACACAGAGAAGAAAAACCTGAAGCCTAAAGAGGCTTAAAAATCATACCAAGCAAATGCAATGTATATGGACCAAGAGACATATCCATCAAATACAGTATGTGGACATTTGGGGCGGGGGGGGGGGGGGGGGGGGGG
>NW_024425119.1:8518343-8523946 GCF_017311325.1 Ursus maritimus
ATCCTGATGTGAACAAAGCAACTGGAAAAGGTATTATGAAGCAGTCACTAAAATTTCAATCTTGACTCTGGTGATATCAAAGAATTATTGTTATATTAGATGTGTTAATGGTACTGTGTGTTATTTAAGGATCTTTATCTTTTAAAAATGCATACTGCAGTATTTAATTATGAAATGCCCGAAATTTCCTTCAAAATATCAAGTGACGGGAGAAAGAGGTACAGGTGATAAAAGATTGACCAAGTGTTGCTTATTACGACTTTTTTTTTTTTTAAATACTATTCTCAGGGTGTGTGGCTGAGCCTGAAGCATATGACTCTTGATTTCTGGGTGGTGAGTTCAAGCCCCACTTGGGTGTAGAGGTGCTTAAAAGTAAAATCTTTTAAAAATAAATAATAAAATACTATTCTCTTTACATTTGTATTTGTTTGAAATTTTACAAAGTAGTTTTTTAAGGGGCGCCTGACTCAGTCAGTAGAGCATGCGACTCTTGATCTTGGGGTCCTGAGTTAAAGCCCCATGTTAGGGATAGAGTTTACTTAAAAAAAAAATTTTTTTTTTAAATACTGTTTAAAAAAATACTAGAAGATAGTAAGGATTATGTAAGTATTCACTATTATTATATACTTTGTACTTATAATACTGTATTATCTCTGTTTGCTTACACTTTTCAGATTACAGTATTTTCATTAACGCTATGTCTTTTAGTACTGACACTAAACCTAGGAAATAGGTATTATTACCCCATTTTACAAATGAGAAGATTTAACTAGAGCCAAGACTGCAAGGCTGTGCAACATACCACCTCCACTCTTCCAGTTTTCCAGAGGACTTACTGGTAAAAGGTGTAGGAAGTAACCCACAGCCACTGAGCACAGGATTTTTGCTTCCTTTCATGGCTGCAGTCAGATCTAGTGGGTAGGGAATAAATGAACATACAAATGATTCATTTGGAAATATTTATTAGACAAGATTTGAGCTCATGTTTGCCCACCAGAAGAAATTCCAGCTGCTACTTTAAAGGGTAATCTATGAATAACAGAATAGAACACAGCAGAGATTAAATCATAAAGGAAAAATTCCATGGTACGTACTTCCTTTCCATACCTTTATTAAGTTTTCTACTCTAATTTTATATCCTCTACCTAACCTGTTTGTTCTCCCTAAAACTAAGCATAGAACTAAGGTTAGGGGACTAGAGATGAAAAACTGAGAAACGAGGTTGGAAGGCGGGAGGACGTCACATCCCAGTTGTTTTGAGGCCCAGCCTCCCAACAGCTCCGTTCCACCTTAAGAAGCTTTAGCCTCTCCCCTAGCGGGGCAGACACTCAGCTCCTCCCACTCCCGTGTCAGCTCCGACCCGGGAACGTGGGGAAGGGAGGAGAGACGCACCGAATGGAAAGATTGGCGCCCGAGGCCGCAGGGTCTGCCCTGCCCCTACTCTACCCGCACAAGAGGAACGTGTAAAGCACCGGCTATTGGGTTTGGTTCCTTCCCGGAGGATTCAGGATGGGGGCGTGCCCGTCTGAAATTGGAGGGCGGGGTGGGGGTGAGATATGTGAGGGGTGGGGCTCATCTTGGGGTGGGGTCGAAGAGAACAGAACTGAGGCATTTGAGCTATACAGTAGGCAGTGATTGTTGGTCGAAAATTGTAAGTTCACGAAATCCAGACGCACCTCTTCAAACCATTTCCAAAAGAGGGGGCAAGTTTTCCATTCTCCGCCCCCAATTCCCCGTCTTCGTTTTAATTGATTGGGTTTAAGGTAGGCTGGGCCCAAGGTTGCTTGTTGATTGGCTACGTCCGTAATCCATCAGGATGACGCAAGCGAGGGAGTGGCTATTTGGGGGAGGAAGTGAAGATTATTTTGGTACCTCCTACCGCAACTACTGATTGGTTGAGGTTTGCAGTGAGGTAAAACAAGGCATAAAAATGTCCACCAAAGGGAAGGGCCTATTGGCGGTTCTCTCAGGGACGACGTCTGGGGTGGAACTGGGAAGAGCCAGCTGGGCTCTGTTATTGTACTGAAGGACCAAATTGATTAAAACCCGGAAATGTGTTTAGAAGGGAACCGAAGGAAAGCGGGAAATCCGCGGCACCTTCGTTGCCCTCAAACAAGGTCATTTCCTGCATAGGATCGATAATTTCCTGTTTACTCAACGAAGTCAGCGTGTACCCTAACTTTCTGGAATACACATGATAATTAAATTCGTATGAGCTTTTAGTCCCATTTACTTACATTACCTAAAAGAATGAGACAGAGGAAAGGAAAAACATGGGATTTAACGTTGCCTCTAAGGAAGAATAGGGAAACTGAGGCTATAATAGAAAAAGCTAAGGATGGACCCTGGATCACAGTATCCAAGCAGGTGGGTTCATAAAGAAATCATTCATAAAATAATTGAAGAGAGTGGGCGGAGTTGTAGAGAACGGAAACGATTTGTCTGAAGGAAGAGCATTAATCACATACAAAAACTTTGGGTAGGGAATATATTTTGTTCATCGATGTATCTCTGATGCCTGGTAGTGTCACATATAATATATATAATATATTATATATATATATATTTTTTAAGTATCTAGATCAAAATAGGGTATCTGGGTGGCTCAGTCTGTTGAGTCTGCGTTTGCCTCAGGTCATGATCCGGAGTCCTCAAATGGAGCGCCATGGCGGGGCTCCCTGCTTAGCCCGGAGCCTGCTTCTCCCTCTCTGCCCCCACCCCTACCCCCTTATGCTCTCTTGCAAATAAATAAATAAAATATTTTTTTAAAAATAAAGTATCTAGGGCACCTGGGTGGCTCAGTTGGTTGCGCATCTGCCTTAGGCTGGGGTCAGATTCCGGGGTCCTGGCAATGCCAGTGCCCCATCCGGCTCCCTGCTAAGATGGAGTCTGCTTCTCTCTCTGCCCCTCCCCCCTGCTGTGGGCTCTCTTGCTCTCTCTCTTTCTCTCTCAAATAAATAAAAATCTTTTTTTTAAAAAAAATAAAAAGTATATATATCTAAATAAAATAAAAATTTTAAAAATAAAGTATGTCAATTTTATGATCCTGGAAAAATGTTTCACACTTCTTTACCACCTGGGTTAATCCAGCCACAAAATGAGAGGTAGATCTGCTTCCCAGACCTACCATTTTCCCCTTAACACCCTGAGGCCTTTAAAATTTGCGAGCAGATTTCCCCTTAACCCACATTCCTAGAAAAATTGAAAAGATAGATGGAATTAGTAAAAAGATGGCTTCTACATCCAATGAATGGTAAATAAATTGTTTAACCTACAATCTGAGAGTCAAGGGTAGGAAAAACTTACTATTTGAGAACATTGAGAGATAACCATCCATACTAGAAATTATGGAATCGCTTGCTTTCCAGCAAGATTATAGCAAGATTTCACCAGTGCTTTAACACAGTCTAAAAACTGCTCAGAAATTGAGGAAACAGTGCAAAAACTTCCCAAAAGTGTTATAACCATTCCCACTGCAGGACACTGCACGGGCTGTTCGTCAAGATTCAAGTACCTTCTATTTATCCAGAACGATTCCCTCTTTGTAATTTGCTAGAATCTTCTAGGACAGATAGTTTATGAGAGAGTATATCATACTGGGTCTTCAGTATAATTACAATAGTTTGAAATAAGGGGAGGAGCAGGGGGGAGCTATATTTGCAATAATAAAAGCACCATAGGAAAATTATTCCTAAGGTACAAATAATTCTAGGATAATAAGGTATGCATTGCTTTTACGAAAGGAGGTAGGGGAGATGTTAAGAAAAATTTTCAAGAATTGTATTTATCAGATTAATGTGCATTTTTTTTCCCTGGTAATATTGTATGAATTATGTGGAAACATACAAAATTATTTTGGGTTTAATAATTCATACAGTTAGAGCACTGTCACTTTCCTTTTGATGATGTCCAATAAATCAAAGCAGAAATTGTCTCCGAGGGGAAATAGAGCCTAGCACTAAGTCTAAGGAAGAAAAAACTGGCATTGTTCCTAATCAAAGATCCAAGCCCTCTAGCACGTAAAGATAAACCAGTGGCATCTTGACTGGTGAGAACATAAGACACTGAGTCAGATAGAATCTTAGGCCCTAGCACAATCTTCAACCTCCTGGAGCCTAACCGCGGCCCCACCTCCCCAACCCCCTGCCTTGAGAAACACAGTAATCTTTCTTTCCTCTGGAGGCCCAACAACAGCTACAAGGCCTCAAGGGTGAAAGCACCAGATTATGGTGCACTTGGAATTTATGGAAAGAAGACGAAAAGGGAAGGCAGGGGTATAGGAGGGGCTGTAGAGGTGTAGAAGGGACAAAGCACTATTGCTCAGTGAGGTATTCCGTCAGGGTTGTGTACAGTAAACAGAAACCACTTTATTTTAAGCAGAAAAGGCCTTAATACGGGGACGTGGGTGTTACAAACTTGTTGGAAGGACTTAGGGGGAGCAGGGCCTCTGCTATAGCACCAGATATGGCTTCAAAAACAAGACTACTAAACTCACCCACTGGGGGAAGCTGCAGAAAGGGGAGGAATCAAGACTGTTGCTGAAACTGTTGAGTTCAAGAACATAGTGCCTTCCTTAAGATCCAGGCATCAGGAAGCTACTGTGGCTAACACTGCCTCAGCAGCCTTCAGTGGCCGTGAAGCTTGTAAATGGTTGCTGGAACACTTTTGCCGAAAACCCTGACTTCCCATGACCATGCTGGCCAGCAGCAGCTACCAAAGCAGCCACGAGATGGCCCCTGCCTCACTCCCACTTTTCAAGTCTCTTGGATGTGCAAATTATTGATAGATCGAAACTTAAAACTAGAATTCTAGCCGCAAGAAAATCTAGGAAATTGAGGTTTTGGTTTTCCAGCCTCTGTAAGTAGAGGAAAGTACATAATAAGGAGGAAGGGGCACCTGGGTGGCTCAGTTGGTTTAGTGGCTGCCTTTGGCTCTGGTCATGACCCTGGGGTCCTGGAATCAAGCCCTGTGTCAGGCTCCCTGCTCAGAAGAGAGCCTCCTTCTCCCTCTCCCTCTGCCCTTCCCCCACCTTACGCTCTGCTGCCACCCCCGCCCCCACCCCCAAGGCTCAGCCAGTGGAGCAGTGGCTCTTGATCACAGAGTTGTGAGTTAAGGCCCCACACTGAGTGTGGAGATTACTTAAAAATAAAATCTTTTTGGAAAGATATTCCATGCTCATGGATCGGAAGAATTAACATAGTTAAAATGTCAATGCTACCCAGAGCAATCTACACTTTCAATGCTATCCCGATCAAAAGACCGAGGACATTTTTCAAAGAACTGGAACAAATAGTCCTTAAATTTGTATGGAACCAGAAAAGGCCCCGAATCTCCAAGGAACTGTTGAAAAGGAAAAACAAAGCTGGGGGCATCACAATGCCGGATTTCGAGCTGTACTACAAAGCTGTGATCACAAAGACAGCATCATACTGGCACAAAAACAGACACATAGACCAGTGGAACAGAATAGAGAGCCCAGAAATGGACCCTCAGCTCTTTGGGCAACTAATATTTGATAAAGCAGGAAAAAACATCCGGTGGGAAAAAGACAGTCTCTTCAATAAATGGTGCTGGGAAAATTGGACAGCTACATGCAAAAGAAT
>NW_024425119.1:8524467-8538313 GCF_017311325.1 Ursus maritimus
TTTTTTTTTTTTTTTTTTTAAGATTTTATTGATTGGAATGCCTGGGTGGCTCAGTCGTTTAGCGTCTGCCTTTGGCTCGGGTCATGATCCCAGCGTCCTGGGATCGAACCCCGCATCTGGCTCCCTGCTCCGCTGGGAGCCTGCTTCTTCCTCTCCCACTCCCCCTGCTTGTGTTCCCTCTCTCGCTGTGTCTCTCTCTGTCAAATAAATAAAATCTTAAAAAAAAAAAAAAGGTTTTATTTATTTGAGAGAGAGAGAGCATGAGTGGGAGGAAAGGCAGACGGAGAGGGAGAAGAAGCAGACCCCCCCACTGGGCAGGGAGCCTGACTGGGAGCTCCATTCCAGGACCCTGGACTACGACCTGAGTGGAAGGCAGATGCATAACCGGCTGAGCCACCTGGGTGCCCCCAAAATAAAATTTTTAACAATAATAATAAAAAGGGGCATCTGGGTGGCTCAATCGGTTAAGCATCTGACTTCAGTTCAGGTCATGATCTTGGGGTCCTGGGATCAAGTCCTGTGTCGGGCTCCACACTCATGAGGCAGTCTGCTTGTCCCTCTGCCCGTCTCCCCACTTATGCGTGTGCACTCTCTCTCTGTCTCAAATAAATTAAAAATCTTAAAAATAGGGGCGCCTGGGTGGCACGGTGGTTAAGCGTCTGCCTTCGGCTCAGGGCGTGATCCTGGCGTTGTGGGATCGGGCCCCACATCAGGCTCCTCTGCTATGAGCCTGCTTCTTCCTCTCCCACTCCCCCTGCTTGTGTTCCCTCTCTCGCTGTGTCTCTCTCTGTCAAATAAATAAAATCTTAAAAAAAAAAAAAAGGTTTTATTTATTTGAGAGAGAGAGAGCATGAGTGGGAGGAAAGGCAGACGGAGAGGGAGAAGAAGCAGACCCCCCCACTGGGCAGGGAGCCTGACTGGGAGCTCCATTCCAGGACCCTGGACTACGACCTGAGTGGAAGGCAGATGCATAACCGGCTGAGCCACCTGGGTGCCCCCAAAATAAAATTTTTAACAATAATAATAAAAAGGGGCATCTGGGTGGCTCAATCGGTTAAGCATCTGACTTCAGTTCAGGTCATGATCTTGGGGTCCTGGGATCAAGTCCTGTGTCGGGCTCCACACTCATGAGGCAGTCTGCTTGTCCCTCTGCCCGTCTCCCCACTTATGCGTGTGCACTCTCTCTCTGTCTCAAATAAATTAAAAATCTTAAAAATAGGGGCGCCTGGGTGGCACGGTGGTTAAGCGTCTGCCTTCGGCTCAGGGCGTGATCCTGGCGTTGTGGGATCGGGCCCCACATCAGGCTCCTCTGCTATGAGCCTGCTTCTTCCTCTCCCACTCCCCCTGCTTGTGTTCCCTCTCTCGCTGGCTGTCTCTATCTCTGTCAACTAAATAAATAAAATCTTTAAAAAAAAAATCTTAAAAATAATAATAAAAAATAAATAAAATAAAATGTCCTTGGTAATAAGTAGAATGAAAGGATTCTGAGCCAGAAGCAACACAAGAATGAAGCAAAAGTCTGTTTTACACTTTTCTTTTTATAAACCAAGAGAGATATAATGGGGAGCAGAGAACTTTTTATATAGTCATATAAAGACATTACCAGCTACCATCTACCATGACCATCATTTCATTTGGAGAATTAACATTTTTAATACCAAAAAGATGGGAAGGTTATACTTTCAGAATTTAAGAACTGGATACATTTCACTTAAAAAAAAAATGCTACCTTGTTCTTTCCTTTCAGAGGAAATACTTTGTTCCAGTGTGGCATTGCTATGAAACCACTGAAGTAGTAAGGTCACAGCTGTAGCAGGGAAGAAACTCAGCTTCTTGTCTAGTCCATTTCAGACTTGCCAAATAGTCCTGAACAGGTCACTTTACCACTGGACCTTCATTTGCTGCTAACTAAAGTAGTACTGCAAACAAATATTAACATTTAAGGAAGGAGAAAAGAAGGTGTGGAAGAAACAGTTTCTTTTTTTTTTTTAAAGATTTTATTTATTTATTCGACAGAGATAGAGACAGCCAGCGAGAGAGGGAACACAAGCAGGGGGAGTGGGAGAGGAAGAAGCAGGCTCATAGCAGAGGAGGCTGATGTGGGGCTTGATCCCACAACGCCGGGATCACGCCCTGAGCCGAAGGCAGACACTTAACCGCTGTGCCACCCAGGCGCCCCGGAAGAAACAGTTTCTAAAAGGAACATAGGCTAGAAAAAAACCTGTTATTTAAAAATTTAAAAAGGCATTAGGCTAGTGGAACTCTTAGTTCTCTTACAGTTCTAAAAGTCTATTATTCAACTTTTTTTCTGGACTCCTAATAACCCTCGACCTGGATTTCAGCTTGTAGAGTCTACTTACTTCCATTCATCCCCTTCAGAGGCCCGGATGTAATAAAGCACAGATTTTTTTTCATGTCACTCTTCTTGTTCAAAAGCATTCCGTGGCTACCAACTGTCAATAAAATATAATCCAAACTATTCGGCTTGGCATTCAAGGCCCTCCTCAAACTGATCCTAATCCTTACCTGATCCGCAATTCCCTGCCCTTCAAAAAACAACTGGTATCACCTGAACGGGTGCCTTTATTTGTTACCTAATTACCCCCCATTTTATTTCAACAAATATTCATTGAGTTTATTGAGCATCTTCTATGTGCCAGACTCTGTGTTAGAAACTTCAGGTTCAAAGATCAATCAGGGGGCGCCTGGGTGGTTCAGTCAGCTAAGCATCCAATTCTTGACTTTGGCTCAGGTCATGATCTCAGCGTTGTGAAATCGAGCCCTGTGCGGGGCTCCAGGCTCAGTGGGGAGTTTGCTTAAGGATTCTCTCTCTCCCTCTGCTCCTCTCCCCTTCTCAAGAAACAAAACAAAGCAAAACAAACAAACAAAAAAAACAAAGATGAATCACTCTCAGCCCCTATTAGAGTGACTACCCATCCCAGGTTGCCCAGGACTATCCTGGGGGTTTCCCTTAGTCCTGGGAAAACTGAGACAGTTGATCACCCTAGTTCCTGTTCACAAGAAATTATAAGGATCTTAATATCTGTTTTAACTCAGAAACTCTGCCTAGATGCATATTTTTTCCCCAGCCTTCTTCAAGAGTAATTATTTTGGATTTCCCTAACAATTAGCATAGTATCAAAGACTATTCCCCATCAAGGTCTTTTATGTTTGTACCACCGCCTAGATTATAGAATCCTGGAAGGCAGCTACTTCTTTCCAGGACTCCACAATGCCTACTAGAGCCTTATAATGATTGTAAAAGAAATGTAGGTTGCATTGAACAGAGAAGTTGGACAAATTCATATGTCAGGCCTTTTTGTTCTTAATTGACAACTTTTTAAGGTAAAACATCAGGAAAAATGTTTCACTGTATGATTGTTTTTATAGAGTTAACAGCATCCAGACCAAGTGACAGAATAGACCCCAGGAGCCCTGCTGTCCCTTCCAGTCACAACCCTCCAAAGGGTAACCAGAATCTGGTTTTATGACACTATAGATTAGTTTTGCTGTTTTTGACCTTTATATTTAAATAGAATCTTTCAGTACGTTCTCTTTTGCACCCTGGTTTCTTTCACTAAACTTTGTGAGATTCGTCCATATATCTTTGCATGTCACCATAATACATTTGCTCTCATTGCTGTATCCTACTTCGTTGAGTGAATACCACCATGTATTTATCCATTCTTCTCTCAATGGGCATTTGGATTATCTCCAGTTTGGGAGCTATTATGAATACAGCTGAGATGAACATTCTAGTACCTATGTTTTGGTGAGTATGTATATGCATGTCTATTGAAATACCTTGGAATGAAATTGTTGGGTCACAGAGTAGGCCTATGTTCTGTTTTAATAAATATTGCTAGTTTCCCCAAGTCATCGCACCAATTTATTAATGTATACCACCAATTAACAGTGTATGGGAGTTCTGGATGCCTCATATCCCCTCCCACGTTTGGCATTCCTTCTTTCTTTCCTTTTCCTCCTCCCTCATTTTAACCATTCTGGTGGGTGTGCAGTGGAATCTCATGTAGTTTTAATTTGGAGTTCCCTGATGACCAATTCAATTGCATACCTTTCCATGTGTTTATTGTTCACTGGGACAATCTCTTTTGTGAAGCTCAGTGTAGATCTTTTTAAACAAACGAACAAACAACAACAACAACAAACCGTCACTCTTGCCTGGCCTCGTTACTAAAGGCCAAGCCATCACCGTGAGGCTCCAAATAATTCCAAGTTAGGTTCGGGGAAGAACAATCTCTCCAAAACCCTTTTGTGTTCTCTCGGGCCCTCCCCTCCCCTGGAGAGCACCAGCAGGGCAGCAGGGCACGACTTTTATTGGAAACTCGGAAGAGTCCTTTCTGGGAGGTGGAAAGAAAGGCAGTTGGGCTTTTCATCAGAAAACAGCCACTGGGGCCAAAAGAACTACCAGGAATTGCCCCCCCCCCCCGCGCGCCCCACTCCGCCCTCTCGGCGCCCACTGCGGCCCGCCCCGCGGGGATATCTGGGGGCACCATCTCGGGGGCGAGGGGGCGGTGAGGGGGACGGGTATCTCTTAAAGCAGAAATGTTAACACCCTCCTAACGGCGACTTTAAGGGTGGTGGGGCCCAGCACTGTTTCCCCGTAAAGGGTTCCCAGCCGCCTTCGTCCGAAGACGCCGGATGGGTCTGGCGGCGGCCTCCAGGGCTGGTCAGTTTGGTGCGAAGGTGAGAAGTAGGGCTGGGGCCGCGGTGGCCGGGACTCGAGAGCGGGACCCCGGCGCAGCCCGCGGGTGGGAGCGCGCGTCTTCTTTCCGGAGGGAGCCGGATAAACGAGTCACGTTTTACTACGGCATCAACGGATCCATCAGAAAAGAATCCTTGGCAGTTGGCAGCAGAGCGGGGGTCCTAACGGCTGCTCAGCGAGCCCGGCGGAAGCGCAGTGGCCCCGTCACTGCCACTCCCGGGCGCGGCGGCCTGGGACCAGCGGAAAAGCCTGGGGGGCCCCGGAGATGGGCGGTTGAGCGGAGCCGCAGGGCCCAACTGCAGTTGCCGGGTCCGGGTGGTGGGCGCGCTGCGCTGTCCCAGTGGCCGGCAGGTGGGAGGACCAGCCCGCGAGCTGGGATCGGGTAAAGGGGGGTGGTGACCCAGACTTGGGCTGGGCTGAGGGAAAAGGGGTCCTGCGGCTCTGGAGAAACCAGCAAGTCGCCTCTGAGTATTGGAGAGAATATTGGTTATTTCCCGAGGACCTATTGTGTCTCAGTCCCTGTTCTAAATACTGGGGATCCCACTGTGTACCAGGTAGACAATGGCCCTGCCCTCCTGGAGCTTATATTCTAGCGAAGAGACAGACAAGAAAACACGGTGATAAATCTTATGAAGAAAATACACAATAAGAGATGGGGAGGGGACTGTTGTATTAACCCGGGCGAGGGAGAAGGGATGGTATATATTAAATCCGGGGAAGGGAATGCGGTGGGTCTGAGAAGTCCTTTCCAAAGAAGTATCTTTTGACCAGAGACCTGAAGGAAGTGAAGGAGCCACGAAGAATGGTCCAGGCAGAGGGAACTTGAAAGATGTCTACCAGGAGTTTAACTTCTGTGCAGATGAGATTAATTTTGTAGGTTTTTGCAAGATGAAAAGTGGAATTTTCTTAGAAAATTATGGATCATCCATTCCTTTAGTGCTTTATTCCTGAACTGTAAGAGAAGGGGAGTAAGGCCAGGTGCCCTTGGCAAAATGCTCTTATTAATTTTGTCCCAGTTTAATACATAGACTAAATTTAGAATTTCCATTTGTTTTCAAGAAGAATTCATCTGAATTTCATGAATAACCAAGTAGCATCTCCCTTTTTAAGAAAACTATATTTACTCGAGTTTAAAGAGTTATGGGCCGTTTTTTGTTTCTTTGTTTCTGGTTTTGTCCCCTCCCCCCACCCCCCACCCCAAATGAGGATGACCTAGAAGATAAGAAGTAGCAGACAGAGGAAAGAAGAGAGATGAGACTGGGGTGAGAAGTTTGAAGAGAGAAAGGGAAAGGAGAAGTAACAGGGAGGGTATGGAATAGTCCGAGGAATGGTCTGTCCTAATTCTCTGCCTCCTCCTGATAAACTCAGGAAATAACACTGGTGCTTCAACATGTGTCATCCCAGCTGATCCCCACAGCTATGCATCCACTTCAGGAGAGGAGGGAACAGACTCACGACTTCGTAACTGGTTAAGCAGAATCATGTTTTTTTTTTTTTTTTTTTTAAGATTTTATTTATTTGACAGAAAGACAGCCAGTGAAGAGAGGGAACACAAGCAAGGGGAGTGGGAGAGGAAGAAGCAGGCTCCCGACAGGAGCCTGATGTGGGGCTTGATTCCCGAACGCCGGGATCACGCCCTGAGCCGAAGGCAGACGCTTAACGACTGACCCACCCTGGCCCCCCAGAATCATGATTTCTGACGGCACTGCAGCTCACTGAAGCACTTTAGGCCATTTCCAAGCCAAAAGTGGCTTATTTCCAATATTTTAAATTTTATATGACAAAATAAGCCACATTAAGTCCCAGAATTTTGTAACAGCAAGATTACGTAACCCCTGCTTATTTTGCTAATGGGGAAACCACTAGTTGATGACAAAGCAATGACTCAAAATATAGAGGTTCCATTTTCACCATATCCAGCTCTGTCCCTTTTCTCTCCCCAGAACCCTTAACTTGATAAAATTCTTCCCACCGGCTACTGAACAAGAGGAAAGAACTTTGTTGAAGACCCCAGAATTGAGTTAATCTAAGACATCATTAGAATTCTGTCAAGGTTTCACATTCTTCCCCAAGTATTTATTGGTGTGCCCAATGGTGGGCTAAGTCATACTTAAGCTCTCAAGGAGTTTAAGTAGATAGAGCGAATAAATAACTAGCCAATTACAATTTACAGGAAGCAGTACCCTGAAGAGGAATTGGAGGGAGAATCAATTCTTAGTATAGCAGAGAGATGGAGAGCAACAAACAGGATGTGAGTATTAAGAATTTGTCAGATTGTTATCAAACTGTTTTGTCATGGTTGTGTTAATAATCATAATACCTATCATCTTCCTAAACTTTTGTTGTCTTGATCGTGTATGACATACATAAGTGGTGGTGGGAGAGACTATTGCAGCCAGTAGACTTGGTACATTCCCACATTCTCTCTTTTCACAATTAATTAGTATTTGCCACTGGTGGTGTTTTATGCTTTAATATTATCAAGAGTAATAAGAATGATAGAATATCCATGTTCAGCATTGTAATTGCAAACAGGCCTTGGTAAAATTATACATAACTGGTCTTGGGGGAATGTCTTTGAAAAGAAGTGTGGCTGTGGAGGTGTGAAGAGTAATACAGAGTAATATATGAACGCACGATGGTAAGAACTCTTATAGAACAGGCTCTAGAGGGAAACTGAGTCCTCTTACTTGCGAAGCATTGTGATAAGCATCCCCAAAAAGGTATTCATGCTTTGGAATGAGATGGGATAGGGTAGACATCATCAGGTGGCTAAAATCACATATTGCCTGAAGTCAGGCACTTGTGATCACGTCTAGAAAGACTTTAAATAAGGTTGTTTCTGGGAATTCATTGGTATCTTGAATGGCTGGCATCTCAGACTACCTGATTCTTTTTCCCTGAACTTTTTAATAGTCATACTAAGGGAAGAAAAGAGGGGGAGCAATCGCTTTCCCTTAGCCTATTTTCCAAAAGATGTACATTTTGGAAAAGTATAAAAGTCAACACATTTTAAAAGACGATACATTTACATGACAGTTGTTGAGACTACTTTGGAGAGACGTTAGAGGAAGCGCTACAAGAGCAAGATATGAAACACGGAAATTAGAGTGGTTATTTTTTACAATGTGTTCACTTCTCGACCAATTAAGAGGAAAGCCACCGTGCCCCTGCCATCCCAGACCCCTATCTAGTCCCCCCACTGCATATTTATTTAATAATTAGATTAGACCCTTTACTTTGATTTCCGTTTCAAAAATCACAGAATTGTCTACATCTGTTATTTGTGGGCTTCTAATTATGCCAGCCTTATCATTATTAAGATATCATATATTGTTGTTGTGTTATTCTAAAAGAATTACATATCTATGAAACATCCCAATAATTCAGAAATTAAACATCCCAAAGTCTCCTGAATCTTGATGGTAATTAAGGGTAAGTAAAGGTTTAAGATGGTTGTTGCTGTTGTTACTGGCATTAAAAACAGTGACTTTACTTTTAAGAAGGTCATTTTGACATAGCCAGATACAAATGGCTGTGCAAGTTTGTCCTATTTCATATCTATTAGCTACACCATAATTAGCTCTTTGCATGACATCTCTCTTTGCCAGTTATTGTAACAATTAAACTAGAACATATATTCTAAGTACTTGGCAAGGTATTTAGCTCTGTAGGGAAAAATCCGGTTCTCCTCTGCTGTGATTCTTTCCTTTGGATCTTGTTTACTGCTCACACAAAACACGTCAGTTCTGGTCACCAAATGTGTGGAGGGTTTTCCTCACACCAAGCAATTTTCTGTGACACCACTTAGTTGTCCTACAATTTAATTCAATTCGGACGCTATCGTAGCTGGAGACAGTATCAGATTCCACAGGTTAGGGGCCCAGTCCTACGAGACTGACCCTCCCCCCAACACACTCACACACTTCAGACACCAGTTGCAAGCCCTGGTTATACCCATACTTCTGACCAACTGGCGGTAGATCAGAGGTTCCAGCAACCCCCTCTTTGGGTTTGACTAATTTGCTGGAGCGGCTTACAGAACTCAGGAACACTTACGTATGTTTACCAGTTTATTAAAGAAGATGATAAAGGACACAGATGAACAGGCAGATGGAGAGATACATAGGGCAAGTCTGGGGGTTCCCGAGTGCAGGAGTTTCTATCCTCCCGGACTTGGGGTGAGTCACTCTCCCAGTATGCGTTTGTTCACCAGCCTGAAAGCTCTCCGAAACCCCTACTACTGGGATTTTATGGCGCTTCCTCACGTAGGTATGATTAATTATTAACTCCGTTTCTAGCCCCTCTCCCTGCTCTGGAGGATGAGGGGGGTAGGGCTGAAAGTTCCAAGCTTCTGACCATAGTTTGGTCTTTCTGGTGACCAGCCCCCATCCAGGAGTCCTCTCATTAATGTAATGAGTCACTTCATTAGAACAAAAGATGCTTCTAGTGCTCTCATCACTTAGGAATTTACAAGGGTCTTAGGATCTCTGTGTCAGGGACAGGGTCAAAGACAAATATTAGAACAAGAGATGCTCCTAGTATTCTTATCGCTTAGGAAATCACAAGGGTTTTAGGAGCTCTGTGCCAGAAGATAGGCATATAGAAAATATTAAACTTCCGATTATTTACATACATTGATTTGTGAGGCAGATGTTATTATCTGAATTCAAGGTTTAAGATCTTGAGATAAATTTTCAAGGTCACTTAACTAGAGCATGCTAGAGCTGGCCTGTGATCAGTGTCTTTATACCAAAGTCCTCTTTCTTTTCTTTTGTTTTACGTTGTTCGAATAGACAGATCAAGAGGTTTAGAATCCAAAGACAATCAGGAGAAATCAATCACAGCGTGAAAAATATAACTTACAGTATTATTCACCCATTGGATTTTAGTTTAGGTTCAAGAGGAGATCAGGAAGGACTACAGAGTTAGAAAACTAAATCTAGGGGCACCTGGGTGGCTCCGTCGGTCAAGTGTCTGCCTGAGGCTCAGGTCATGATCTCAGGGTCCTGGGATTGAGGCCCACGTTGGGCTCTCTGCCCAGCGGGGAGCCTGCTTCTCCCTCTGTCTGCTGCTCCCCCTGCTCTATGCCCTCTCTCTCTCTCTGACAGATAAATAACTAAAATCTTAAAAAAGAAAAATAAATCTAAAGACATTCAAACATCCTTGCCTTCTAGCCCTCTGTAACTCCTCGGCTTACTATGTTAAGGAATACCACAGACGTAAAATGACACATAAACATCACTTATACAAATTATGATGGGAATCAGATACATAGTTCTTTTATTCAAGTATTGTTCCCCTAATAAAATAATTTATGGAGTAAGATTGCTTTTCTCAAAACTGTGATGATTCTCTATGATTCATTTATCCATTCAAATATTTCAAATAGTACCTCTGGTAGGTACTGTTGGTGCCAAGAACTACCCTCGTGTAGCTTATATTCTGGCAAAGGAAGTGATACATTCCATGAAGAAAAATAAAGCCAGGGAAAGGCCTAGATGCTGGGATGAGAAGATAGGTTGCATAAATAATGTGATCAGAGAAGGCCTGTCCAACATGAATTTGAGCAGGAAGCTGAGTGACAATAAGCAGCCGGCCATGAGAAGATCTGAAAAAAGTGTTTCAGATGAAGGGAAGAGTAGATGTAAAGGTGCTGGAGTAGAAAGGCTTAGCAGATTAGGGCAGGGAGTCCACAAGGTTTTCTGTAAGGAGCCAGACAGTATTTTAGGCTATTCAACTCTGCTGTCATATGTTAAAGCAGCCACAGACATTATGTAAACAAATGGGCATGGGTGTGTTATAATGAAACTTTATTTATAAGCACAGGAAGAGGCTTGACATCAAAAGCATAAACCATAAAAAAAAAAGAAAGATAAATTGGGCCTCACCAAAATTAAAAGCTTTTGCTCTGCAAAAGACCCAGTGAAGATGGTAAAGAGACTGGCTACAGAGAAAATATTTGCAAACCACATATTGACAAAAAGCCCTCTCAAAACTCAACAGTAACTGTAGTCAAAACATTGTGGTATTAGCATAGCATTAGACATAGATCAATAAAATAGAATTGAGAGTCCTGAAATAAACTCCCATATACCTATATTCAACTTTCAACAAGGATGCCAGGACCATTCAGTGAGGAAAGAATAGCTTTTCAACAAATGGTGCAGGGACAACTGGATAGCCACATGCAAAAGAGTGAAGTTAGATCCTTACCTCACACCATTTACAAAAATTAACTCAAAATGAATCACAGACCTAAACGTAAGACCCGAAACCATAAAACTTTTTTTTAAGATTTATTTATTTGAGAGAGAGAGAGAGAGAGAGAGAGAAAGGTGAGGGAGGAGCAGAGGGAGAGGGAAATCCTCAAGCAGATTCCCCAATGAGCACAGATCCCAGGACCCTGAGATCAAGAGTGACACCTGGACCTGAGCCAAAATCAAGAGTTGGCCAATCAATGAAACACCCAGGTGCCCCTAAAACCATAAAGTTTTTAGAAGAAAACATGTATGTAAACCTTTGTGATCTTGCATCAGGCAATGGTTTCTTAGATAACATACCAAAATCATGAATAACAAATTAAAAAAATAGATATATTGGATATAATCAAGGTTAAACACTTGTGCTTCAAAGGACACCATCAAGAGTGTGAAAAGATGGGGCGCCTGGTTGGCTCAGTCGGTTAAGCATCCACCTTTGGCTCGGGTCATGATCACAGGGTCCTGGGATTGAGCCCCACATCGGGCTCCCTGCTGTGCAGAGAGCCTGCTTCTCTCTTCCCCTCTGCCTGCAGTTCTGCCTGCTTGTGCGCTCTCTCTGTGTCAAATAGATAAATAAAATCTTAAAAAAGAGAGAGAGAGTGAAAAGACAATCCACAGAATGGGAGATAATATTTGCAAATCATGTATATGGTAAGGGACTTGTATCTAGAATATATAAAGACTAATTACAAGTCAATAATAAAACCAATTAGAAAATAGCCAATGATCTCTTTGGACATAGCTCAGAAGATTAACACATGACTAATAAGCACATGAAAACATGCTCAATATCATTAGCCCTTAGGGAAATGCAAAGCACAGCCACAGTGAGATACTATTTAACACTCACCAGTTGTCTATAATTGAAATACAGACACTGAAAAGTGTTGGCAAGGATATAAAAAAATTGAAAACCCTTTATACATTGCTGGTAGGAATATAAAATGGTACAGCTGCTTTGGAAAATAGGCTAGCAGTTCCTCAAAACATTAAACATAGAATTACCATAGGACCCAGCAATGCTGCTCCTAGATATATACCCAAGAGAAATGAAAACATGTTTACACAAAAAACTTATACTTGAGTGCTCATAGTAGCATTATTCATGATAGTGGAAACAACTCAAATGTCCATCAACTGGTGATTGGATAAATAAAATGTGGTATATCCATACAATGGAATATTATTCAACAATAAAAGGAAACAGGGTGCTGCTGATACATGCTACGATATGGTTGAACCTTGAAAACATTGTACTGAGTTTATGAAGCCAAGGGCAAAAGTCCGCGTATTATATAATTCCATTTATATGAAATGTCTAGAATAGGCAAATCTGTGAAGGCAAAAAGTAGATTAGTGGTTGCGTAGGGCTTGGAATTTGGGGAAAACGAGAGCAGCTGCAGATAGGTATGGAGTTTCTTTTTGGGTGATGAAAATGTTCCAAAATTGATTGTGGTGGTGGTTGCACAACTCTGTGAGTATACTAGAAACCACTGAATTGTACGCTTTGATAGTGAATTGTATAGTGTGTGAGTTTTATCTCAATAAAACTGTTATTTAAAAAACCTTAACAGTTTTTAAAAGAATGCACAAAAAGGGGAACCTGGCTGGCTCAGTTGATAGAGCATACCACTCTTGATGTTGGGGTTGTGAGTTCGAGCCCCACGTTGGGTGTGTAGAGATTACTTTAAAAAAAAAAAAGGAATAAACTATGGGTACATACAACAACTTAGATGGATCTCAAGGGAATTATACTGAGTGAAAAGAGGCAATTTCAAAAGGTTACATATTATATGATCTTGTTATGGACTGAATGTTTGTGTCTCCCCCCCCCCACCACCAAATTCATTATGTTGAAATCTCATCCCCAGTGTGAGGGTACTTGGAGGTGGGGCCTGTGAGAGGCTATTAGGTTATAAGGGTGGAGCCCTCATGAATGGGATTAGTGCCTTTATAAGAAGAGGCCAGAGAGGTCCTTTGTGTGCTCTCTGTCTGCCATGTGAGGATACAATGAGAAAGTGGCTATCTGTAAACCAGGAAGAAGACCTTCACCAGAACCTAGCCATGCTGGCACCCTAATCTTGGACTTCCAGCATTCAGAACTAAGAAATAAGTTGTTTACAGTACCCAGTCTACAGTACTCTATTATAACAGCCCAAACTAAAATAGGTCCCATTTATATAACATTTTTTTAATGACAAAAATATAGAGATGGAGGACAGACTAATGGTTGGGATCAACCAGTAGTGGTTGGGATCAGTAGAGAAATAACTGGCTATACGGTGAGTAGATTTACCAATAGCAATCCCCTGGTTGTGATACTGCACTATGTTATGCAAGACGTTGCCTTTATAGGAAACTGGGTAAAGAGTATATGAGATCTGGGTATTATTTTGTACAACTAGATATGAATCTATAATTACTTCAAAAAGTTAAGAAAACAAACTGCAGACACAACAGAAAACAGGTGGTAGGCTGCATTTGGCCCTCAGACCATTGTAAGAACAGCAAGGAAGGAGTGCAGTACGTCAAGGAGAAGACTAGGAAATGAGATGGGGAGACAGCCCAGGGCCGGATCACCTACAGTCTAGCAGACCATGGTGAGATGTTTGATTTTTTTTTTTTTAATATGATATAAGGCCACTGGAAAGGTTTTGGCTAGGGGAGAAATAAGAGCAGATTTATGTTTTTAAGAGGTCACTAAGGACGCCTGGGTGGCTCAGTCAATTAAGTGTCTGCCTCTGGCTAGGGTCATGATCCCAGGGTCCTGGGATTGAGTCCCAAGTCAGGCTCTCTTCTCAGCAGGGAGTCTGCTTCCCCCTCTCCCTCAAATAAATAAAATCTTTTTTTTTTTTTT
>NW_024425119.1:8538323-8583500 GCF_017311325.1 Ursus maritimus
TTTTTTTTTTTTTTAAAGATTTATTTTATTATTTATTTGACAGAGATAGAGACAGCCAGCGAGAGAGGGAACACAAGCAGGGGGAGTGGGAGAGGAAGAAGCAGGCTCATAGCGGAGGAGCCTGACGTGGGGCTCGATCCCGGAACGCCGGGATCACGCCCTGAGCCGAAGGCAGACGCTTAACCGCTGTGCCACCCAGGCGCCCCTCAAATAAATAAAATCTTTTAAAAAAATCTCTTTTTTAAGAGGTCACTAAACATGTTGGTTAGAGAATAAACTGTATGGGGGCAAATACAAAAGCAGACAGGTCAGTTATTGGCATACTGGTAGAGCTCATGTTGACTTGAGTAAAGGTGGTAGTAACAGGTAGTGAAAGCAGTCAGTTCAGCAGGCAGGACTTGCTAATGCATCAGGCAGAGGGTGTGAATGTAATACAGAACTCAATACTAGTTCCTTTGTTTTTAGCTTAAGTGGTTGAGGTAGGAAAACTGGAGGAAACACAGATTAGTGGAGGAGTGAGCAGGAGCCTAGAGCAGTCCTGGGTTTGAGATTCCCATTAGCCCTCCTTGTGGAGACATCCAATTCTGTAGCTTAGAGACCGGGTCCAAACTGGAGACTGAGCTTTTATATAAATGGTACTTAAAGCCATGGGTCTGGAGGTGACAAGCCAGCGCGTGAGTGTATGTAGAGAAGGGTTTTAAGGACTGGAACACTGGGGACAGTCCCAGCATTTAGAAATGGGAAGAAAAGGCAGTAACTAGAAACCAGGGCAGACTGATATATCAAAAGCCAAGGGAAGAAACTTATTTGATTAGTTTTGTCAGAGGTTTTTGAGAGGTTGGGTAGGAAAGATAGAGAACTGGCCATTGGAGCCCAGATATGGGGTGTTCATCCTGAGAGTGACTTTATTTCCTTCCTGTAGAGAGAAGAATCATTTCCTCTTTATCAAGGAATATATGTGTTTTCGGAATTTTTATGGTAAAAATATATAAACATATTTAGAATTAGCCGGCTAGACTCAGTTCACATGCCCCAGTTTCATTGGCAACATCCAAAGCATCAGTCAGGAGCCATTGAACACGTTCCTTCTCTCCATCAGGCCCGATCAGGGCGTTGGCTTTGGCTATGTCAGTGTCACACAGCTTCCTCACAGCCCCTTTTGGTCTGGCACTTGTTGGCTTTGACATCCACAGCTGAAACCAAGAAAGTTGTGGTCTTCTTTCTTCTTCATGGCTGAGTCAGTGGTCGAGGGAGACTGATGATGGCATAGTGGTCAAGCTTGTTTCCCCTGGGGTGCTCTTCTGAAACGTTTGGGCTGCCTTTGGAGCCGTAGTGTGTGGACACCTCTTAGCACTGCTTTTTTGGCCTTTAAAACCTTTGCTTTTGGCTTCAGCTTTGGGAGGGTGAGGGGTTTCCTTCTTCACTTTCAGCATCATCTTGGTAAAAAAGGCAAGATTTTTTTTAATGAACATCTTACACCCACCTCCCTGCTTAAGAAACAGAATCTTGTAGGGGGGTGGGGGGATGGGTTAGCCTGGTGATGGGTATTAAGGAGGGCCCGTATTGCATGGAGCACTGGGTGTTATACGCAAACAATGAATCATGGACCACTACGTCAAAAACTAATGATGTACTGTATGGTGACTAACATAACATAATTTAAAAAAAAAAAGAAAGAAATAGAATCTTGTAGGTAGTGTAAGACTCTCTAGCTTCTCACCCTGCCTGAAGTCTGCACCTTTCTGAATTTTGTCTTTATCTAAGGGAAAGTCTTGGTATGGAGATGCCCGGGTGGCTCAGTCCGTTAAGCATCTGCCTTCGGCTCAGGTCATGATCCCGGTGTCCTGGAATCTAGCCCCACATCATTGGGCTCCCTGCCTAGTGGGGAGTCTGCTTCTCCCTTTGCCTCTGACCCTTCCCCCTGTTCGTATTCTCGCTCGTATGCTCTCTCTCTCAAATGAATAAATAAAAATCTTAAAAAAAAAAGAATCCTTGAGTAAGACAAGGAAAGGGCTCCAGTTCTCTAGTGGAGGGGCTGGCCGTAACAGATGGGAGCAAGAGACACGTCATCCATTTTAACAGCAGGGAAGCTGCATGTGTGGATACTGACACAGGCAAACTAGTAGATTTGATAGCAAAGTACAAAAATGAAGAATTTCTCTTCTCTAGGTTTCCAATGAAATTAGAAATGAGATTATCAATTGAGAGTGAAAAAGGAAGACGAGATCTTAGACATTTCAACAGCGAGGAAAAGGTGTGAAATTGTTTTCTTGGAGAATAGTTAATTGATTTTGAAAAATAAAGCTTTGCAGAGCAGTGCTGAGAGCCCACTTGAGATTTTCATCTAAATTTAATATGAGACCAGTTAGCACGGTTGTGGATTTCCCCACCTGTGTTTGCTTAGTTAGTGAGTGGAAGCAAGCAGAGTAAGTAGGGCTGGAATTAACCAAGGGTGGGGATTTCACCAAGAAATACAACAGGAAGGGAAGAAGTGCCAGGGAATTGCACGTTTGTGCAGAGGAGTGTGTACCGTGATGAGTGAAATAATTTAAGCTGGGTGATGTGGGAAGTAAAAATAGAAGAAGTGTGATCAGCAATGAAAGCGTAATAGAGCTGATGGCTTAGAGATCCTGCGTCTACTAAGAAGCTGTTGCAGAGGGGGTGACTAATGGTCAGCGTGGGATGCCAGAAACAGAGGTTTTGGAAGGAATGCATTTATTATTAATGACCCGGACTGGGGGGTCACCACGGGAGTAAGTGACGGAGGTAGGCTGGAAAACGAGATGACTGGAAATGAGTGGACAGGGAGTCCAGAGGCCAGCACACTGTTTCCATGGATGACAAAGTCTCTAGGAATGATGATGGTAGGAGTGGTGTAACCAAAGGAATGAATCAGGTCTTAAAATTTCCACGGAAAGCGGGGAAGTAACCCAGGATATCAGCAGATGATTACAGTATCCTGATGGCATGTACCTCAAAGGATCAGAGGTTTTGAGAATATCGTTTGGAATAGGCAATGTGGAGCTCCGTAAGAATTACAAGGGAGATGCCGAATCAGTCACTAGTACTTTAACAGGAGTGAGATACTCTAACTTGGAAGTTCAGAAAGGGGATCATGGAAAGAGTGGCACTTACGCCGGACTTTGAAAGGTGAGAGAATTTTGAGAGAAATTTTTGGAAAGATCTTTCCAGGCAGAGAAAATATTATTAGCAAAGAAGACGGAGTTCTCTCTGTCTGTTCCGCCCACGACTCGCGCTTCTGCGCATCCGCCTTCAGCTCCGTTGCTAGGTTGTTAATAGCGCCCTGGCGTCGCCCCCTGTCTTTAATAGTTGGCCACCAGGTGGCAGTGTAGATCCTTGCGGCACCCTGCCTAGTACTGTGGGTTTGGGAGGCCCAGAAATGGAAATCTAGCGCAGTATAGCTGAAGCGAGGCAAGGGACGTGTGGATTGGTGTATTTACTAAGGCTTGAAATGTTGTCATGGACCTAGTAATGGAAGTGGCAAGGCCCTCAAGAGAAGAGAATAAACCTGAGAACATGTAGGCAAGGAATCAGGAAGAAAATGAAAGGAAGCTGTCTCAACATAGGGATATGATGTGTAAGAAGTAAAGGCTGGGGGGCGCCTGGGTGGCACAGCGGTTAAAGCGTCTGCCTTCGGCTCAGGGTGTGATCCCGGCATTATGGGATCGAGCCCCACGTCAGGCTCCTCCACTATGAGCCTGCTTCTTCCTCTCCCACTCCCCCTGCTTGTGTTCCCTCTCTCGCTGGCTGTCTCTATCTCTGTCAAATAAATAAAAATAAAATCTTAAAAAAAAAAAAAAAGAAGAAGTAAAGGCCGTGTTTTCTTACACCCCACACAACAATAAACTCAATAAACTTTAAAGACCTAAATGTGAGACTTGCAGCCATAAAACTCCTGGAGGACAACATAGGCAATAATCTCTTTGACATCAGCCTTAGCCACATTCTCCTAGGCCAGGAAACAAAAGGAAAAATAATCTATTGGGACTACACCAAAGTAAGAAGATTCGCACAGAGAAGAATGTCATCAATGAAACTAGAAGGCTGCCTACTGAATGGGAAAAGATATTTGCAAATGGAGATGCAGTGTGTGTATATATAATGAAATATTAGCCATAAAAAAAGAATAAAATCTTGCCATTTGTGACAACATGGATGGAACTAGAGGTTATTATACTAAGTGAAATAAGTCAGACAGAGAAAGGCAAATACCATATGATTTCACTTATATGTGGAATCTAATACACAAATGAACAAACACATGAACAACAACAACAAAAAGGCAGAAACGGACCCATAAATACAGAGAACACACTCTTGGTTGCCAGAAGGGAGGTAAGAGTTATGAGGTTGGGCAAAATGGGAGAAGGGGCGTGGGAGATACAGGCTTCCAGCTATGGAATGAATAAGTCATGGGAATGAAAGGCGGTGCAGATGGTAACCACACTTACTGTGAGTGTAGCGTGCCATACAGACTTGTGGATTCGCTATGTTGTACACCTGAAACTATTTTTACGTTGTGTGTCAAGTATACTTAAGAAGAAGAAGTAAAGGCCAAAAGACGGAACCACAGAGAAAGGAAGAGACTTGCAGACCTGCGGTATTACAGTGGGAAGTGGACACCAGAGCAATACTGAAAGAAAGACAGAAGCAGTGATCATCTTCTTCTCCTTCTTCTTCTTTTTTTTTTACTTATTTACTCACAATTTTGAATAATTTTGAAAAAGTATATATCCTCCTCACACATTTTTAAACTAACATCTAAAATAAAAAATTTTAATGTTTAAATAGCTTCCAGGGATTAATTTTTTGCAGTCTAGTATGTTAACTATGTGCTTTGAGGGCCATTGCTAGACTTTACAGTGCCTTTGTGCAAATTTGGAAAAGTTGTCCCTCTGGGAAAAAGCTGAATGAACAGGTTTTCTAGGGATGATGCCCTTGTGCAAAGAAAAAGATGTCCCTCCTTTCGGCGGAAGAGCAGGGCCTGGCCAGTGGACTGCAGACTATATTTCAGCCTCCCTAGAAAGCTGCACAATCGTGTTTCAGCCTCCACTTCCCCCCCTCAACGGCACAGCCGTACACATAGGCCTTGTAAAATTTTGTGTCTGGAAACCTTTAGATAAAGACATAGCTCATTGAGTTGGGAGAAATACGAACTAAATGGCAAACCAGTAAGCCCATTCACACTTTCTGTCCAAAAAGTCTGAGGTTTTTTATTTGAAGTAAAAATGTTAATTTATATCCCTGTGTCAGCCATCTTCCGTCTTAATTCTAAGCGAGACAAAAGCTATGGAAATCTGCATAGCGTTTCTTTCCCAGTTGACGCTTCTAGAACTTTAGCACAAGTGTCTGCCTTCGGCTCAGGTCGTGAGCCCAGGGTCCTGGGATGGAGCTCCCTGCTCAGCAGGGAGTCTGCTTCTCCTCTCCCTCTACTTCTCCACCCCGCTCATGCTCTCTCTCTCTCTCAAATAAATAAAATCTTTAAAAAAAAATAAATTGTGTTATAAATAAATAAAACTTTTGCACACTTAAGAGTCACTTGGAAGGTTTGTTAATACAGATTTCTCGGCCCCACCCTGCAGGCGTTCTGACTCTGCAGGTCTAGGGTGGAGCTGGAAATGTGCTGGTCTTCTGAACCCCCCGGAGATGCTGATGGTGTCCATCCGTGGATGATCACACTTTGAGTAATGCTGGCTGAAGGCAGGGATTGCCTGCTTTAATATTTCCCATCAGTGCCATAATGACTGCCACAGCTCTGTCCCTCAGGAGCTGTGTGCGCTCGGATTTTGCCTATCGCACCACAGCAAAAATTTAAGATGGGTTAGAGATATGTTTTTCTTTTACAAAGGAGGAGAAAGCAGTGACAAGTGGGAAAGAAAAAAGAGCAAATCAGGCACATTCGTAAGAAAAGCTGTTTTATGAAAGGAAACACATGAAAGTTGAAGATGTAGAAAATTATTTCATTAAAAGTGGGTTGGAAGGGAAGGAAGGGATGAGTAGGTGGAGCATAGAGGATTTTTAAGGCACTGAAACTACACCGCATGTTACTGTAATGGGAGATACAAGTCATTATACGTTTGTCCAGACACATAGAATGTGCAACACCCTAATGTAAACTATGGATGTTGAGTAATGATATGTCAGTGTCGGTTCATTAGCTGTAACAAATGTAACATTCTGGTGAGGGATGTTGACAATGGATCTTTAAACAACAAAACCCAAAAGCCCTGTCATCAGAAAATAGGAACTGCAATTGGCATGAACTGCAATTGACATAACTCTCTTAGGAGGTAAAGATGGGTTGCCTAATGTCCAGAGTGGGAGTTAAGGAGTTACCCAGGGAAAAGATGAAGTCATTTTGCTGTGCAAACAGCACTCTGATTTCCGAAGCTGCATATGAAGAGAAATGCCTCTGAAGAATGACCCCTGTGTGATGAAGCCATCTCCTGACCTCTGGTTCAAGGAATCCTCACTTCTGGTGCTTTGTGGGACTCTGCCAACAGCGCAGAGCTTTACAATTTCCAAAGAACTTTAATACGTGTTATTCAGTCTTCCCATAATTCAATGCCTAGCACTGATTCTATGGATCTAAACCTTAAAGCAGAACTCAGCCAAGGCATACAGTTTGTAATAAGCCCTTACACTTACATAATAAATTCTAACGTCTGAAGCTGTGTAAGATAAAACTGATTGTGCTAATGGAAGCTATTGTACGCTTAAACCACAATATTTATGACCACTATCCATTAGCAGATTTCCTTTTATTTATTTATTTTTAAAGATTTTATTTATTTGAGAAAGAGAGAGAGGGAGAGAAAGAGAGCACAAGTGGGGGGGTGGGGGGGAGAGGCAGTGGGAGAGGGAAAAGCAGACTCTCTGCTGAGCAGGGAGCCCAATGCTGGGCATGATCCCAGAACCTGAGCCGTGAGCAGATGCTTAACTGACTGGACCACCAAGACGCCCCTCCAATTTCCTTTTATACTCATGTTTCACTCAATACTAAGTATTTTTCTTATGTTTCATTTCTGTAGCTGAGCTAGATGGATGGTGGGGGTGAGGCAGAAATGAACCAGAAGTATGCTGGGTGACTGAGACAATCTACACATGAATAATTGAAAATTATTTGTATCATATTCCTCAGCCTAAGGAGAGGCAAGAAGAACTTTTATTTATTGTTATTGTATTAGGTACTTTGCCGTTTTATCTGATTTAATCCTCCTGACAACCTATGAGATGGAACTTTAGCAGCCTGGTTAGGGTTGCCAGATAAAATAGTCTTTTGGCATCAGTATGTCTCAGACATTGCATGGACGTATTTATAGTATAAAAAGTATTTATTATTCATTTGAAATTCAGCTTTGGGCACCTGGGTGGCTCAGTTGGTTAAGCGTCTGCTTGCAGCTCGGGTCATGATCCCAGAGTCTTGAGATCGAGCCCCCCATCGGGCTCCCTGCTCAGTGGCGAGCCTGCTTCTGCCTCTGCCTGCAGCTCCCCCTGCTTGTGTTCTCTCTCTCACTCTCTTTCTATGTGTCAAATGAATAAATAAAATCAAAGGAAGGAAGGAAGGAAGGAAGGGAAAAAGAAAGAAAGAAAGAAAGAAAGAAAGAAAGAAAGAAAGAAAGAAAGAAAGAAAGAGAAAGAAAAAAGGAAATTCAATTTTAATAGCATTCTGTTTGTTTTTTGCTAAATCTGGCAACTCTCCTTGTTTCTTTGATCCTTCATGGTAAGAATGAATTACTTTTCTTCAAGACACATTGCACTACTTAAACAAACTGCCTAGTTAATACAGACGTATCTCAGAGATATTGCAGGTTCAGTTCCGGACCAGCACAACAAAACATATCACAATAAAGCAAGTCAAATGAATTTTATGGTTTTCCAGTGCATACAAAATTTATGTGTTCACTATACCATAGTTCATTCAGTGTGTACTAGTATCATGCTAACAGAACAATGTACATATCTTTTCTTATAAGTAAGATTTTATTTATCTGTCAGAGAGAGAGAGAGCACAAGCAGGGGTAGTGGCAGGAAGAGGGAGAAGCAGGCTCCCTGCTCAGCAAGGAGCCTGATGCAGGACTCGATCCCAGGACCCTGGGATCATGACTTGAGCCGAAGGCAGGTGCTTAACTGACTGAGCCACCCAGTTGTCCACAATATACGTATCTTAATTTAAAAATACTTTATTCCTTAAAAATACTAACCCTCATCTGAGCTTTCAACGAGTGGCAGTCTTTTTGCTGGTGGAGGGTCTTGCCTTGAGGTTAATGGACTGATGACTCATCAGGGTGCTGGTTGCTAAAGACTGGGGTGGTTGTGACAATTTCTTTCTTTCTTTTTTTTAAGTAAGCTCTAGGCCCGACATGGGGCTTGAACCCAAGACCCCAGATCAAGAGTCACATGCTCTACCAACTGTGCCAGCCAGGTGCCCCATGGCAATTTCTTAAAATAGAAAACAGTGAAGTCTGCCCCCATTGATTGACTCTTCCTTTCACAAATGTTTTCTCTGTAGTGTGCGATGCTGTTCGTTAGCATTTCACTCATAGAACTTCTTTCAAAATGGGAGTCAATCCTCTCAAACCCTGCTGCTGCCTTATCGGCTAAGATTATGTAATATTCTCAATCCTTTGTTTTCATTCCAACAATCTTCACAGCATCTTCAACAGGAATAGATTCCATCTCAAGAAACCACTTTCTTGGGGCGCCTGGGTGGCTCAGTCATTAAGCGTCTGCCTTCGGCTCAGGTAATGATCCTAGGGTCCTGGGATCGAGCCCCGCATCCAGCTGAACCTGCTGCTTCCTCTCCCACTCCCCCTGCCGGTGTTCCCTCTCCCGCTGGCTATCTCTCTGTCTCTCAAGTAAATAAATAAAATCTTAAAAAAAAAAGAAAGAAAGAAAGAAAGAAACCACTTTCTTTGCTCTTCCATAAGAAACAAGTCCTCATCTGCTCAAGTTTGATCATGTGATTGGAGCAAATCAGTCCCATCTTCAGGCTCCACTTCTGACTGTAGTTCTCTTGCTGTTTCCACCCCATCTGCAGTTCCTTCTCCACTGAGTTCATGACTTCTCAAAGTCATCAATGAAAGTTGGAATTACCTTCTTCCAAACTCCTGTTCATGTTGATATTGTGAACTCTTCCCATGAATCACGAAGTTTTTTTTTTTTTTTAAGATTTTATTTGTTTGACACAGAGAGAGAGAGCACAAGCAGGTGAAGAGGCAGGCAGAGGTAGAAGACAGACGCTTAACCAACTGAGACACCCAGGTGCCCCAAATCACAAATGTTCTTAATGGCATCTAAACTGGTGCATCCAAATGAGTGAATGAAATAAATAAATAAATAAATAAATAAAATGGTGAATCCCTGGGGTGCCTGCATGCCTCAGTTGGTTAAGCATCCAGCTCTTTTTTTTTTTTTACATTTTTTTTAAAGATTTTATTTATTTATTTGACAGAGATAGAGACAGCCAGCAAGAGAGGGAACACAGCAGGGGAGTGGGAGAGGAAGAAGCAGGCTCCCAGAGGAGTCTGATGTGGGGCTCAATCCCATAACACCGGGATCACGCCCTGAGCCGAAGGCAGACGCCCAACCGCTGTGCCACCCAGGCGCCCCAAGCATCCAGCTCTTGATTTTAGCTCAGGTCATGATCTCAGGGTCCTGGGATCAAGCCCCCCATTGGGCTCTGCACTCGGTAGAGAGGCTGCGTAAGGATTCTCTCCCTCTTCCTCTGGCCCTCCCCCTCCTCACACTTACAGTCTCTCTCTTCCCCCCCATCAAAATAAATAAATAAATCTTAAAATGGTAAATCCCTTCCAGAAGGTTTTTGGTTTGCTTTGCCCGGATCCATCAGAGGAATCACTCTCTATGTTAGCTATCGCTATGTTAGCCTCACAAAATGTATTTCTTAAATAAGACTTGAGGAGTGCATGGGTGGCTCAGTTGGTTAAACATCCAACTCTTTTTTTTGGTTTAGGTCGTGATATCGGGGCCCTGGGATTAAGCCCTGCATCAGGCTCTGTGCTCAGCAGGGAGTCTGCTTGAGATTCTCTTTGGCTCTCCCTCTGCCCCTCTCCCTGTACATTCTCTCTCTTTCTCAAATAAATAAATAAATAAATAAATAAATAAATAAATAAATAAATATTTAAAAAATAATAATAAGGACACCTCGGTGGTTCAGTCAGTTAAGTGGCTGTCTTCAGCTCAGGTCGTGATCCCCGAGTCCTGGGATAGAGCCCCGCATCAGGCTCCTTGCTCAGCAGGGAGCCTCCCTCTCCCTCTGCCTGCCACTCCCCCAGCTTGGGCTCTCTCTCTGTATCTGACACATAAATAAAATATTTAAATAATAAAAAATTAAAAAAATAATAATAATAGGACTTGAAGTAGACTTATTCTTTGATTCACAGGCTACGGAATAGATGTTGTATTAGCAGGCATGAAAACAGCGTGAATCTCATTGGACATCTCCATCAGAGCTCTTGGGTGACCAGGTGTATCATCAATGAGCAGTCATATTTGGAAAGGACTCTCTTCTTCTGGGCAGTAGGTCTCAACAGTGGGCTTAAGATACTCAGTAAACCATGTTGTAAACAGATATGTTGTCATCCAGGTTTTGCTATTCCATTTAGAGAGCACAGGCAGAGTAGACTTAGCATAATTCTTGAGGACCCTAGGATTTTCAGATGGTGAATGAGCATTGGCTTCAGCTTACTCACCAGCTGCGTTAGCCCTTACAAGAAGGTCAGCCTGTCCTCTGAAAGTTTGAAGCCAGGCGCTGACTTCTCCTTTCTAGCTATGAAAGTCCTAAATGACACTTACTTTTCTTTTCTTTCTCTTTCTTTCTTTCTTTCGTTCTTTTCTTTCTTTCTTTCAGATTTTATTCATTTATTTATTTGACAGAGAGAGAGAGAGCATGAGCAGGGGGAGCCTCAGGCAGAGAGAGAAGCAGGCTCCCCGCTGAGCAGGGAGCCCAATGTGGACTCGATCCCAGAACCCTGGGATCATGACCTGAGCCAAACGCAGATGCTTAACTGACTGAGCCACCCAGGCTTCCCAACCCCCTCTTTCTGTAGAAGGCTGTCTGTCTCCATTGAACATCTGTTGTTTAGTGTGGCCGCCTTCATGAATGACTTGAGCTCGATTTTCCGGAGAACTTGCTGCAGCTTCTCCAACAGCACTTGCTGCTTCACCTTGCACTTTTATGTTATAGAGATGGCTTCTTTCCTTGAACCCCGTGAACCAGCCTTTGCTAGCTTCAAACTTTCCTTCTGCAACTTCCTCATCTTGCTCAGCCTTCCTAGAATTGAAGAGACTTAGGGCGTTGCTCTAGATTAGGCTTTGGCTCAAGGGAATGTTGATCTTCTATCCAGATCACTAAAACTTTTCCATATCAGCAACGAGACTGTTGCATTTCCTAATCATTTCCGTGTTCACTGGAATAACACTTTTCACTTCCTTCAAGAACTTTTCCTTTGTATTTACAACTTGGTTAACTGTTTGGTGCAAGAGGCCTATCTCAGCTTTCAACGTGCTTTCCACACTAAGCGTAATCATTTTTAGCTTTGATTTCAAGTAAGAGAGTTACAACTCTTCTTTCACTTGAACGCTTAGAGACCATCATAGGGTTATTAAGTGATGTCATTTCAATATTGCTCTGTCTCAGGGAATTGGGAGGCCCGAGGGGAGGGAGAGAGTCAGGGGAATGGCCAGTGAGTGGAGCAGTCAGGATTCACACAACATTTCTCTGTTAAGTTCATCATCTTATACGGGCACAACTGGGGGCACCCCAAAACAATTACAATAGTAGCATCAAAGATCACTGATCATAGGTCACCATAACAAATATAGTAATAATGAACAATTTTGAAATATTGTGAGAATTACCAAATATGACAGAGATACCAAGTGAGCAAATGCTGTTGGAAAAGTGGTGCTGACAGACTTGCTCAATCCAGAGTTGCCACAAACCTTAAATTTATAAAAAATGCAGTATCTGCAAAGCACAGTAAAGCAAAGTGCAGTAAAACAAGGTATGCCTGTAATTTTGTCTCCCTGGCGATTGGATTATACGAGGAGCCAAAAGTTAGAGGCAAAACGTTGTTAATGTTTTGGGTAACTTGTATAGGAAGCTACTGAAGGAACTGTAGGGAATCCCAGAAATTTAACTTCTGTTATTCCAAGATTTTTCTGAGTCTCAAGTCCTCAATCCTAATTTCAATGAAGAATGATTTCTCTTTACCTGTCTACCTTATGAATAGATATGTTGGTGAAATCTTTCAGTGCAAATTGTAAAATTTTTAAATTGGAAGACCTTAGAGACTGTCTAATTTTTTGTTTCTAGAAGCTGACTCTGACTCTTAAGCAAGAACCATTGTCCTCCAGGACTTTGCAGATGGACATTCCCCTACCTACTGCCAGGGGGTGTCAGTGTACCTCACCTTTTCCCTTTTCTTGCCTAGGCTCCCTCCCAGACACCTCTCCCTGTCTGAGTACCCAACATTCCAAATAGTTTTGTTCTTAAGTTATAAAGTGTTACCTATGCCTCCAAAGTGACGGTGATAAAAGCCAAGCAGGACAAAGAAAGTGATATGGAACAATTAGAGATGAAAATAAACATGCCCCAGACATGGGGAAATCCCCATGGTGAAAGTGTGGCGTGCCTGAGGAAGAATAGCTCTTTCCAACGTGGGGGGTGGGGGGTGGGGAGAGGTCAATCCGCACAGGCTCCTTGTAGTGGATAAATGAGAGGTTATTCTTCCCAAGCCAATAGAATTCAAGGTCATGAATGCTAAAGGGGAGTTAGTCAGCACCTGATCTTCTAATGAATATATAACCTTGCCTGTGTTCTGGAGAAACAAACTGAGATTAGCTGAAATATTTTCTAAAAGACTTTACAAGGAGGGCTGCCAGCTCTCAGAGGTCTCTTCTCCATGATCAGCTAGCTCATATCTTCGAGCTTACCAGAGGCTTTTAGTCATAAGAATGTCTGTCTACGGGTATACAGAGAATTGTGCCAAAGACTCAATTTATAATAGTTGATCAGTAAATGTTTATTGAATGAAGACCCCCAGGTCAGGTTCTGTATTATTTTTCTTGCTTTGTCACAACTATTTTTATATCTTATTTTTGCCATCAGAAGTCTAGGAAAAACCGGGACGCCTGGGTGGCACAGCGGTTAAGCGCCTGCCTTCGGCTCAGGGCGTGATCCCGGTGTTATGGGATCGAGCCCCACATCAGGCTCCTCCGCTAGGAGCCTGCTTCTTCCTCTCCCACTCCCTCTGCTTGTGTTCCCTCTCTCGCTGGCTGTCTCTCTCTGTCAAATAAATAAATAAAATCTTTAAAAAAAAAAAAAAGAAGTCTAGGGAAAACCAAATCAAACAAGAAATCATAGGATCTGCCTCTCAAGGAAATTTACTTGAAAACAGAGGTTGGCATGAGGTTTATGTTTTAAGTCCTTTCGATACCTGGTATTCTGAGCCCACCTGCCAGTACCTCAGTTCAAGTCATTGTCATCTATTCATATAAAAGCCCCCAAAGAGTTTTAGTAATCTTAGTCAGTAATCTTTCTAAAATTCATGCTCATGTTATTAGTGTGCTAAACCTGCTAGATCTCTGTGGTACTCAGAATAAAGTCCAAACTCCTTAACCTAGCGTATTAGGCCATGCGTGATATGATCCCTTCTTGCTTCCCAGCCTCTTCTCATCCCTTGGTCCTCTACACTTCGATGCAGAAATTTTTGCAGGATCACAAACATACCATACTCTATCCTTCAAGCTCTTTCTCACACTGTATCCTCAACCTAGAACACTATTTTCTGCGATCTCCCTCCCTCCTATATTGTCAGGGCAACTAGTTGCAAGCCTTCAGGTCTTTCTCAACTTATCTTCTCAAAGAGGAAGCCTTCCCGGACACTGTCACACCCTTTCTTCTGCCTGAATTTTGTATCTGTCCCCCAAGTCCCCCATGCGTGATAGGAAGTCATGCACTGCTGGGGTGTGGGGGAAGCATCACGTAAACTCCGATGCGTGTGGTAATCTGGGCTGTGCAGACACAATCTGCAGTCTTCTGTGGTGTCACCATGGGAGTTTATGAGTCTCATGGGTGTCCTATGCTTCTCTCTCTCGTAAGGCTGGTAATTCTGTAGTGACATGGCCTATTGCCATTCTGCCCTACATAACTACTGCTTTATAATTCTAGGCCCTGTACTGAGTGCTGGGAGAAGATGAAGGGAAACTAAAGAAATTAATGTGTGCATTCAAGTTTAATACATAACAAGGTTATGGCTAGTCTTATAATAGAACTGTAAAAAAAAAAAAGGTACAGTGTAAGTACTCAGGGGAGCATAATTAATTGTTTCTGGGCACTGAAAAGAGCACAAGTGGAGGGACTTCTGAGCTGGGCCTTCAAGGTATGGCAACTGGCAGAAGCAGTATGTAACCATATTTCAGAGAGAGAAAATATAACACAAAGAGGACAGAGGTGGGGCTCACGGGCAGCTCAGTCAGCTAAGCGTCTGACTCTTGATTTTGGCTCAGGTCATGATCTTGGGGTTCTGGGATCGAGACCCGCATGAGGCTCCCCGCTTGGCAGGGAGTCTGCTTGTCTCCCTCTCCCTCTCCCCTCCCCCTGCTCCCTCTCTCTCTCAAAAAAAAAAAAAATAAATAAATAATAAATATTTTTTTTTTTAAAAAAGAGTACAGAGATAATCTGTGTGACCAGATAAAGTAGGAGTGAATGAGGAGGATGGAAATAAAGGTCAGTTGTGTGAGATTTTTGAGTACCTCATTAATCAATATGAATTTTATACTACAGGCAATCATTGAAGAATCTTGAGCACAACAGTGATGTAATTAGATCAGTGTTTAAAAATATTTTTCTCTATTACTTATTACCACAAAACAAAACATGCTTAATTCTTTTTTTTTTCCTCCATTTATTCCAGAAAAATATATGTCAGATAAAGTGCTGAAAGGTCTTTATAATCTCACTCACTGGAATTAACCATTTGGTGCACTGTTCCATATTATTTCCTGTGCACATGTACATGTGTGTAATGCGTTTATATATAACTCATTAATTCACAAGAATGAGATCATTCTAACCATATTTCGCCTTTTTTGAAGTAATAGTATCTTTTTTTTTTTAAGATTTTATTTAAAAGAGAGAGAGAGAGACCACAAGTGGGGGTTGGGGGGGGGCAGGGAGAAGCAGACTCCCTGCTGAGCAAGGAGCCAGACCCAGGGTTGGCTGTGGGGCTCCACGTGGGGCTCGATCCCAGAGCCCTGAGATCTTGACCTGAGCCGAAGGCAGATGCTTAACCGACTGAGCCACTCAGGCGCCCCGTAGTGAGTATCTTCCATGAGGAGGCAGATCACATACACATTATCAACTACAACAAAAACAGGAGCATATGTAAATATACTCCACTAATAATAATCAGCATAAACATGATATCCTATTTTTACCCATGAGACTGGGCAAATTTAAAAGAATGATTAAGGGACATCTGAGTGGCTCAGTCAGTTGCGTCTGACCCCCGATTTTGGCTCAGGTCGTGATCGCAGGGTCATGAGATTGAGCCTCGTGTTGCATCAGGCTCTGTGGGGAGCCTGCTTAGGATTCTCTCTCTCCCTCTGCCCCTCCCCCCCATGTGTACTAGCTCTCTCTCAGAAAAAAAAAAAAAGAGTGATCAATATTTAGTTTGGTGGAGATATAAGAAACACTACACACTTCGTAGGAATAAAAATTCGTACCTTAAAGGGAAATCTACCAGTTTTTTTCAAAATTTAAAATATGTCTACCTTTGAAGTAGTAATTTCATATCTATAAATTTTTCCTACAAAACTCTCTCAGAAGTTCACAAGGATAGGGGCGCCTGAGTGACTCAGTCGTTAAGCGTCTGCCTTCTGCTCAGGGTGTGATCCCAGCATTCTGGGATCGAGCCCCGCATCGGGCTCCCTGCTCAGCGGGTAGCCTGCTTCTCCCTCTCCCACTCCCCCCGCTTGTGTTCCCTCTCTCACTGGCTTTCTCTCTGTCAAATAAATAAATAAATAAAATCTTTAAAAAAAAAAGTTCACAAGGATAAATGCACAAAGATGTTTACTGCAGCATTATTTGCAATAGCAATGCATCCTAAATGGACAAAAAATTATGGTGTCTGCTACCATATTATGGGCCACTGTGTAGAATATGGAAGTGTACTGATACGAAAGAATGCTCGTGATACATTGTTGAGTGAAAAAAATATCAGAATGGTAAAATGATATATGTATTTATATAGCACCATTTTTTAAATTATACATAATACAGAGAGCGTGTGTACGTATTCACCTATAATGTGTGTATATGTATGTGTGCTCACGTATTGTGTATATACACCCCCAAAGTTCAACCAGCTAATCTTGAAATTGAATAGGAATGCAGTGCCTGTCTTTAACTTTTTACTTTTTATATTTGTGTACTTTTTACCTTTTTAAACAATGAATATATATTATTTTAAAACTATACAGTGAAGAGGGGCACCTGGCTGGCTCAGTCAGTGGAGCATGAGGCTCTTGATCTCGGGGTTGTGAGTTCGAGCCCCATATTGGGCATAGCGTGCACTTGAAAAAAAAAAAAGAATAAAAAAGACAGTGAAGAAACATATACCTAGACATGTTTTCAATCAGTATATGTAGTTATATTTTATTCTTTTTAATAATGACATAGTATTTTTATTGATAGCTATACCATTTATTCATTCTACAGTTATTAAGAGCCCACTCTACAGCAAAGAGACCAAGCTGGGCATTGAAGGAAGCAACAAGCACTTAAAACAGAAATTAACAGAGAAGGATCTTCTTTAGGAAGAGTGAGCAGGGAAGGCCTTTCTTAGACATTGAAGTTGGGACCTGAAAGAATATGCTAGGTTTGGAAGAAAAGAGCATTCTTGGCAGAGGGAACATATTTCTAGGCCCCTAAGGTGCAACAGAGCTTGGTATTTTTTGGGAAATTGAAATAAAATATCAGTGTCATAACTGGTAAGTAAAGGAGAGTAATAGTGCAAGATGAGATTATAGGCAACATTTTTTAAAAAACAAATTTCCTTAGACATTTGTCTTGTTTCCAGACTTTTCCTCCAATTCAATGCTACAGTGGTCATCTTTGTACTTTATTCTATTATACTGCGGCAGTATTTTGTAGGATCACTGCACAGTAGAAATCATGGGTCAAAAAGTATAAATATTCAAGTTTTAGTAGATATTGTCAAGCTGCTGTTTAAAAAGGTTTATAAATTTTACATTTATTCCAAGTGTCTATCTTCTAAAACTTGAGCCAGGCCTCGGTATTGTCAGTCGTCATAATTTTTACCAATCCCTATAGGAGAAACAAAAAACAAAACAAAACAAAAAACAAAAAAACAAAACCCTTTTTATTTTCATTTGTTTTGTTACTCAAATTTGGGTGTCTTTTTGTTTTGGCCATTACTAATTCTTCCTGTACGAATGCTTGTTCCTGTGTTTGGCCTATTATTGTCTTTTATTGTTTGCTTTTTTTTTTTATTGCTCTGAAAGATTTCTTTGTATATTATGAAAATTAAGCCTTTGTCCTATGAATTGCACACTTCTTTGCCAATTTTTTTTTAATTTGATGGTGTTTTATCACAAAAGAAAGTTTTAACTTTATGTGGTCATATTTATAAGGTTTCTCCTTTATAATTTGCACGTTACGTGTTTTGCTTAGAACAGATTTTAAATTTTTAAATTTTTTAAAAAAGTAACTATAGGGGTGCCTGGGTGGCTCAATGGGTTAAGTGTCTGACTCTTGATTTCGGCTCAGGTCACGATCTCAGGGTCATGGATCAAGCCCGGAGTTGGGCTCCCTGCTCAGCTCAGTCTGCTTGTCCCTTTCCCTCTGCTCCTCACCCCTCCCCCAAGCTCTCTCTCTCTCAAATACATAAATAAAATCTTTTAAAAAAGGCAACTATAGTGTTGTGAGTTTTATGATTATACCTGGGAAAATTGAAGAAAATGAGACTAGTTAGTATTCACTGCAAATAAAGGCAGTGACTATGAGTATGGGGAATAGAACTCACCTACTTAAAGTGTTACAATTCATGGGTTTTTAGTATATTCACAGAGATTTGCAACCATTAATCAATTTTAGAACATTTTATCACCCAGAAGAAGCCCCATAATCATTAGCAGTCTTTCTGCATTCCTCCTTAATCTTTCCCAGCCCTTGGCAACCGTAAACTACTTTCTGTCCCTATGGATTTGCGTGTTCTGGACATTTCATGAAGGGAATCATAAAATACATGATCTTTTGTGACTGGCCTCTTTTACTTAGCATGGTGTTGTTCAAGATTCATCCAGGTTGTAACCTGTACTTCATTCCTTTTTATGAATAAATAATATTTAATTATATGATGGTTATACTGCATTTATTTATCCATTGATCACTAAATGAACATTTGGGCTTCTTCCATTTTTGACTATAGTGAATAATGCTGTTATGAACATTTTTGTGCATGTTTTTATGTGAACAGAGGTTTTCAGTTCCCTTGAATACATACGTTGGAGTGAAATTGCTAGGTCATATAGTAACTCTGTATTTAACTATTTTCCAAAGCACCACACCATTTTACATACTCCGCAGTAATTGTGAAGATTCTTATTTCTCCATATCCTTGGAACAGTCGTTATTTTGTCTTTTTTATTATAGCTATTCTAGTGCGTGTAAATTGGCATCTCAATATGAGTTCAATTTGCATTTCCTCAAAGACTAAAGATGTTTTTTGCTTATTGGCCATTTGTGTATCTTCTTTGGAGACATGTTTATTCAAGTCCTTTGCCCATTTTTAATTGGATTATCTTTTTGTTAAGTTGTAGATGCTTTTTTTTTTTTTTTTTTTTTTTTTTTTTGGTGAGCTCTACGCCCAATGTGGGACTCAAATTCACAACCCCAAGATCACAAATCACATGCTCTACTGACTGAGCCAACCAGGTGCCCCAAGTTGTAAATACTGGTTTTTTTGTTTTTTGGTTCAAGATGGGGCTTGAACTCAGAACCTTGAGTCAAGACCTGAGCTGAGGTCAGGAGTCAGACACTCAACCGACTGAGCTACCCAGGTACCCCCCAAGTTGTAAATTCTTATATATTCTAGATATATTCTTTATCAGATATATGAATTCTATTTTCTCACACTATATAGGTTGTTCTTTTACTTTCTTGGTGGTATTCTTTCAAACACTAAAGTTTTATGTTGATAAAGTCCAATTTATCTCATTTTTCTTTCCTTACTTGTACTTTTGATATTATATCACAAAAAGCTTCTTCCTTGGGTCAAAAAGGTTTACATTTAGATCTGTGAACCATTCTGAGTTAATTTTTATGTATAGTGTGAGGAAGGAGTCCAACTTCATTCTTATGTTCATGGATATGCAGTTGTAAACAGCACCATTTTCAAAGTAAAATTTGATCTTGTCAATAACTAGTCCAGTATTGAGGGACATTTTTTGAAAGCAGATTTGAAAGTACTTGGCAGATTGAAAGTGAAGGAAATCGAAGCATCAGAAGTTTTCGTTTAGGAGCTAGATAATTAGTAATGCCATTAACCCAAGTGGGGAAATCAGTTCGGGGAGGAAAAGCACAAGCAGATTTGGAAGATCAGTTTTGAGCATGTTGAGCTTGAGGTATGTATAGGATATCCAGGCGGAGATTCATAACAGGCAATTACACATTTGGTCTGGAATTGAAAAGTTTGTTTGGGGTGCCTGAGTGGCTCAGTCATCTGCCTTCGGCTCAGGTCATGATCCCAGAGTCCCAGGACCGAGCCCTGCATCGGGCTCCCTGCACAGAGGGAAGTCTGCTTCTCCCTCTGACCCTCCCTGGTCTCGTGCTCTCTCTCTCTCTCAAATAAATAAGTAAATAAATAAAATCTTAAAAAAAAAAAGAATATTTTGAGCGAAAACCAAATTTTGAAGTCCCTTCTTCTGTGAGAGAGGTTGAGAGCACAAGAAGCTGTTCGAAAATGAACCTGATGTTTAAGAGTCATTGAGGAAGAAGAACCAAGGGGAAAAAAATAGAACTAAGAATTAGAAAAGTTGAAGACTACCTAGAAAATGGTGTGGAAACTGAAAGAGATTGGGGGGCTCATAACAGTTTAAATGATGAAAAGAGTTTCCATTGGACAATAGCTAAGAAGATCACTGGTTTTACAATCAGGTTATTCATGTCTTTTGCAACTGAAGCTTCAGCAGAGAGGTTGCAGTGGAATGTGGGGAAGAATGCTTGAACCTTCAAGCAAAAACGTTTTTTCTTTGGAAATTATTGCTAAAGACACTACCTACCATCTTGGTAGCCTCAAGGAAGGGGCACAAGGAGGGCAGAGTGCTTTTCTTTTCCTCTAATTCTGTCTCTACACTCCAATACTTAATATAACTGAGATAAGCCTGGAATGTCGTAGCAAGACTTTCCAAAGACTAGGAGATAAAAGAAGAGAAAAAGAACATTACAAAAGTTATGATTAATAGATACTTCTCTTTCAGTGAAGTGGTTCAGGGAAGACCTATCTTGCTGAGAAGCCCTTGGCCTAGTTCCATGTATCAGAGGCCAACCTTGTACTTCTTGGCGGGTCCTCAAACATCAAACTCAAAGTCTAAGGGAACGAGGTCTAGTTTCCTCATACATACATGTAAGAGTTCTGGTTTCCTTTTTATGGACCTACCTCTTTTCTCCAGATGAAAGAATGTCTGCTTGAGGGGAAACCATATCTTCTCACAAGCATGTAGCCATAGGCAGAGGCCATAGCCTTATTTCATAAAATAAATAAAATTCTAGTCTTGGGGTGCCTGGGTAGCGCAGCGGTTAAGCGTCTGCCTTCGGCTCAGGGCGTGATCCCAGCGTTCTGGGTTCGAGCCCCACATCAGGCTCCTCCGCTATGAGCCTGCTTCTTCCTCTCCCACTCCCCCTGCTTGTGTTCCCTCTCTCGCTGGCTGTCTCTGTCTCTGTCGAATAAATAAATAAAATCTTTAAAAAAAATAAAAATAAAATAAAATAAAATAAAATAAAATAAAATAAAATTCTAGTCTTACCAAAGATATTGCTGGTGGCAGGTATGTAATTTCATATAAAGTTCTGAACTTCTATGCAGACCACTAGCTATTCTGAAATATGTTGATGCTAAGTGGGGGGGTAAGAAATAGAAACAGGAAGTATAAATCACTCTTTTGGAGGAATTCAATAGTAAGGAGTACCTTGACAGAGTACTTTAGAGAAGTTGAGGTATAGGAAGAATTTCAGGATGGAAGTACTTTAGAATTTCGTTGGCAGCAAGAGAGGACAAGCAGAAAGTGAGAAAATTAAGACAGAAATGGAAATAATAGATGGAACAGTGTCCTGGATCAGAGATGGGATAAGATATGGAAGATAAAAATTTCTAAAATAGGCAGGATTTTAGAATGAATTGGATTAAGGGTGAGGTGAGGGTAAGGTATGAAAACTAACCAAATCCGTTTTCTTAAAAAGCATGGGTTCTGGTCATCTGGGTAAATGAGGAGGACAGGGGTGAGACTGGAGTTTGAAAAGGCTGGCAAAGGTTTGTTTCTCTGGATGAAGTATTTTCTCCGTACCTTAGAATCTTGCGCAATACTCCTGTAGAGAGATGTCATTTCCTGTACTTAAACCCTCTGCATATAACTGCTTGGTTGTCGGAATCTTTTTTCTGTCCTTCTATTATATTAATTTCATTTCTGCCACAGGGCCTGCCTGGAGTTGTCTTCAAATACCAGATTCCTGAGACTCTTGCCCAGTAGTCCTCACCGCCCTAAAAACCCCCAGGATTGGTTTAGGCTTCTTTGACACTACACCCTGCATGCTGAAAAAAGTGAACAAACTAGAAAGAGGATAGATACTGTTATAAATGCACAGTCATTGGGTTACCCAGGCGGCTCAGTTGGTTAAGTGACCAATCTTGATTTCTGCTCAGGTTGTGAGATCGAGCCCCACGTCAGACTCCGTGCTCTGCACAGAGTCTGCTTGAGATTTTCTTGTTCCCTCTCGCTCCCCTATCACTTGTGTTCTCTCTCTCTCTCAAATAAATAAATAAATAATTTTTTTTTAAATTTAAAAAGGGGCACCTAGGTGGCTCATTCAGTTGGCCATCTACCTTTGGCTTGGGCCATGGTCCCGGAGTCCCAGGACTGAGCCCTGCATCAGGCTCCCTGCTCAGTGGGGAGCCTGCTCCTCTTCCTGCCCCTCACCCCACTCATGCTCTCTTGCTCTCTCTCTCTCACCCTCTCTCTCAAATAAATAAATAAAATCTTTTTTAAAAAATAAAATAATAATAAAATTAAAAAATAAATTCACAGTCATCAATCTCACTGAGTCATTCATAATGCTCAGCAATCTGTAATTATCCAATTTCCTACCAAATGTAAGAAGTTAATTCAGTTCATCTATATTATTATTTGATTATCCATTTATTCAACAAATATTAATTGAGCATCTAGTATGTATCAAGTTCCTTTTAGATATTAAGAATATGGGTCAAGTAATGTTGATAGACAAGGTCCCTGTTGAAATAGGGACAGACAATGACCAAAGAAATAATTTCAGATAATGATAAGACCTAAAGGAATCTGGCATTTGAAGACATCTCCAGGCAGGCCCTGCAGTAGAAATGGAATTCATATAATAGAGGGACAGAAAAATGGCCTAATATGGCTGGAGCTTAGTGAATCAGGGGAATAGTGGTAGAAATAAGGCAGGAAAGAGAGAAGTAGGGGCCAGATCTAGTTTTGATACCTCTGTGAAGAATGAATTATAGGATAAGAATGAATCAGTAAGACTGATTAAAAGACGTATTGCTGGGGTGCCGGGCTTGCTCAGTCAATAAAGCATGTGGCTTTTGATCTCAGGGTTGTGAGTTCAAGCCCCATGTTGGGTGGAGAGATCACTTTTAAAAAATAAATAAAATCTTTAAAAAGAGAGAGCCTTTGGGCGCCTGGGTGGCGCAGTCGTTAAGCGTCTTGCCTTTGGCTCAGGGCATGATCCCAGCGTTATGGGTTCGAGCCCCGCATCAGGCTCCTTGGCTGGTAGCCTGCTTCTTCCTCTCCCACTCCCCGTGCTTGTGTTTCCTCTCTCACTGGCTATCTCTCTCTGTCAAATAAATAAATAAAATCTTAAAAAAAAAAAGAGAGAGAGACTTACTGCAATAGATGAAGTGACAAATTATGATGGTTTTGACAAGGGTGGGGCAGTAGAGAGTGGAAGAAGTCTGGGTATATTTTGGAGGTAAAGCTGACAATACCTGCTGTTGTGTTAAATGTGGAAGGTATGGGAAAGAGAAATCCTGAAGAACTCCTAGCATTTTGGCTTTTATAAAAGGATGAATAGTGATAATGTTTACTAAGATGGAGAAGACTAAGGAAGGAAGGAAACGATCTGAAGATTTGGGAGAGGAATCAGTACTTCTCTTTTGTCTATGCTTAGTCTGAGATGCATTTTAGCCACTGAAGTAGAGAGAGCAGACAGGCAATAGATGTATGACTCTGGAAATCAGCAGTGAGAAACTTATCACCTTACAAGGCGGCCCGTTTTTGGATGGCTTTAATTACTAGAAACTTCCCTCTATGACGTTGAAATTATTAAAAATGAAATATAATTGTGATACCTACTTCCATTTGGGATTACTGAAAAATACCTATTTTGGGACGCACGACAAATATTTGAAGAAAGTTATCATATTGTCACCATCCTCTTATTCTCTAAGCTAAATAACCCTAGTTCCCTCAGCTGTTCTTCATTACCTTCTTTCAAGATACTTCATCATCCTAGTCATATCTTTTGTAAAGTAGGATCCCAAGGACTAAAGTGATCTGGATAACACATCCCAAACATAAGACTAATATCCCTCTGATTTGTTATTCTTTCAAAAATGTTTGTTCACTTTTTTAAAAAATATGTTATTTATTTATTTGAGAGAGAGAGAGAGAAAGCAGGAGTAGGGGGGAGGGGCAGAGGGAGACGGAGAGGTAATCTCAAGCAGAATCCACACTGAGCGCAGAACCTGATGTGGGGCTCAATCCCAGGACCCTGAGATCATGATCTGAGCCTAAGGCAGACGCTTAACTGACTGAGCCACCCAGGTGCCCCTATGTTTGTTCACTTTTTATAATTTGTCAGTTTCCTTTTCTGCTGTCAGTGTGTTAGGCCCCTGCCGGTGGCATAAGACATTCTTCTAATTTTCTTCTACCATAGTGTTGCTGATTTGGAAATCAGATAACAAACTTATGCTCTGCATCAGATATTAACATTTTGTATTGTATGTTGGGAATATTTTATAGTAATTTAGAAAGAGAGAAAGAGTATGGTTTCTGAGAAGGGCCAACAGAGCCCTCCTATGAAGAAGACTTTACAATCTAGTGAAAAAATCTTTTTTCCTTTGTTTTTCATAACTTATATTCAAAATAAGTTAGTTTGGGACCCCTGGGTGGCTCAGATGGTTAGGTGTCTGCCTTCGGCTCAGGTCATGATCCCAGGGGCCTGGGATCCAGTCCCACATCGAGTCCCCCATCATCATCATCATCATCATCATCATCATCATCATCGGGCTCCTTGCTCTTCGGGGAGCCTGCTTCTCCCTCTTCCTGCCCCTCCCCCTGCTTGTGTGTGCAAGTGCTTGGGCGTGTGCTCTCTCTCTGTCTCTCTGATAACTAACTAACTAACTAAATAAATAAATATAAGCTTTAAAAACAAAAACAAAAACAAACCCAGAAGAAGTTAGTTTTCCAAATAGTTGAGTTCCAGATGGGTTAGGTATTGCAGTCTTTTACCCAAGGATCTCATTAGAGATTTCCTAAGGGAATGGTTCTCACTCAGCAGTGATTTTGCTCCCCAGGGACATTTGGCATTTTTCTGCAGACATATTTGGTTGCTGAGATCATAGCAAAGAGAATGCTACTGGCATCTAGTGGGTGGAGACCAGGGATGCTGCTAATCATCTTACAAGGCACAGGACTAGCCCCAGTAACAAAGAATTACCTGGCTCAGAATAGTACCTTGGTTTTAAAACCCTGGTCTGTGATATTTCTTTGCCCTTTTCTTTCTTTCTTTCTTTCTTTCTTTCTTTCTTTCTTTCTTTCTTTCTCTTTCTTTCTTTCTTTCTTTCTTTCTTTCTTTCTTTCTTTCTTTCGGCTAACCTTATTGGAAAAAAGGTTAGTAAAACCTTAGGTGAAAAATTGATATGATGTAACTTAATGAGTTAATTCTGCATCCAATTAATCACTCCTCTTTCCTTTTATTGCATGTCAATCATGTTAGTAATCTTTCTAGAATTTAGTGGGAAAATAATAAAGCACTACTTTTTCTCACTTCAAAAAATTTTCATAGCTTCCAGTTTGTTGTTGTTGTTGTTGTTTTGCTTTTTAAGTTTGTTTATTGTCTTTTTAGTAATCTCTGTACCCAACGTGGAGCTCAAACTCATGACCCCAAGACCAAGAGTCGCATGCTCTTCCAAGTGAGCCAGCCAGGCACCCCTACAATCTTTTGTCACGTCTCCCAGTCTCCATAATTTTTAGAATAGTAACAAGTGTAAAAAAAAAAAAAAAGAATATTAATTAGTGTTCAGTGATCCAATTTGAGTATTTTTATATCTTTTTTATTTAAAGGAAAATTACACTCTCATTTTTCTCATTGCCATTCCTGGCCATTCGATTTTCTTCCCCATACTTCGTTCATTTTTTCCAGTAGAAAGGTCATGTTTCTTGAGAAGAGGAAAAATCCTGCTTTTCTTCTGTCGTCTCTTAATATTAGATAAATACAATACAACTGAAACTGGAAGCTTTGTTCTCCTTATCTTTCAGGTGCTCCAATGAGGCGCGCAGCTATTTTGGGATGTGGCTATACTCAGAAAGCTCCCTAGTTTGTTACTAGTGAGACAGGCAGGGGCAGAAGTCACCGTCCTGTCACTGTTTGTACTTAGAGGTAGAGGTGTGGGAGACAAAAGAATGCTGTTCACTGCACGTCCTCCACGGTGGGAACGTGCCAGTCTTTTCCTGGGGCTGTTTCATTTCTTGGTATTGACTGCAGGTGTCAAGATCAAAGAGGAAATAATGAGACAGGAGTAAATAGCTTCATTCTCCACGTACCTGAAAGGAGTGAGGGCGGACAGAAACTAAAATGTAATAGGGAAGAAATAAGTTCTTTCCTCAGCCATACCCAAAAAGAACAACCAGGTAGCTCTTTTCAGATGCTTCTAATTTTTCAAATTACAATTGTGTTACCACCCAGAATCTGGTGGTAAAAATAATCCTTCCCCTATCCTCTTATGTTTAGAGCTGGAAATTCATTCATTCATTCATTCTTTCATTCAGATATGTATTGAATGTGTCTATATATACCAGGCACATAAATGAACCAGGGAAGCTTCTAAAAACTTGGAAATTTCAAGTGTATATTTGAAATAGGAATGATAAGTGAGTACCTAATTAATAGTCAAAATACTTCTCTAATTTATCACCTTTCTTCCTGGGGGTAACGAATCACTAAGCATTTGTATAGGCGGTATACTTGTGGAACTCTTGAGATCACAGAGAATAAAACAGCTATGTCCTTCTCCTTCAACCTTATGACCACATTTTAGGGATGCCTGGGTGGTTCAGTTGGTTAATTGTCTGCCTTTGGCTCAGGTCATGATCCCAGGTCCTGGGTCTCGTTCTCTCTCTCTCTGACAAGTAAATAAATAAAATATTAAAAAAAAAAAAAGACCACATTTTAGAATGAGGGGACCGAGACACAGGTCGAATGACTTAACGAATCACTAGCTAGTGTGTAGCACAGCAGGTCAGGACCATAGCTGAGCTGCTACCTGGGTTTTCTAATTTTCAACCTTGTCTTTGTTCTAAAAATAGAAGTGAGAGAAGATAGTTTGCAGAAAGTGCTTTCCACCACCACGGCACCAGGTTGGTTTCTATCCAGAAAGCCTTCTGACCTGAAACAGTGGACAGGATAGTGAAATGAAACAACAGAGTTTGGGGTTCAGGGGTAGGGTTGAGGGAAGCAATGGAAAGAGGAGGTCAGAAAAAGCTCAGAATGAAGGGAACATATTTTAGTTGGGACAAGGCGTGTAAGATAAAAGTGACACGTCTCGTATCTCTGGACGACAAATAGTCCTGTAAAAAAAGGAAAAAATGCAGTAAGATTTTACTTCATTCCCCACCTAAGGGCATAGAGTCAAAGTAGCATGTCTGGTATTCAAAGACTGCAGCAGCATAGCCTGAACTTGCTTTTCCAGCATTATCTCTCACTGGCCTCCTGTAGGCACCCTGCTCTTCAGCTAAATTGGTCAGAGCCCTATTTCCCGACCCTCTGCCCAAACTTCCTGCCACCATGTCTTTGCCAGGGCCCTTCCATTTTCCTGAAATACCCTTCTGTAATCTCTGCCTCTCTCTTCTCTCACCCATCTTTCAAGACCAAGTCCAAATTCTAACTTCATGAAGCCTCTCTGGATTCTTCCCACATGAAGAGAATCTCTGAACACATTGGCTTCCTTCAGAACTTTTTTATCTTGTCCCCTCCATGGCCAGATTGTAACCAACTTGAGGGGGAGGGACTTTGGTCTTCTGCATTATTCCGTAGAGTGCTGTGCATTTTCTAGGCTCTCTGGATACATATTTATGTATATATCTTCATTTTTCTCAATGTTGCCTTTTTAAAAATTCATTAAAATTTTTCTGTATTCATGGGACTCCTGAGTGGCTCAGTTTGTTGGTTGTCTGCCTTCGGCTCAGGTCATGATCCCAGGGTCCTGGGATCGAGCCCCGAGTCAGGCTCCCTGCTCAGCGGGGAGCCTGCTTCTCCCTCTCCCTCTGCCTTTCCCCCTGCTTATGCTCTCTCTCTCTGTGTCAAATAAATAAATAAAATATTTTTTAAAATTTGTTTCTGTATTCAGAAAACCATTGCTTCTTATTGTTTTTATCAGATATTATCTTATCCAAAGATGGAGAGGTCCAGGTAAGCACGCAGCTAATAGGTGAAAATGAAGAATGGAATTGAAAGAAGCCCAAGTTTCTGGCTAGCGTGTGGGGACAAGCCTGACTTTTGGAAAAGAGAGATATTGGAAAAGAGAATGGGATAGACAAAAGGAATATTAAGATGGTGGCTTGTAGCCTGGGAGAAATGGAAAGAAAAAAAGAAGAAAGAGAAAGAATTGTAGAAATTTTGAGATACAAATATTGAAAAGATGGAAGGAGGAATAGTCAAGAGACCAAAAACGTTAGGTCTAAGGGAAAGATCTTAGCCTTTGTCGTCTTTGGGAGGTTCCTTTCAGAACACCACAAGCAAGAAAGGGAAGTGAAAACCAACACAGAAGTAAGGTTATCCGCTGTATAACCTCCCACCGGTCCCTTCCTTGGAAATAAGAATGACTCAGGAAGGCATATGACGATAAAAAAAACACTTCCTTGGAACTGCCGCTGTTCTCAGTGAGGTTGTGTGTGAAGCTGTTTTCACCAGAATCCTGTATGATCTGGTTCAACCCCTGACTGTGTGTCTCCCCTCCTGTGTCTCTACACATATTTCAGGTCCTGGGTTTGCTTATGTCTGTTGCCTTAGAACAACCTCTAATGTGTGCCTCAAACTGTGGGCAGCGTGCCCCCATCCATTTCTGTAAGGTGTTGATGGCACCTTATTACTTATGCAGATTTGACTGTATCAAATCTCATCTGTGTCTGTATCTTTCTGTTTTGTCTTAATCTTGTATTTTTCTCTCTGCCCTCTCTCCCATTCTGCTTCTGTCACAGTTTTTCTAACCAGCTGGCTTACTATGATTTCATCTCCATAGCAACCCCTCCCTGGGGAAGAATGAGGGGAAAAGGAAGGAAGAGAGAGCCTAGAATAGATGGACAATGAGAAACAGGATTGGAGTTGAGGACAACCTTCTGTCCGGGAACAGAGTAGAAACAAACTATGTGGGTGGGTTCCAGTGAAGTCACACGAAAGCCTAAGGGAACACAAATTGGAGGCCGACCCCAGCCCCTGCTAGCATACTCATTAGCAAATTCCTTCTATTTATGCCAAGCTGTCATCTGTTTATCCCTCCCCCGGGATCCAAATTAACTAGTCTTTCTTTCTCTGTTTCTAGGCTTCATAGTTCTTATACATGTATAGTTTCTGATAATGTTAAACTTGAAAAGTGATTTTCTTTAAGATTCATGAATATTCACATTGGAACCACAAGGCCTTTATTTTTTATTTTTTTAAGATTTTATTTAGGAGCGCCTGGGTGGTTCAGTGGGTTAAGCATCTTCCTTCTTCTCAGGCTCAGGTCATGATCTCAGGGTCAAGGGATCGAGCCCCACATCAGGTTCCTGCTCAGCAGAGAGCCTGCTTTTCCCTCTCCTCCCTGCTCGTGCTCTCTGTCACTATCTCTTGTCTCTCTCAAATAAATAAATAAAATCTTTTAAAAAAGTAAAAATAAAAATAAAAAATAAAATAAAGATTTTATTTATCTGAGAGAGAGAGAGATCAGGAGCAGGGGGGAGGGGTAGAGAGAGAAGCAGACTTCCCGCTGAGCAGGGAGCCTGATGCCAATGCCAATGCCGATGCCGATGCTGTACTCCATCCCAGGACCTTGGGATCATGACCTGAGCTGAAGGCAGATGCTTAACCGACTAAGCCCCCAGGTGCCCACAAGGTCTTTCTTTAGATGTGCTATAGTTTTTCCCTAGAATTCATTCTGGACATTAAGCGATCATTAAGTGATCATGAAGAACTCTTGGAATGGCCTTAGAAAAGGACAAAAACAAAAAACAAAAAACAAAAAACGGGGTGCCTGGGTGGCTCAGTCGGTAAGCGTCTGCCCTCGGTTCAGGTCATGATCCCAAGGTCCTGGGATTGAGTCTGCCGTCAGGCTCCCTGCTCAGAAAGAAGTCTATTTCTCCCTCTCCCCCTCCCCACTGCTCTCATGCACACGCATTCTCTCTTTCTCAAATAAATAAATAAAATCTATTTTTAAAAAGGACAAAAAAGGGGCACCTGGGTGGCTCAGTTGGTTAAGAGCCTTCTTCTGCTCAGGTCATGACCCCATGGTCCTGGGACTGAGTCCACATCAGGCTCCTTACTCGGTGGGGAGCGTGCTTTTCCCTCTGCCTGTCGCTCCCCTGCTTGTGCTTGCTCTCTCCCTCTCTCCCTCTGTGTCAAATAAATAAAATATTTAAAAAAAAATTTTAATGATATTGTGCACTCACATGTAGGACCAGAATGTTAGATATGAGATTCAATAAGCGGGAAAAGGTTTTACAGGGGCGTCTGCGTGGCTCGGTTGGTTAAGCATCCTACTCTTGATTTCGGCTCAGGTCTTGGGGTCCTGGGATCGAGCTACATGTCCAGCTCCACACTCAGTGTGGAGTCTGCTTGAGTTTCTTTCTCTCTCCATCTCCCTCTGACCCTCCCCACTCTCTCTCTCTCTCTCAAGTAAATAAATGGATTTTACCAAAACAACAACAACAACAAAAACAAAAACAAAAAAAACTTTAAAGAAGGTTTTGCAAACAATGGTATTTGTTTTACTAAGGAATGTGAGGTAGTGGAATCATTCTGCCCAGAGATTTTTTTTTTTTAAAGATTTATTTATTTATTTATTTATTTGACAGAGAGAGAGGGAACACAAGCAGGGGGAGTGGGAGAGGAAGAAGCAGGCCCCCAGCAGATGAGCCTGATGTGGGGCTTGATCCCAGGACCCCGGGATCACGCCCTGAGCCGAAGGCAGACTCTCAATGACTGAGCCACCCAGGCGCCCCGTGCCCAGAGATCTTTAAAACCAAATAGGTATCCTTATATCTTTAAAGGAAATTGGCTAGATCAGCAATCGCCTTTTAAGCTCTGTTTTCCCACAGCTTCCCTTGACCTTAACCTGGAGAGCTTGTTAAACACACATTCCTGAGCCCTAACCTTCGAGATTGGGATAGCATCCTCCTGGGGCTGGGGGAGGGGTGGTGGAAGGGGTATGAATCTGTATTTCTAACAGGCTCCCTGGAGATGATGGGGCTGATCCATGGACACATTTGAGTAGCGCTAGTCTAGATGATTTCCGACGTCACGGAATACAGTTGACGTACGTGGTACGTGAATGCGTGGATACTGGATATTGCATTCCTCTTGGGTTAAAATATCTTTTCTTTGGGAGTGGAAGAGGACAAATGAGCTAACTCATACAGGTTTTGTTTTTTCCTTTGCAAACTGTGATATCCATTTGACAACTTTTTTTGTTCTGTAGCATGACCAACCATCCCCATTTGCCCAGGCCCTTTTTCAGGGCTTAAACTGGGACAGTCCAGGGCACAGGGTACATTTGGGTGACTTCTCCATTCACACGAGGCCAGTGAAATAAGAGGAATATATTTTTTTAAAACAAATTTGACTAGAAATCAGAAAACGTGGTTTCTAGGGGCGCCTGGGTGGCTCAGTCCTTAAGCGTCTGCCTTCGGCTCAGGGCGTGATCCCAGTGTTCTGGGTTCGAGCCCCGCATCAGGCTCCTCGCTGGTAGCCTGCTTCTTCCTCTCCCACTCTCCTGCTTGTGTTCCCTCTCTCGCTGGCTGTCTCTCTCTCTGTCAAATAAATTAAAAAAAAAAATCTTAAAAAACAAAAAAAAGAAAATGTGGTTTCTAGTTCTAATTCATAATGTGTTAATTTTATGACTTTAAATGGGACATTTAAATTGTCTTTGTTTCACTTTCTACACCAGTAAAATGGAGATAGTATTATCTATTCCACTTACTTCACAGAAATGTTTTAAAGATCAATTGAAACAATGTGTATAAAATTTTTTTATTAAAACACCATACGTATATTAAGACACAGATGTAGCTCACTTGTTTTTATTTAGAATTGATTACTTACTGACAAAAAATAGCAACCCAGCAATTCTGTTCCTAAGTATATAACCAAGAGAAAGGAATTCATACATATGGCAAATGCCAAGAATGTTTATGATAGCTCAAAACTAGAAACAGTAATGTGCTTGTCAAAAGGAGAATGGATAGATAAATTTTGGCATATCCACAAATGGAATACTACTCAGCAGTAGCAAGGAATGAACTCGTGATACACACTATATAATACAGATACTATGTTGAGTGAAAAAAAAAAAATCCTAGCTCAAAAGAGTACATACTATATGACTCCATGTATATACAGATCAAGAACAACGTAATTCATCAATGATGATAGAAGTAAGTATAGTGGGGCGCCTGGGTGGCACAGCGGTTAAGCGTCTGCCTTCGGCTCAGGGCGTGATCCCGGCGTTATGGGATCGAGCCCCATATCAGGCTCCTCCGCTATGAGCCTGCTTCTTCCTCTCCCACTCCCCCTGCTTGTGTTCCCTCTCTCGCTGGCTGTCTCTATCTCTGTCAAATAAATAAATTAAAAAAAAAAAAAAAAAGAAGAAGTAAGTACAGTGGTTACCTCTGGGAAGGGAGGCTATGTACTGGAACAGACATGAGGAAACCTTCTGGGGAGCTGGAAGTGTTCTGGGTTCTAGATCTTGATCTGGGTAGTGGTTATACGGATGAATACAGATGTAAATCTTCACCTTCGTGCATTTTTACCTGCTTTATTATATATTAAAAAGAAAAAGAAGGCATAGAGAAAGAACTCAGTCTCAAATCTGAGCCCACTAGAAGACACATTCTTTTTGTTGAACTGTTTCTAACAACCTTCAAAGAGGCTTGCTTTTGTGACTCGTACATCTACTTTGTGATCTAGAGGTCATCCCCTCGTCCAGCAGCTGTCTTGGTTTCTAGACTTGAGTAATATGTGACAGTAAAGGGAAGTGGAAACCCTGTGTCACTGGTGAGGAAGAGGGCCAGGTTTACATCAACATTGCAACAAGTCTTTGTTTTTATTGCCTCTTTTCTTTTCTTTTTTTTTTTATCTTGGTGCCCCTAAACCTGCTTTTCTTAGATTGATTTTTCACCCTTCCGGATACATCATACCCTTTGGTGGAGGGGAGTGGGGGTTGGCCTTCACATTTTCTTTACGTCTCGTCAGTAGCGTACTTTCCCATATTTTCTAATACATCTCATTAAACTCAGTGAGTTTTCTTTTATGAGTCCATTCTGGGGATTCACTTCCTGTTCCCCTGCCAAGGAGACTTCCAGTAGCCTTTACGCCTGTGTTCCTAGACTTGACTTGTTTTCGAAACAGTGCCTGGGATATGCCCAGTACCAGCCCCCTGGGGAATTCTTCCTGATGTACCCTTCTCATCTCACTTTGTACTCAGCAGAATTCTGTGTCTGGTATGTTGTATTCACCCTCAGCCTGCCTTAGGTAAAAAAGAAAACTGAGGAAAAAAGAAATCATTTATTTCTCAGGAAGGTTTAGTCAGGTGACCAAGTTGTCAGGGGGTCTAAAAAGGAGAGATTATCAAAAATACATACTAAGTGGAGGGAGAGCAGAAAGCATGAATGTCATTGCATGTGCTTCCCCCTTTTAAACTGTGCTGCTCTAGTTTCTTACTTATTTCTGCAACATCAGTGTTTGTTTCATAGAAGGCACTTAAGTGTAATGCATGAGAATATATGTAAGGTGCCACTGAAGAACGACAGAGTAACTGCAGCAAGGATCAGGGGGTTAGAGGAACTTTCCGAGATGCAAATCTGCAGGGTTACAGTGTTTGCGTGCGTGTTTATATCTGTCAGAAGTCATGACCCTGCACCTAAAATGTATGAATTGTATCTATTTTATACATGAAATTGACTTTAAAAAACAGAATCAAGGTGCTACAAGGGCATTAAGAAGATTTGTAAAGATCCGAGGCCCGATGACATGTGAAATGTGGACCGTACATAGGAGAGAGGGAGGGAATAAGAGGTGAGAAAATAAGAGAAGAAAAAAAGAAAAGACCAGACCGGACACGGGGCTAAACAGGCATGGTTGGGGGGCAAAATGGAGGAGTAGGGGGCTTGCAGACTGACCGATACCGATGAGTGAGGCCAAAAGGGATGTTTGGGGATTAGTTGTGCAGAACAAAAACATGTGCCCTTGAGGCAAAAACCTTTGTATAACCTTTTGCATCTCTCTAGAGATGCCTCGGATTCCTGGAAATTGTAACTCTCTCTGGCCAATGGGGTGGCGGTTCCTCCAAGCCCTCTCGGCGGCTGAGCGGAAGGGCGGGCGCGGCGGGTGGCCGGGTGGCGGGCTCGGAGCTCAGCGTCACCTTCTCGTCACTGCCTGGGACGTGCCGCGTGGCACGGTGCCCGCGGCGCGCAGGCATCCTGTCCCCCTCCCCCCAAGCTGGGAATCCCTGTGAGGGGCTGCACCCCATAGAGTCACCTGCACGCGGTCTTTTCCTCCGGACCAGTTTTGGCCAAGGAGGATATGCAGTGAAAAGAATGAAAGTGGAAAGGGGCACGGGGAGCTTAGGAGAAAAAGACCGAGCAGAGTGCAAGGCTGGGGAAAGAGGGGACATGGAAACCGGGTAGCAGAATGTGTGTGAGGAGGAGGGAGAAAGCGCAGTTAGGGGAAGAGGTGGACTGAGCTAGTAGAAGAGACAGAAAAGCAATGATTTTGAATTAATCAAGATGCCGAGAAACGTGTGGCAAGGTTGGGAGTGGAAGAGCAGTGAGGATGGAGGCCTCGAAGAAGAGAATAAACTTGTAGAGGGAAATGGAGAAAAAGCACGTTGCAGATGTAGGGCCCAAGGGCAGGCTCCCCCCAAATGTGCCCCTTTGGGATATTCATTAATTTAAATAAAAGTTAGGTGTTGGGTTTTTTTTTTTTTAAGATTTTATTTATTCATTTGAGACAGAGATACAGAGAGAGCCTGAGCAGGGGAGAGGCAGAGGGAGAGGGAGAAGCACACTCCCTGCTGAGCCGGGAGCCCCATGTGGGGCTGGATGCTAGAACCCCAGGATTATGACCCGAGCCAAAGGCAGTTGCTTAACTGTCTGAGCCACCCAGGCGTCCCTAAATAAAAGTTAGTTAAGAGGGGCACCTGGGTGACGTAGTCGGTTAAGCCTCTACAACTGGGTTTTGGCTCAGGTCGTGATCGCAGGATCCTGGGATGGATTCCTCCTCTCCAGCACTGGGCTCCCTGGCTTGCTCCTTTTCTGCCTCTCACCCTCTCCCTCTGCCCCTCCCCCCGCTCGTGTATGTAGGTGCGGGCGCGCTCTCTTTCTCTCTGATAAATAAATCTTTTTTTTAAAAGTTATTTAAGAGACAGCCTATGCAATAAAGACATTCAGACATCCCTCTGTCCCCTGCAAGCAGAAAATAAATCTCCCGTGTGAAAGGTAGCGTCCCTGTACCAAGAGCTGAGGAGACATCCTTATCACTAGACATAGGAAATGTAGAGCCCAGAAGGCTGTCCAAACAACCTTTGTTACTTTGTACTAATTTACCATCCCAGCCCAAATTCTGCTTAGAATTCCTTACTGATTGAAGCTCCCAAAGTTAAATTTTCTCTGTATTGTCAATTCCTCGGATTTATTGTCTCTGTCTAAACAGTGTAAAAACTACCTACCTTGGTTATTTCTTTAAGTCTCAATTTCATTATTGGGCCTCTCTGTGCACATAATAAAACTTTGGGGTTTGGTTTCTCCTGTTAATCTGTCTCATGTAAATTTTTAAAAAAGATTTTATCTATTTTTTTTGTCAAAGAGGGAAAGCACAAGCAGGGGGAGCAGCAGCAGGCAGAGGGAGAAGAAAGTTCCCTGCTGAGCAGGGACCACCCCCCCCATGGGGGACTGGATCCCAGGATCCCGGGATCATGACCTCAGCAGAAGGCAGGCCCTAACCCAACTGAGCCAACCAGGTGCCCCTGTCTCATGTAAATTTAATTCTTAGTACAGGTGGAAGACTTTGAAGGATACAGGAAGAATCTTTCCTACCATTCACAAGCAAATGGGTTTGCACACCCCTTGCCATGGCAGAAGGGGTGCCTGAAAGGAGAACAAGTAGAAACCAGGAAAGGGGGAAAAGTGTAAATCAAGAACTCCCCTTTTCCTGCCTCAGTTCCCTTACCATTCAGGTGTAAATTCCTCTGTTGGTGTTTATCTTTCTTTCCCTTCTTGTACTATGGAGAAAAACAAGCACCATGTTTTAAAAACAAGATGACTTACATATCATGACATTCTATTTGTATATTATATTTTAGTTATGCACTTGGTAGTATCCCTTCGTGCCAGTTAATGTAAATTTCTATGACTTTGGGTAGATATATTCAGCATATATGTGTCTTCAAAGCAGTATTTGTCATATTGCAGAAAGTCAATCATTAGAAAATTCAATTATGTTCTACTTTAAACACACCGACTGTGCCACATTAAAATCTGAATTTGTAGAGAAATGAATTAGAAGAGTCATTTATATTACAGAATTATGCAGGGCTTTAAAAATTATTAGTTTTACTTTTGCTTTTTATAACACGCTTTCATAGTATATTTAAAAATATGATTCAGCAGGGCCCCTGGGTGGCTCAGTTGGTTAGGCGTTTGCCTTGGCTCAGGTCATGATCCCAGGGTCCCAGGATTGAGTCCTGCATCAGGCTTCCTGTGCAGTAGGGAGTCTGCTTCTCCCTTTCCCTCTGCTACTCACCGCTCCCCCGCTTGCGCTCTCTCTTGCTCACTCTCTCAAATAAATCTTTTTTAAAAATAAAAAAATAAAAATATGACTCAGCATCTAGCAGTGACAGAACCCAGTAAGTGCAGGATCAACAAATTAATGATCTGTATTTAATAATGTATTCTATTTATAATGATTTATTCAGAGACCTAATTCCACTAAGGTCCTTATTCCTCTGCTGTTCTCCACAGAACCCCATTTCTCACCCATCACTTCATTAGGTAAATGGGCAACGAGTGGTAACATTTTGGCTCCAGCTTTTACAACTTGCACTTCACTGGAAAAATGGGAGTTCCCTGGCAACAGGGCATTACATCTCTCAGCGCGTTGCTGTACGCTTCGGCCATCCCCACGACCCTCTTGCCTGTACCATCTTCGGCGGCTATATGAAATGCAATGTGTCTGCTACCTTTTGGGGTCACAAAAAATGACCATGGAGCTAAGAAAGACAGGGAGATTGGACTTGAGCATTAGCCATCAATCCGTCTTTTATTAACCACTTCTCTAATCCAGGTCTTAGTTTTCCTCTCCCTAATAATTTGGAGGTCAGATGTTCACTATGTTTGGAGGTCACTATGTTCAAAATGGCCACCTGGGATTTAGGCGTTATTATACACACTGTGTTTCTAGATAAGTAAAAAGAACCAGGTGAACCTCTCAGCCCCCAGTAAACCTAGGGAACCAGTTTGAGAGGGTACTCTCAGCACTAGTAAGTGTTCCTCCCATTCCCTGTTACAAGAAAGGAGAGAAATTTGGGGCGCCTGGGTGGCACAGCGGTTAAGCGTCTGCCTTCGGCTCAGGGCGTGATCCTGGCGTTCTGGGATCGAGCCCCACATCAGGCTCCTCCGCAAGGAGCCTGCTTCTTCCTCTCCCACTCCCCCTGCTCGTGTTCCCTCTCTCGCTGGCTGTCTCTATCTCTGTCGAATAAATAAATAAAAATCTTAAAAAAAAAAAAAAAGAAAGAAAGGAGAGAAATTTGGAGAATAAAATCCTATGTCCTAGTCTCTGCTTTTTACACCTCCTTGGTAGGCCCACTTTTTTTTTGCATTCCCTAACATGAATTCCTCAGAGATTGTTACTACTCAAGATGTCTGTACCCGCCCTCCTGCCGTGTATTCCATTCTCCCCTTACTCTGTAACCCAGCTGCACTGCCCGTTGCCTTCCTTCCCCTGACTTGGACCTGGATAACCCCCAGGATTCTCACAACTTTATGAAACTGTTTCATTTGATTCATCTATTGTCTAACTCAGGAGTTGGCAAATTTTCCTTAAAAGGTCAAAGACTGTGGGCGCCTGGGTGGCTCAGTTGGTCAAGTGTCCCAGGGTCCTGGGCTCGAGCCCCGCATCCAGCTTCCTGCTCCCTGCTCAGCGGGGAGCCTGCCTGCCGCTCCCCCTGCTTGTGCTCTCTCTCTGTGTCAAATAAATAAAATCTTTAAAACTGAACAAAAGGTCAGATACTAAATACTTAAGGCTTGGTACGGCCCTATAGTCTCTTGTCACAACTGTTCAACTCTGACATTATAGGGCAAAAGCAGCCATTGACAATATATAAATGAATGAGCGTGGCTGTGTACCAGCAAAATTTTACTTATGGATACTGGAATTTGAATTTCATATAATTTTTTTGCAGTAATGTCTGTGCCCAACATGGGGCTCAAACTCAAGACCCCGACTGAGATCAAGAGTCACATGCTCCACTGACCGGGCCAGTCAGGCAGCCCAGAATTTCATAGAATTTTTACAAGTCACAAAATACTATTCTTTTTTTAAGATTATTTATTTATTTATTTATTTGACAGAGAGGGAGACAGCCAGTGAGAGAGGGAACACAAGCAGGGGGAGTGGGCGAGGGAGAAGCAGGCTCCCTGCAGAGGAGCCTGAGGTGGGGCTCGATCCCAGGACACCGGGATCACGCCCTGAGCCGAAGGCAGACCCTTAACGACTGAGCCACCCAGGTGCCCCACAAATGCTATTCTTTTAAATTTGTTTTCAACCATTTAAAAATGTAAAAACTATTCTTACTTTTTGGGTGGTACAAAAACAGGCTCTCCAGATCCATTATTCCTGAAGTAAGTGTGGCCTTTTTCCCCTTTGGTATATTCTCTTGTCAGAGACAGCACTGATAAGGAGCAAGAGCTTTCTTTCCCTCACGTAGCCTCCTTCCCTGCTCTCCTCATCTCTCTCCACCTATGAGGATCTCGCCATAGCCTGAAAATAAGGATCTTTACTACAGCAGTCGGGGAGGTTGGCTCCCTTTCCCACAACTCTTGAACAGCCACATATCATCAGCCTCCAGATTTACTGCACCCCAACCATGCTTCCTGTTTATGACCAGTGGCTTAACTAAGAAGGGAGCAAACACGGGCTCCACTTCTAGGAGGAACGAGATGGGGGGTGGGGATGGGGAAACACTGGCTATCCCAGATACTTTTTTCTAAACCCACATTTGACAGTATCTTTCTTGGAATATACAGCAATATAGCGTAGAAGTACATTCGAACTAGTTCTGCCCCAAACTGTGGTCATAAGCAAATTACTTGTAGATTTCTTTTGGGAAATCAGAATGGTAATACTAAATTTAAAGTACTGTTGTGAATTGTAAATGAGGTAACATGCTAAGCACCTGGCACTTAACAAATAACAGCTTCATTTACTACAGAGAAGAATATTTGAGTTTCTCACAAGCAATTGGAGAATCTTTGGAAAGTCTTTAGGTTCTTAAGAAGAATGAGGATCTAGACTTTTTTTTTAAAAAAAAGATTTTATTTATTTATTTGAGAGAGAGAGAGTGCGTGCAAACGCAGCTGGCTGGAAGCAGCAGGGGGAAAAGCAGACTCCCTGCTGAGTGGGGAGCTGGGCCAGCTCAGTGCAGGACCCTGAAATCCTAACCTTAGCTGAAGGCAGATGCTTAACCCATTCAGCCACCCAGGCACCCCATGGATCTAGACTTTAACCCAAGACCTACAGTAATTTATCTCTGAGCATACATATTCATCTGTGAAATTCGGTAGATATGTCTGTTTCTTTTTTCTTTTCTTTTTAGACAAACACTTATATGATGTTAAATATGGGGGACTGTTCTAAGTGCTTTACACATATTAATTGATTTAATTTAATCCTCCTTACAAATCTGATGAAGTAGACTCTATTATTACCTTCATTTTACATATGAGGAAATAGAAGCACAGTGGAGTTAAATGACCTTCCCAAGATCACACGGTGTGAGTAGCAAGCAGAGCTAGGACTCAAACCCGGGATGTCTGGCTCCAGAATCCATGGTCTTAGCTACACTTGCTTTAAAGTAATTTTTGAGGGACAGCCTGCTGGCTCAGTCGGTGGAGCATGTGACTCTTGATCTTGGGGTTGTGGGTTGGAGCCCCACGTTGGGTGTAGAGATTACTTAAGAATAAAATACTAAAAAAAGAAAGAAAATAAAATATTTATTTTATTTTCTTTATTTTTTTAAAGATTTTATTTATTCGATAGCTAGAGACACAGAGAGAGAAGGAACACAAGCAGGGGGAGTGGGAGAGGGAGAAGCGGGCTTCCCACTGAGCAGGGAGCCCGATGCGGGGCTCGATCCCAGGACCCTGCGATCATGACCTGAGCCAAAGGCAGATATTTAACTACTGAGCCACCCAGGTGCCCCAGAAAATAATATTTTAAAGCATAGAAATAAAAAGTAAAAATATGTACATAACCCCAATACACTTGAATTTAAACTCCATTCAAGCAGCAAATGGAGTTCTCCTACCACCTTCACCACCATATCCCTGATATCTAAAACTGGGCCTAGCAACATAGATCTGTATGAATGAATAAATGAATTAATCCAGACCCATATCCCATTGTAGATTTTCCAGGCCATTTGTCTTTCTTCTTCACTATTGCTGTCAGTGTGTTTATCTGCTGTTGCTTCTTAATAGTATTAGGAGGGAGAAAGCCAGTGAATATCAAGTTAAGGCCCAAAGCCCTGAAAGGGCCACAAGTCAAGAGTGTAAGATTTAATGGACGACCTGTTTTCCTTTAATTTTGTAAAAACGCGTGTAAACTTATTTCTAGTTATCTTAAAATAGCCATCTACACGTAACTGGAATTAAATTGGGTTAAAAAGTCCCCCTGGAACCGAATATTTAAAAAATTTAGATTGTGATTTTAATCAGAGTAATACATTTGAATAGTTACAGGATTATAGGGACAGACTATCAAAGTCAACATTCCTTCCACACATTTTTTCTATTAGGTACATATTCATTCAGTAAATCTGCACCCAGCCATGCAAGAACAACTCAGGGTTTTACACACCCATGAGATTGTACAGATTCATGTCAAATAGAGAAGAACCAAAGAGGATGAGGAAAAAACAGGACAGTAAGGGACATACAGATATTGCCTGCGTCCCTGGGTAGCATCAGCGTAAAAATAAATTCCGCGGCAGGAGGGGAGAAGCAGAAGAGTACAAAAGAGACGGGAACCTTTGGTCAGCCCTGAGTGATGGAACTAGTCACTTAGGAGATTTGGCAGACGCTCTACAAAGCACGTCTGCACTCGATGATGTAGCCTCCTAAAAAAACGCAGGCAGGCGGGGCTTAACCTACGGGGTAGCACAGAGGAGAGGAGATTCTTGGGTTTCTGGGCCCGCCTCATCCAAATACTCCAGGGACTTCCTGATTCAAGTGGAGGCTGAAAACAAGAAGGCCAATTATTTGTAAAAAAAAAAAAAAAAAGATGTGTAAATTAGGGAAGCTGGTTTTTCACAGAAAGATAACATGGCACTTGTAAATGAAGCATGTATAGGAGACATAAAATGATTATAAGTACAGTGGCTAGAAGACTGTTTAGCACATAACAGACACTGGATAAAATTTGCTGAGCGCACATAGTATGGACAGTTTTAGTAAGAAGAAGACACGGTTCTGTTTAGCTCCAGAGAACTTTACCTCCGCTGCTTCACATCTCTTCCTTTTTGAGTTGCTAAAGGCAAAAGCTAAAATATCAAAGTGGCCGTTTGGATGAGTTAAGGTGAAGATTTTTAGTCTCCTCCAACTCTGACCCGTGATGAGGTTCGGCTGTACTTCTCACTAAAGTCCCCTAATAATCAGTGGCCCTGTGACTGCTTGCTCTTAACCTCCCCCCTGCTGGGAGGGAATTAGAGCCTCTGACTTGAAAAGGGCAGGTTCTTTGTGGGGCCACCTGCAGCTCAGACCAGCTCTGAGTGGGTGGAGAACTAACTTGAAAGCAGACAATGCCTGCAGTTTCCATCCTGTAATTCCACTGATGACCCAGGAGAGGTCAGATTCTTTTCCTCCCCCTTCTTACCACACCCAAGGCTTGGCAGCAACTTTGGCTGTTTTCTGGGTATTGTGCTCCTTTCTGAGCCTGTGATAAGAGCTTGTGCTCCCCCTGCCCCCTCAGAGTAGTACTCTGAAATCCAACATTTGCAGTCACTTTAAGGGCATTTTTGTACTGTCCAGTCCATCTTAGTAAAACCCCACATTAATAAACACCCTAGGGCTTCAACAGCCTTTTCCTAGAGAGCTTGATAGATTTTTTTTCTGAGGACTTGGCTTGTACTGGGCCGGGAGGGTCACCAAAGCTGGGGAAGTGCCCTAATAAAAGAACGCAAAACTCTAATTATGAAACATTGTATTGAACAGTAGAGGCATTGCTCCCGACGTCATCCACAGATTGGCACTTGCTTATGGTTTTCTGAAAGGGTGGATATGAGTCAGTTCGGTTATCAGTATTCAGTAGCTGTCTTCCTGTAAATGAGCCAGGCAGGGGTATCCTGGTGATAGTGTCAGACTAATAGCCACAAAGGGAACGCAGGACATTTATGGTTTTAGAGCACTGCCAGAGTCAACTTAAGGAACCTAAAGAAAGCTCTTTGCTTCTTGCAAGCATCTATGTTCTCTACCAACAACTGATTAAAAGTTGACACTTAATAATACCTGTTTATGATCCAGCAGTCACACTCCTTGTTATTTACCCAAATGAATTGGAAGTCAATATCCACAGGCGCACCTGTGCATAAATGTTTATAGCTTTATTCATAATTGCCCAAACTTGGAAGCAACCAAGATGTCCTTCAGTAGGTAAATAGGTAACAAGATGTGGTATGTCCAATGAAATATTATATAGTGCTAAAAAGAAATGAGCTATTAAAAAGAAAAGAAAAGGAAAGAAGAAAGGAGCTTATCAAGCCACAGAAAGACACGGGAGGAACTTTCAATACATATTAGTAAGTGAAAGAAGCCAATCTAAAAAGACTGCGGACTCTCTGATTCCAACTGCAGGTATACTTCATTTTCTTTTCTTTCTTTTTTTTTAAAGATTTTATTTATTTATTTGAGAGAGAGAGCACGCACAGAGGAGAGCGAGAGGGAGAAACATACTCCCTGCTGAGCAGGGAGCCCCATGTGGGGCTCGATCCCAGGATCCCAGGACCCTGACCTGCGCCAAAGGCAAACACTTAACCAACTGAGCCACCCAGGCACCCCTATACTTCATTTTCTTGAGCTTCCCTTCATTGTTCTCCACAGATACTACATTTTTTTTTTTTTTACAAATTGTAGCAATCTTGGATCAGTCAAGTCTATTGGCAGCCATTTGCTGATTTGGTGTCTCTGTGTCACGTTTTGGTAATTTGCACAGTATTTCAAGCTTACTCATTGATGGTACATTTGTTATGGTGATCCATGATCAGTGATCTTTGCTGTTACTATTTTTTCTTTTTATTATTATCATTATTATTTTAGAGAGAGCACAAGTGGGGTGGGGAGGGGCACAGAGAGAGGGAGTGAGAATCTTAAGCAGGCTCCACACCTCCACGCCCAGCACAGAGCCTGATGTGGGGCTTGATCTCATGGCGCTGAGATCATGACCTGAGACGAAATGAAGAGTTGGACGCTTAACCAGCTGAGGCACCCAGCCGCCCGCCCCTAATATTGCTATCGTAATTGTTTTCAGGTGCCGCAAACCACACCTATACCAGATGGCAAACTCGATACATGTTTTGTGTGTTCTGATTGCTCTACCAGCTGGCCATTCATTCCACTTGCCCTCTCCTCCAACCTCCCTTTTCCAGGAGACCAACAATATTGAAATTAGGCCACTTAATAACACTACGAGGGCCTCTCAGTGTTCAAGTGAAAGAGTCATATATCCCTCACTTTAAATTGAAAGCTAGAAATGAATGTGTTTAGTGAGGAAGGCATATTGAAAACCAAGCTAGTCTGAAAGCCCAGTCTCTTGTACCAAACAGCCAAATTATGAGTACAAAGGAAAAGTTTTTGAAGGAAATGTGTTATTCTAGTGAACACGGAAATGATAAGAAAGTGAAATGGGGCACCTGGTTGGTTCAGTTGGTTAAGTGTCTGCCTTTGGCTCAGGTCATGATTCTGGGGTTCTGGGATCGAGTCCCATGTTGGGCTTCCTGCTCTGCTTCTCCCTCTCCCTCAGCTGCTCGCCCTGCTTGTGCTCTAGCTCTCTCCTCTTCCAAACGAATAAATAAAATCTTAAAAAAAAAAAAAGAAGAAGAAGAAGAAAAGAAGAAAGAAAGAAAGTGAAACAGCCTTATTACTGATATGGAAAAAGTTTTAGTGATCTGGATAGAAGATCAGACCAGCTACTACATTCCCTTGAGCCAAAGCCTCATCCAGAACAAGACCATAACTCTCCTTAATTCTATGGAGGCTGAGAGGCAAGAAGGCTGCAGAAGAAAAGCTTGAAGCTAGTGGATGTTGATTTGTGGGGTTCAAGGAAAGAAGCCATCTTTATAACATAAAAGTGCAAGGTGAAGCAGCAAGTGCTGTTGGAGAAGCTGCAGCAAGTTCTCTGGAAGATCAAGCTCAGATCATTCATGAAGGCGGCCACACTAAACAACAGATGTTCAATGGAGACAGACAGCCTTCTGCTGAAAGAAGGTGTCATCTAGGACTTTCATAGTTAGAAAGTAGTCAGTGCCTGGCTTCAAACTTTCAGAGGACAGGCTGACCTTCTTGTAAGGGCTGATGCAGCTGGTGAGTAAGCTGAAGCCAATGCTCATTCGCCATCTGAAAATCCCAGGCCCTCAAGAATTATGCTAAGTCTACTCTAAATGGGACAGCAAAGCCTGGATGACAACATACCTGTTTACAACATGGTTTACTAAGTATTTTGAGACCTACTGCCCAGAAGAGAAGATTCCTTTCCAAATATGACTGTTCATTGATGATACACCTGGTCACCCAAGCCTCTGTTGGAGATGTCCAATGAGATTCACGCTGTTTTCATGCCTGCTAATATAGCATCCATTCCATAGCCCACAGATCAAAGAATAAGTCTACTTCAAGTTTTATTATTTAAGAAATACATTTAGGGGCGCCTGGGTGGCACAGCGGTTAAGCGTCTGCCTTCGGCTCAGGGCGTGATCCCGGCGTTATGGGATTGAGCCCCACATCAGGCTCCTCCGCTATGAGCCTGCTTCTTCCTCTCCCACTCCCCCTGCTTGTGTTCCCTCTCTCGCTGGCTGTCTCTATCTCTGTCAAGTAAATAAATAAAAAATCTTTAAAAAAAAA
>NW_024425119.1:8583510-8665234 GCF_017311325.1 Ursus maritimus
ATTTATTTATTTATTTATTTATTTATTTATTTAAAGATTTATTTATTTATTAGAGAGAGACAGCCAGCGAGAGAGGGAACACAAGCAGGGGGAGTGGGAGAGGAAGAAGCAGGCTCCCAGTGGAAGAGCCTGATGTGGGGCTCGATCCCGGAACACCGGGATCATGCCCTGAGCCGAAGGCAGACGCTTAACGACTGCGCCACCCAGGCACCCTGGGATTCACCATTTTAGATGCCATTAAGAACATTTGTGGTTCATGGGAAGAGGTCACAGTTTCAACATGAACAGGAGTTTCGAAGAAGGTAATTCCAACTCTTATTGATGACTTTGAGAAGTTCACAATCTCAGTGGAGAAGGAACTGCTGATGGGGTAGAAACAGCAAGAGAACTACAGTCAGAAGTGGAGCCTGAAGATGGGACTGATTTGCTCCAATCACATGATCAAACTTGAGCAGATGAGGACTTGCTTCTTATGGAAGAGCAAAGAAAGTGGTTTCTTGAGATGGAATATACTCCTGTTGAAGATGCTATGAAGATTGTTGGAATGAAAACAAAGGATTGAGAATATTACATAATCTTAGCCAATAAGGCAGCATCAGGGTTTGAGAGGATTGACTCCCATTTTGAAAGAAGTTCTATGAGTGAAATGCTAGCAAATAGCATCTCACATTACAATCATTTGTGAATCAAGGGGTGGGGAGGACTTCACTGTTTTCTTGTTTTTAAGAAATTGCCATGGGGCGCCTGGCTGGCACGGTTGGTAGGGCATGCAACTCTAGATCTGGGGTCTTGGGTTCAAGCCCCACATTGGGCCTAGAGCTTATGAAAGAAAAAAGAAAGAAAGAAAGAAAGAAAGAAAGAAAGAAAGAAAGAAAGAAAGAAAGAAAGAAAGAAATTGTCACAACCACCCCAGTCTTTAGCAGCCACCACCCTAATCAGTCATCAGCCATCAACATCAAGGCAAGACCCTCCCCCAGCAAAAAGATTACCACTCACTGAAAGCTCAATTAATGGTTTGCATTTCTAACCAATATTTTTTAGATTATGGGATTTACATTGCTTTTTAGACATAGTGTTATTGCACATTTTAAGATTTATTTATTTATTTTAGAGAGAGACTGTGAGCAGGAGGAGGGGCAGTGAGGGAGAAAGAGGGAGAGGGGGAGAATCACAAGTAGACTCTGTGCGGAGCCTGGAGCCGGACAGGGGACTTGATCCCAGGACGCTGAAATCAGGACCGGAGCCAAAATCAAGAGTCCAATGCTTAGGGGCGCCTGGGTGGCTCAGTCGTTAAGCGTCTGCCTTTGGCACAGGGCGTGATCTCGGTGTTCTGGGATCGAGCCCCACATCAGGCTCCTCTGCTGGAAGCCTGCTTCTTTCTCTCCCACTCCCCCTGCTTGTGTTCCCTCTCTCGCTGGCTGTCTCTCTCTCTGTCAAATAAATAAATAAAATCTTTAAAAAAAAAAAAAAGAGTCCAATGCTTAAGGAACCAAGCCACCCAGGTGCCCCTATTGAACATTTAATAGACTACAGTATGGTGTAAACATAACTTTATGTGTACCAAAAAAATTCGTTTGAGTTGATTTGTTATGATATTTGCTTTATTGCAGTGGTCTGGAACCAAACCTGCAGTATCACCGGGGTATGCCTATATATGGCATTCTGCAAGAGGCAAAACTATGGAAACAATAAGAGCACTGGTTGCTAGGGGTTGGGGTGTCGAGTGGAGGATGGATGAATAGGCAGAGCACAGAGGTTTTTTAGGACAGTGAAATTATTCATTATGATACTGTGATGATGGAGACATGTCATTATACATTTGTCCAATCCCATAAAATTTACAGTGCCGCGAGCGAACCCTGATGTAAACTGTGGACTTTGGGTGACTCTGTTGTACAAATGTACTACACTCAAGCAAAATGTTAATAATAGGAAAGCTGAGATGGTATATGGGAACTCTATGTACTTTTTTTTTCCCTCCTCAAAAATTTAATTTAGTTATTTATTTGAGAGAGAAAGACAAAGACAGAGAGCATGAGCAGGGGGAGGGACAGAGGGAGAAGGAGAAGCAGGCTCCTCGCTGAGCAGGGAGCCTGATGCAGGGCTCGATCCCAGAACCCTGGGATCATGACCTGAGCTGAAGGCAGACACTTAACCAGCTGAGCCACCAGGTGCCCCTGTATGTACTTTCTTCACTGTTTATCTGTAAATTTAAAATTGCTCTCCCTAAAATAAAGTCTATTAATAATAACATTAATAATCAAAACACAAAACACTGGTTTATATGTTTCTCCATCCCCTTCCATGGGACCTTAAAGAGAGAAACCGTATTTTTTGTTTCTTTATAATCCCAGAATTTTAGGATGAGAGAAGAGTGCCCTATTGTTAGGCCTATTGTTAGATATTGGTTTGTTTTTGGTTTTGTTTTTTTTTAGATTTTATTTATTTATTTGACAGAGTGAGAGACAACCAGCAAGAGAGGGAACACAAGCAGGGGGAGTGGGAGAGGAAGAAGCAGGCAAGCAGGCTCCTAGCTGAGCAGGGAGCCCTATGTGGGGCTTGATCCCAGGATCCTGGGATCACGCCCTGAGCCAAAGGCAGACGCTTAACAACTGAGCCACCCAGGCACCCCTATTGTTAGATATTGTTAACAATATCTCAGACTTTAGGGATGCCTGGGTGGCTCAGTTGGTTAGGCGTCTGCCTTTGGCTCATGTTGTGATCCGGGGGTTCTGGGATCGAGCCCCACATCAGGCTCCCTGCTCATCGGGGACCCTGCTTCTCCCTCTGTCTGCCGATACTCCTGCATGTGCTCTCTCTCTCTGACAAATAAATAAAATCTTAAAAAAAAAAAAAAACCACACAATATCTCAGACTTCACATGTCTAAAACAAAACTCTTGATTTGACTTCTCAAATATGCTCCTTTCTCTGCCTTCCTGATTGAATAAATGGCAACCCCAACTCTCCAGCTGATCAGGCCAAAACCCTGAAGATCGTTTTTTACTCTTTTTTCTTCTCTTATACCCAACATGTAGACTGTCAGTTAACCCTGTTGGTTCTAGCTTTTTTTTTTTTTTTAAGATTTATTTGAGTGAGGGAGAGAGAGAGAAAAAGAGAGAGAACATGAGTGGGGTGGGGGCAGAGAGACAAGCAGACTCCCCACCGAGCACTGAGCCCAATGCTGGGCTCTGATACCAGGCTTGATTCCAAAACCCTGAGGGGCGCCTGGGTGGCGCAGTCGTTGGGCGTCTGCCTTCGGCTCAGGGCGTGATCCTGGCGTTATGGGATCGAGCCCCACATCAGGCTCCTCTGCTGGGAGCCTGCTTCTTCCTCTCCCACTCCCTCTGCTTGTGTTGCCTCTCTCGCTGGCTGTCTCTATCTCTGTCGAATAAATAAATAAAATCTTTAAAAAAAAAAACAAAAAACCCTGAGATCATGACCTGAGGCAAAGTCATATGCTTAACCAACTGAGCTACCCAGGGACCGCCTTGTTGGCTCTATCTTAAAAATATCTTTCAAATCCAACAACTTACTGCTTCTACTACTTCTACTACTCCTACTACTACTCCTACTACCCTCTTTCAAGTCCTGCCAACTTCAAGTCCTCATCATTTCTTACCTGGCCCAGGAGCTTCCTAATGGGTTTCTACTCTTGCTCTCCACCAGCAACTTCTCTATTCAACAGCAAATACTTTTTTGGAAACATAAATATATTCATCCTAAGGCAGGATTTCTCTCCAAATATGAACCCCTGAAACCAAATAAGTTATGTGCTTCCAAAATATAATAGTGGGACAGGCGTACGACAGACATTCTCTTTCCAAAAGGGAGAAATTAGAAAGAAAGGGACAAGTACTAAACAAGTCTAAAATGTAGCAAGGTAAATCCCACTGGTTTTTTTCTTTCTTTCTTATTGTGGTTTAAAGCACATAACATAGGGGGGCGCCTGGGTGGCACAGCGGTTAAGCGTCTGCCTTCAGCTCAGGGCGTGATCCCGGCATTATGGGATCGAGCCCCACATCAGGCTCCTCTGCTATGAGCCTGCTTTTCCCTCTCCCACTCCCCCTGCTTGTGTTCCCTCTCTCGCTGGCTGCCTCTATCTCTGTCACATAAATAAATAAAAAATCTTAAAAAAAAAAAAAATAAAGCACATAACATAAAATTTACCATCTTAACCATTTTTTAGAATATTTTATTTATTCATCTGAGAGAGAGAGAGCACAAGAGGGTGGAGGGTCAGAGGAAGAAGCAGACTGCCCCCTGAGCAAGGAGCCTGATGTGGGTCTCGATCCTGGGACTCTGGGATCATGACCTGAGCTGAAGGCAGTTGCTTAACAGACTGAGCCACCCAAGTGCCCCATCTTAACTATTTTTACGTGAACAGTTCAGTAATGTTAGGTATATTCATATTGTTATGAAACAGATATCCAGAACTTTTTCGTCTTGCAAAACTGAAACTGTATACCCATTAAAGAGCAACTCCCCTTTTCTTCCTTCTAGGTTACTAATCTAGTGTTTGTTTCTATGAACGTGGCTACTTTAGATACCTCCTGTAAGTGGAATCATACAGTATTTATCTCTTTATAACTTGCTTATTTCACTTAGCATAATGGCCTCAAGGTCAATCCATGTTGTAAGATGTGACAGGATTTCCTTCCTTTTTTAAGGCTGAATAATATTCCCTTGGATATTTATCTATTCATCTCTTTATGGCCACCTCGATTGCATCCACCTTTGGCTATTGTGAAGAGTACTAGGTGTGCTTCATGAGCAGGCATATATTTCTGTTTAAGACCTTGCTTTCAGGGCGGCTGGGTGGCCCGGTCGTTAAGCATCTGCCTTCAGCTCAGGTCATGATCCCAGAGTCCTGGATCAAGTCCCACATCGGGCTCCTTGCTCAGCAGGGAGTCTGCTTCTCCCTCTGCCCCTCCCCCCACTTGTGCTCTTTCTCACTCTCAAATGAATAAATAAAATCTTTAATTAAAAAAAAAAAAAGACCTTGTTTTCAGTTCTTTTGGATCTACACCTAGAAGGGACATTGCTGGATCACAGGGTGGTTCTAGTTTTAATTTTTTGAGGAACTACCATACTGTTCTCCATGGCAGCTGCACTACTTACAATCCTACCAACAGTATACAAGAGTTTCAGTTTCTCCACATCCTCACCAACACTTGTTATTTTCTGTTGTTGTTTTTCATATTGACCATTAGAAGAAGTGTGAAGAGATTTCTCATTGTAGTTTTGATTTGAATTTCTTAATGATCAATGATGTTGAGCATCTTTTCATATGCTCATATGCTGTTGGACATTTGTGTATCATATTTGGAGAAACGTCTGTTCAAATCCCTTGCCCATTTTTATTTTTATTTTATTTTTTAAAAGATTTTATTTATTTATTTGACAGAGAGACAGAAACAGCCAGTGAGAGAGGGAACAAATGCAGGGGGAGTGGGAGAGGAAGAAGCAGGCTCCCAGCGGAGAAGAGAGCCCGATGCGGGGCTCAATCCCAGGACCCTGGGATCACGCCCTGAGCCGAAGGCAGACGCTTAATGACTGAGCCACCCAGGACCCCCCTTCGCCCATTTTTAATCAGGTTATTTGAGTTACTGTGTTGTTGAGCTCTTTACATATTCTGGATATAGGCCCTTATCAGATACATGATTTGCAAAATTTTCTTCCATTTCAGAGGTTGCCTTTTCACCTTGTTGATTGTATCCTTTGATAAACAAAAGTTTGTAAGGTTAATGTAGTCTCATTTGTCTATTTTTGCTTTTGTTGCCTGTGCTTTTGGTGTCAAATCCAAGAAATCTATGTTTCATTAGAGTTAAGTCTCAAGATAACCCTCAGAGGCTCACTGCTCTGCCCTCAAGTCCCACTGAGGTGACTGTTGTCCCTTCAGTCGTGGGGGCCAGTCCAGCCCACTGAAACTGAAGAGTAGATGGCCTTGTCTTGAGGGCCCTTGTGCTCTGGGCCTGTGGTGGGGGTAGCAACTCTGCTGATCTCAGAATCAACTTCAGTGACATTCTTACCTCTTATTGAAAGATAGGAAATTTTGATAGCTCTATTGTCCCATTCTGCGGAATCCTAGCAGACTTAGCCTTCCTTCATCTTGTCTTCTCTCTGTGCCCTTAGTCCTAGCTGGCAGTGTGTCTGCTGGCATAACACCATCTCCATTCCTAGATTCTGCTGAGATGTCTGATGAAACCCATGAGTTGTGTTCATGATCTCTTTATCAAATGATTTTCCAGTCACACCCTTGGTGTCTTCAGAGAAAGCATTCTTGTTTTTGTAATACAGATAGGTGAAGAATTTTCCAAATCTTCACCTTCTGGTTCCTTTTTGCTTGGCAATTCCTCTTTCAATTTATTTCACTCCTCTCAGGTGTTACTATAAGCAGCAAGGAGAAACCAAGTCATACCTCTAACACTGTGCTTAGAAATCTCCTCAGCTAAACATTCTATTTCATTATAAACAAGTTCTAGTTTCCACAAAACACTAGAACACAATTCCACCAAGTTCTTTATCACTTTATAAGAAGGATCAGCTTTCCTCCAGTTTCTAATTGAGATTTCACCAGAATCACCTTTCTTTTTTTTTTTTTTTTTTCATTTTTATTTATTTATTTGAGAGAGGGAGAGAGCACAAGCAGGGAGGGGGCAGAGGGAGAGGGAGAAGCAGATTCCTCGCCAAGCAAAGAGCCTGATGTGGGGCTCGATCCCAGAACCCCAGGATCATGACCTGAGCTGAAGGCAGATGCTTAACCAGTTGAGCCACCCAGATGCCCCCAGAATCACCTTTCACATTCATATTCCTAACAACAATTTCTTCAAGGCAATATAGGCTCTTTCTAGCACGTACCTCAAAATTCTTCCAGCCTCTATCCATTACTCAGTTCCAAAGGCACTTCCACATTTTTAGGTATCTGTTATAGCAGCACCTACTTCTTGGTACCAAAATTTATCAGGGTTCTCCAGAGAAACAGAACCAATAGGATGTGTGTATACGGAGAAAGATTTTTGTTTTAAAGAATTTGCTCACATAATTATGGAGGCTGGCAGGTCCACACAGGTGGGCCAGCAGGATAGAAACTCTCTAAAGGCCATCTCCGCAGAATTCTTTCTTGCTTGGAGGCAGGGCAGTGGAGGTTAGTGTTAGTTCTATTCAGGCCTTCAACTGATTGAACACAGTCCACCAACATTATGGAGGGCAATCTGCTTTATTCAAATTCCCTCAATTTAAATGTAAATCTCACTTGAACACACCCCCACAGAAACATCTAGAATAATATTTGACCAACTATCTAGGCACTGTGGCCCAGCCAAGTTGACATGTAAAATTAACCATCACAGAGGGACCTGGCTGGCTCATTCAGTAGAGCTTGCAACTCTTGATCTCAGGGTTGTGAGTTTGAGCCCCATGTTGGGTATAGAGATTACTTAAAACCAAAATCTTTAAAAAAAATAACCATCACATATGCCTTCCATATTAAAATTTAAGGTTAGGGTATGGACTATGAGCATCACTTGTTTCAGTGATATTTGTATTACTTAGCGTATAGTGGGTAACAAATTGACTGGCTAAATGAACAAATGTATATAATTGCCAGGCCTTTAGAGTTTATCAGTTTTTTTCTTTTTTCTTTTTTTTTTTCTCATTTCTCCCAATAATTCCATGAACTGCATATTACGGCCGCCAACTAAAATCCTGAAGTTGAGACATAGGAAAGTTAAGTGACCTGTTCATATGCCTAAATTCTAGTTCATGTTCCAGAGCTGGGACTCAGATTCTGTTCTTTTGACTTCCCATCCTCTGGTTAGTCAATTACACTAAACTGTAATTCTCTCTCTCCTACCTGTTCTTCCTGGTGTTGATAATAAGAGGAAGTAGATAATGTAATAACGGCCAACTCTCTGCTGGGTGTTAAGAAGCATATATGATGAGTAAGGATGGTATGTGTGCCCCACCCAAGGCAGCTGTAATCAGTAAGGGGAGGTGTGGGAAAGGGAGCTTCAGCTTTAGTGGGAGACGGTCATTTCAGGGAAGCACTAGATGCTCTGCAAGGANNNNTGTCACTTGCTTCTCTAATCCTGAAAGACCAGTTAAGTAAACACTAGAAACTGTCTATAAATATAAACCCAGATATTTTTTTCTGTGTTGCTTATCTTTCAGAATTAGGTTGGCATAGGGGGGAGGGGAGAGTATGGGGCTACTTGTGGGCAGCTATTGTATAAGGTAGTGGTATTTTTTAGTTTGAATTGTGACATAGATACTTCCTTTTCTTAGTAGCCTGGTTCTTCCTTTTTCTTCAGATCTTCCTTTGTCAACTATAGTGACCTACTTATCTATCTAGATAATGTTTTGAGCATATTATGTCAATATTATTATTGATTATTAACCATAAGTATCATATACATGATGTTTGGGCACGGCAAAATCAATTTAATCTCTGCCAAGTATTAAAAAATACTTGATTCAAAAAAATAATTATTTGGTATTGGCAAGCAGACTTAAAAGCATGAAGTGACGTTTGTAAGGAAATGAGTACCAAATAAAAGCACATATTCAAAGAAGTTTAGAGGTACGCCATTCACTGTTCTTTTCATGGGACATTCTTACAAACCGATTAATTGTTCAACAGAAATTAATCATTTGAGGGGCGCCTGAGTGGCCTTGGGTGGCCGGTCTGTTGAGCCTCTGCCTCTTGGTTTCACTTCATGTCATGATCTCAGGGTGGTGAGATCGAGCCCCGAGTCAGGCTCCATGCTCAGCATGCAGGCTGATTAAGACTCTCTCTCCCTCCGCCCACCCCCACCGTGTGCTCTCTCTAAAGTAAATAAATTAAAAAAAATTTTTTTAATCTTGAAAAAAAAGAAATTAATCATTTGATTTCATTACAGAGGTAACAAGGAACAAGCCTAGCTGACTGATTAGGCAGGGCTTAAAGGCAAGTTGTGCTAGTGAAACTGAAAAGAGATAGATTATTAAAAAAATTTTTTTAAAGATTTTATTTATTTATTTAACAGAGAGATAGCCAGAGAGAGAGGGAACACAGCAGGGGAGTGGGAGAGGAAGAAGCAGCCTCCCAGTGGAGGAGCCCGACGTGGGACTCGATCCCGAAACACCGGGATCACGCCCTGAGCCGAAGGCAGACGCTTAACGACTGCGCCACCCAGGTGCCCCAGATTATAAAATTTTAATTGGCATTCTGGTCTCCAGTAAGAGTGAAGAGTTTACGTCCGGTCAATATATTCTCTCCCATAGAGAACCGTCTGCCTCCAAAATGAAACTATTTAATTCCCCCCAAATACTTATCAAATGTCTACTGTACCAAGTATTGAGAGGGTGATGGAAATGATGTTGGAGGAAGAGACACAGAAATGAAATAAGCACAGCCTCTACTTTTAAGATTGGATAAGATTGTATAGGAAATTGGTCATCTTTCCTTTTTCTTTTTTTTTTTTTAGATTTTATTTTTTTTAGAACAGTTTTGGTTCACAGCAAAATTAAGAGGAAGGTACAGAGATTTTCCATATACCTGTTGCCCCCACACTTGCATAGCATTCTCCATTATAAACATCTCTCACCAGAGGGGCACACTTATTACAATTGATGAAGGTACATTGACACATCATAATCACCCAAAGTCCATACTTTTGCATTAGGATTCATTCTTGGCTTTGTACATTCTGTGAATTTGGACACATGTCATAAGGACATGTATCCCCATCATTTAGCATCATATGGAATAGTTTCATTGCCCTAATAATCCTGTGTGCTCTACCTGTGTATCTCTCCTCGCTCCCCCACCCCAAGTCCCTGGCAACCAGTGATCTTTGTACTTTCTCCATAGTTTTGCCTTTTGCAGAATGTCACATAGTTGGAACCATACAGTATGTAGTCTTTTCAGATTGGCTTCTGTCACTTAATAATATGCATGTAAGAGTCCTCCATGTCTTTTCGTAGCTCAGTAGCTCATTTCTTTTTAGCACGGAATAATATTCCATTGTTTGTACCACGGTTCATTTATACATTCCCTTATTCAAGTATTCTTGGTTACTTCCAAGTTTTGGCAATTATGAATAAACATGTAAACATCTGTATGCAAGTTTTTGTGTGGACATAAATTTTCAACTCCTTTAATTAAATACCAAAGAGCAGGATTGCTGGATTGTATGGTAGGTGTTTGTTTCGTTTTGTAAGAAAACCACCAAACTGCCTTCCTAAGTAGCTGTACCATTTTGCAATCCCACTTAGCAACGTATGAGATTTCTTGTTGCACCACATCCTCATCAACATTTGGTTTTGTCGGGGCGCCTGGGTGGCTCAGTCGTTAAGCGTCTGCCTTCTGCCCAGGGCCTGATCCTGGCATTCTGGGACTGAGCCCCGCATCGGGCTCCTCTGCTGGGAGCCTGCTTCTTCCTCTCCCACTCCCCCTGCTTGTGTTCCCTCTCTTGCTGGCTGCCTGTCTCTCTCTCTGTCAAATAAATAAATAAAATCTTTAAAAAAAAAAACAAAACATCATTTGGTATTGTCAGTGGTCCAGATTTTGGCCATTCTAATAGGTGTGAACTGGTATCTTGTTTTTTGTTTGTTTGTTTGTTAAGATTCTCAGAGAGAGGGGTGCCTGGGTGGCTCAGGGCGTGATCCCAGGGTCCTGGAATCGAGCCCCATATCAGGGTCCCTGCTGGAAGCCTGCTTCTCCCTCTCCCACTCCCCCTGCTTGTGTTCCCTCTCTCTCTGTGTGTCTGTCAAATAAATAAATAAATAAATAAATAAATAAATAAATAAATAAATAAAATCTTTAAAAAAGAAAAAAAAAGATTCTGAGAGAGAGCACAAGTGGGGTGAGGGGCAGAGGGAGAGGGAGAAGCAGACTCCCAGCTGAGCAGGGAGCCCGATTTGGGGCTCAATTCCAGGACCCTGGGATCATGACCTGAGCTGAAGGCAGACGCTTAACTGACTGAGCCACCCAGGTGTCCCTCATTGTTATTTTAACTCACATGTCTCTTATGACATATGATGTGGAGCACCTTTTCGTATGCTTATTTGCCATCTGTATATCTTGTTTGGGACAGTGTTCTTCTGTGGTCCTTGGCCTACTTTTTAATCAGGTTGGTTTTTTGTTATTGAATTTTAACTGTTCTTTGTGTATTTTGGATAATGGTCCTTTATCAGATATGTCCTTTTGCAAATTATTTTCTTCCAGTCTGTGGCTTGTCCTCTTATTCTCTTGAAAGTGTCTTTTGCAGAGCAGAAGTTTTAATTTTAATAAACTTACCATATATTGTTTTCATGGATGGTGCCTTTGGTGTTCTATCGAAAAAGTCACTGCCATACCCAAGGTCGTCTAGTTTTTCTTCAATGTTATCTTCTAGGAAATTTATTAGCTTTGTGTCTTACATTTAGATCTGTGATCCATTTCGAGTTAATTTTTGTGAAAGGTGTAAGATCTGTTACTGTATTCTTTCTCTTTTCTTTTCTTTTCTTCTTTTCTGTTTTGTTTTGTTTTTTGTTTTCCTGCATGCAGACATCTTGTTGTTCCAGCACCATTTGTTGAGAAGGAGACTACCTGCTCCACTGTGTTGCCTTTGTTTCTTTGTAAAAAAAAAAAAAGCAGCTGTATTCATGTAGGTCTTTCTAGGCTTTCTATTCTGTGTTCCATTGATCTATTTGTTTATTGTTTTCACCAATATCACAATGTCTTAATTACTGAGACTTTATAGTAAGTCTCAAAGTCAGGTAGATAATATCAATTCTACAACTATCTTGTTCTCCTTCAATATTGTGTTGGCTATTCTGGGTCTTATGCTGCTTCATATAAACTTTAGAATCAGTTTTTTGATATCCACAAAGTAACTTACTGGAACATTGATTGGGATTGCTTTGAATCTATAGTTCAAGTTGGGAACACTAACAACAATATTGAGTCTTCCTATCCGTAAACATAGACTACCTCTCCATTTATTTAGTTCTTCTGATTTCATTCATCAGAGTTTTGTAGTTTTCCTCATGTAGCTCTTGTACATATTTTGTTAGATTTATATCTAAACATTTCCCTTTTTGGATGCCAATATAAGTGGTATTGTGTTTTTAATTTCAAGTTCTATGTTGTTTTTTTTCTGCTGGTCTATAGAACTGTGATTGACTTTTATATATTAACCTTGTATCTTACAACCTTGTTATAATAATTTATTAGTTATAGGAATTTTTTGTCAATTCTTTTGGATTTTATTCTTATAGACAATCCTGTCATGTTCAAACAGTTTTATTTCTTCTTTCCTAATCTGTATGCCTTTTATTTCCTTTTCTTGTCTTATTACATAAGCTAGTATTTCTAGCTAATGTTGAAAAGGAGTAGTGAGAGGGAACATTTCTACCTTGTTCCTTTTTTTAAAAAGACTTAATTTATTTATTTGACATAGAGCACAATCAGGGGAAGCGGCAGGCAGAAGGAGAGAGAGAAGCAGGCTCCCTGCTCATATGGGCTATGGGACTCGATCCCAGGACACTGGGATTATGACCCGTGCCGAAGGCAGACACTTAACCAACTGAACCACCCAGGTGCCCTCTTCCTTGTTCCTGATCTTAGTGGGAAAACTTTTTATTTTTCACCATTTCAGTGTTTTTAGTTGTAGATTTTTTTCTTTGTCAAGGAAGTTCCCCTATGTTCCTAGTTTACTGAGAGTTTTTAATCATGAAAAAGTGTTGGATTTAGTCAACTTTTCTGCATTTATTAACACGACTATATGAGTTTTCTTTTTAACCTGCTAATATGATGGATTACATGAATTGATTTTCAAATATTGAACAGGCCTTACATATCTGCAGTAAATCCCAATTGGTCATGATGTATAATAATTCTTTTTATTCATTGTTGTATTATATTTGCTAATATGTTCTTAAGGACTTTTGTATCAATGTGCATGAGAGATTTTGGTCTATAGTTGTCTTGTAATATCTTTGTCTGGTTTTGATATTAGGGTAATATTGTACTTACAGAGTGAGTTAAGAGGGAATTAGTCATCCTAATGGTGGACAGTATCAAATTTTAACCATCAAACGAGTAGGCTGCTCCAATGGGCAGCCTACTTAAAAAAAAAAAAAAAAAAGGAAAGGAAAAGAAAGGAAAGGAAAAGAATACAGGTCACTATTCTTTTGTTTGCTAACACATTCATTTTAGAGTGGTGCCTGGGTGGCTCAGTAGGTTAAGGGTCAGACTCTTGATTTCAGCTCAGGTCACGATCTCAGGATTCTGAGCATCGAGCTCCACACTGGGCAGAGAGCCTGCTTCAGATTCTCTCTCTCCCCACTCCCTCTCCCACGCGACCCCCCCCCATAAAAAAAAATTCTTTTTAGAGACAGCCAGGATATAAATACAATTAAAACTACGTTCAGGGGCACCTGGCTGGCTCGGTCAGTAGAGCATGTGACTCTTCATCTCCAGGTTGTGAGTTTGAGCCCCATGTTCGATGTAGAGATTACTTAAAGATAATGTCTTTAAAGAAAAGAAGACTATGTTCAGTTCTATTTGAATCCTGAGAAATTACTCTTTGATCACCATTCATTTCTTCAGTTTTCTCAACAAACATTTATTTATAACTTACAATGTATCAGATATTCAGAATATTTAGGCAAATAAGGTGTGGGCACTGTTTTCAGGAAGCTCACAGTGTGTTTGGGGGAATAGATTTGTAAACTAGTAATAGCAAAGCATTTTTTAAGTAATATACACAATAATATGGCACGATAATAGATTCGTCTATGCTAAGTACATTTAGAAAGTATCCACTTGGAAACTGGCAACAGACCTAAACATAAAATTAGATGTTCTAACAGGTAAGATATTGACCATTTCAAGATACCTGTTTAGATTAGGAGTATAGCTTGTAGCATTAAAGAGTAAGGATAACAAGTCTTCAACAGTATGTGCTTACAAATTAACTGATAATAGCCTAGACTATTACTAGAGGTTTTTTTGTTTTGTTTTGTTTTATTGTCATACAGAGGGCTTAGCTGACTGATTAGACAGAGCTTCAGAGATGGGTAGTGCCAATAAAACAAACACAAGACTGATGGTACATTTCTTTAAATTGGTTTTATGGTTTACAAATGAAAAAGAAAGCTTCACGAATGCTAGTATACTTGTAATCTTCGAATACATTAAGGAATGATTCTTGGGAAATAAAGGAAACTGTATCACCTTCATCAAGTTATCAAGTTGCATCCATGTATATCCCTAAAAGAAGTTTATTTTCTAAGGGACCTTTTTTCAGACATCTATGAATCACTACCTTTATTAACAAATCATTTCTATAATCATGTTATAAAATTTACTAATTAGGAAGGCGCCTGGCTGACTCAGTCGGTAGAACATGCAATTCTTTTTTTTTTTTTTTAAAGCTTTTATTTATTTATTTGACACAGAGATAGCCAGTGAGAGAGAGACAAGCAGGGGGAGTGGGAGAGGAAGAAGCAGGCTCCCAGCAGAGGAGCCTGATGTGGGGCCGATCCCAGAACGCCGAGATCACGCCCTGAGCCGAAGGCAGACGCTTAACGACTGCGCCACCCAGGCGCCCCAGAACATGCAATTCTTGATCTCAGGGTTGTCAGTTTGAGCCCCATGGTGGATGTAGAGATTACTTTAAAAAAACAAGAAAATTTTTAAAAATTACTAATTAGGTTATAGATTGTTTAGATATTCAGTGGCCCTGAGGATATGCTTTGGACATGTTTTTTTCAGCTAATTTAACAAACATTTTTTGTTCACCTATTTGTTGGGCACTGTGGATACAAGAAACTGTCTGCCTTCAGAGTACTCAATATTTTGGAAAGTAAGCAAATATGTTTACGAATAATTACTATGGGATTCAGTAAGTACTATAATATAGGTATGTTTGGAATAGATTGTGGCCCAAAGTAAACCATAGCTTCTTAGGTTTGTCTGGGAATGTTTCACAAAGGGGAAGAGATACTGGTTATTGTATGTATGACTAGGAGTTAGTCAGTTGGGAAGGATATTCAAGATTGAGTGAGTCTTTAATAACATGATATTATGGGCTGACTTGTGTTCCCCCAAAATTCGTATGGAAGGCATAATCCCCACCCAGTTCTTCCGAATGTGATTGTATTAGGAGAACCGGGCCTTTAAAGAAGTGATTAAGTTAAAATGAGGCCTTTAGGTGGGCCCTGATCCAATCCTATTGAGGTCCTTATAAGAACAGGAAACGTAGACATTCAAAAGACAGCGGGGATGCATGCACACAGAGAAGACCATCTACAAGTCAAGGAGAAAATCCTTAGGAGAAACCAAACCTGCCAACACCTTGACCTTGGGATGCCCAGACTCCAGAATTGTTAAGAAAATGAATTCCTGTTGTTTAAGCCATCCAGTCTGTGGTGTATTGTTATGGCAGCCTTCAATGTGTGTTTTTTCACACCACCAAGCAATTCCTCAATTCTCAGCTGATGATAACGGAATACCTTCCCAATTCAACTCAATTCTATCTACTCTGAGATAGCGCCCAGCCCGGTAAGACTGCCTGCCTCTCCCTCCACTTGAGATGCCAGTGGCAAGCCCAGGTTATCAACTGCTGGAGATTAGAGGTTCCAACAACTCGCTCCTGGGGTTTGATTAATTTGCTGGAGCAGCTGATAGAACTCAAAGAAACATTTACTCACATTTATGAGTTTATTATAAATGATATAGTAAAGGGTACAGGTGAAGAGGTACATAGGGCTGCTCGAGCACTGCGTTTGAACACTGACAACTGGTTCAGTTTGGCTTGGGCAAAGGAGAGATTTACCTAAAATGTGACTAGTGTGACTGAGGAGTTTAATTATTGATTTCATCCCATTTTAATTCATTTAGCTTCTATTTAAAAATTGAAGCAGTGTTGGGGCACCTGGCTGACTTAATCACTAGGGCATGCAATTCTTGATCTTGGAAATTTGAGTCCCATGTTGGACATTGAGATTACATAAAAAAGAAGAAAGAGAACAAAAGAATGAAAGGAAGGAAGGAAGAGAGAGGGAGAGAGGAAGGAAGGAAGGAAGGAAGGAAGGAAGGAAGGAAGGAAGGAAAGAAGCGGGGAAGGAGGAAAGGAAAGAAAGAAAGAAAAGGAAGGAAGGGAGGGAGGGAGGGAGAAGGAAAGAAAATGACAGAAGCAATTAAAACAAGTGAGGCCGTGTAAAATATTAGAAGTACCGTAAAGTGTTTTTGTTAAACACAACTTCATTATTTTAGTCAGACTACATTTCATCTTAATTGTTGAAAATTTAGTGTCCCAATTAAGATGTGCTGTAAGTATAAAATACAGATTGGATTTTTAAGATCTAGTACCAAAAAAAGAAGAGAGAGAGAGAGAAATATCTCATTAATAACTTTTATATTATTTATAGATTGAAATCACAATATTTGGTATATATTAGGTTAAATAAAATGTAACATTGAAATGAACTCATTCCTTTTCACTCTTTTTAAATGTGACTACTGGAAATTTTTTAATTTCTTCTGTGGCTTACATTATGTTTCTGTCGGACAGCACTGGTCTAGACTGTGTTCAATCATCATTGAAGATATGATAACGGTTTTGATTTAGTGTAATTTGTCTATAGCACTGGTACATGATAGGTTGATTTTTGAAGGACATTGGAGGAGGGGAGATCCCCTTAGAAAGTGATAATGGTCTTAGAGCTGGGATTCCATGCTTAAAGATCAACTGGAGTGATGAATGGTTGAAACCCAGTTTAAACAGGAGAATCAACATTTCTCAAATTTTTTCTTTCTTTACCCTGGTGTTTTCGCAGTCAAAGTGAATTTTGACTACACCTAACCTAGTAGAGGAAAATTAGTAAATAACATGCAACAAAAGTTGTTCTTTATGAGAAAAATTACAATGCAATCAAAGAGTAGAATTCAATCAGGCCATCTTTAGAGTAGGCATTAGCTCTTTTTGTGTACTTTGAAATGCCATGATACTGTTCTATGAAAGAGGCACTTTTCTCTGTCTTTAACTCTCGTGTTTAAAGTCCTGTATTCCTTGATTTCAGGATTTTTTGGTTTGTTTGTTTCCCTACTCAGTTATAACAATAGCAAACATCCTCCCACAGAGCAGCAAGAAGCTAGCTGTGTTTGGACCTAAGAGATTTCTGACCATTCTTCATTAATTACTTTTCTTCTTAGCAGACCTACATTAAACTATTACGTGGGAATTTCATAACATTTCTTCCCAATCTAGTCCATTTTTAAATGGATCCACCACGTTTCTTCTTTTGTTTTCTATAAGTAAGGATGGAAGAACACCTCAAAGGAATCAAATGATACAGGATACATGTTTTAGGACATTTACCTTACTGGCCTTATCCTAGTGTAATCACCAGATCAATCACCAGAGCTCTATCTCCGGACTGACTGGAGCTGGGTTTCTGTGGGACCTACTCTCAAAGTGCATCAAAGACCCCAATCAACCAACCGATCTCCCCAAAACATCAACACACAGTTGTATTGAGCAACTGTTATCTATTGCCCAGGGTGAGGATTGCTTAACTTGGGCGTCTCTTACTCTGGGGATCAGCCCAGCACTGACTGGTTTCTGGTCAGCAGTTTATTAGATCCCTCTTACTCAAGAAGCATTTATCTCAATACGTTCAGCACACGCGTTTAGATTCTTGAGATTTAGTTGAAATGCAGTTGTAACCTTTAAAAGTACATATATTGCTAGAAGTAAAATGCTCTCTGTCCCTATTAACTTTTTTAAGGTAATTTTCTCAGACCGAGTTAGCCAGACAAAACATATTTCAGATCTGTCTCCCTTTCACCCTCCCTCCTTTTTCACCAAGAAGAAGATACTCTACAGAACTCACGTCTAAAACATAACCTTCAGTGTTGTCTTTCTCCATAGCTGTTTTACACAAATTAATTTGGGACACGTAAATTCTGCCCCTTCACAATTACATTTCTTCTTTCATTAACCATTGGGCAAATAATTACTGGGGCAAATACTGTTTTCTGGAATTACATTGGAGCCTGCGCTGAGTAAATGAAGGGGGTAAGTACAGACCTACTTTGTACTTTTACTCGTGCAATTTGCTCTTGCAAAACATTAAAGACTAATTATACTAAGCCTAGGAAGAGAGAGGAAGGAAAAGTGATTTAGAGCCAAGAATGACACTGTGAGACAACTAATAAATAAAAGCAAAGATATGAAATAATGTAGAAAAGACCAGAGGAAAACAGAGCATCATGGTCTTCTTACTCTAAGCTGCAAGGTCCAGCCACAAGCCTCACGTGGTGTTGAGACTTACATGTGGCTAGTACAACTGAGAAACTGAATTGTTGATTTTTATTAATTTAAAAATCGGAGCAGTTTAAAATATTTTCCCACCAAACACAACTTTGTTGTTTTGATAGACGCCATATTTAACTGTAGAAAACTTAGAGTCTAAAATGGAGATGTGTTATAAGTGTGAAACAGACTCTTAATTTCAAAGATTCAGTAGGGGGGAGAAAAGGTAAACTACCTTAGTAATAATTGTTATATTGATGTCATACTGAAATGATATTCTTTGGGCTATAGTGGGCCAAATAAAATAATTATTTAAATTAATTGCGCCTGTTTCTTTTAAAATTTTTAGTGTGGCTACCGGCAAATTTTATATGACATAAATAGCTTGGATTATGTTTCTATTGGACCTCCCTGCCATACAGGATATTCTTTGTCCTTTGGCTGCTAAATTCAGTTGCTGTGGTAACTAAAGGGGCCTCTAGGCTCAGTGTTTCCTGGAAGGACAGGAATGAGATGGGGGAGGGGAGGTGTGACCTCAGGGAAGGTTTTCTTGGATGTCATGTTTCACTCATACTTGGTTCTCTCAGCTAACAATCAGATTTAGAAAATATCCTCATTTAAAAAAAAAAGAGAGATAACGGAATATGGTTTATTTCAGGTCCAGTAGCTCAGTTTGAATTCTAGGCCGTCAACCAAAACCCAAAAGAAAGATGCACTTCCACCAGTTTACCAACTAGGAAAATTGGGTCCAATTACTGTGCTCTGTTACTGCTAACCCTCTCCCCCCACAGTGAAGGAGTTGCTAGGCTACAAATTAATGGGTATTAGGAAATTGACCATTGATATTCCCTACCCTCCCTCCCCTGCCAGCAAAGCCTTGATACTATCTCTCACTTACCCAAATCTTTAATCAGAACTAAATTGTTTTCTTCGTTTACTCTCACCCTGGGGCCTCCTCTCACTCTCCTTTCGTTATCCTTCATCTTCCTCTGTTCACATTTTTCTTATCTGTTTTTCCTACTCATCTTGCTCAATTTTCTTGTATGGCTGAGTAATTAAATACTTATCTCACACTTCTTTCAAGAAATTCACAGTCCGTAATTAATAGGCTATTGATCATTCTCTCCAGTTGCGTAAGAATCAGCTGGGCTTGTCCCTTTTTTATTTCGTACGTGGAAGCATTACAGGACTTTTGTCCCCTTAGTGCCTGCGGTCCTTGGTCAAGCCGCTTGGAAGACCAGGAAGACTAGTGCACAGCAAAGCAAAGTTTATTGAGCGAGAGTATAAAGATGCTGGAGAGGGAGGGGGGCCTGAGTGGGTTGCCCCTGGAGTTTCTAAGTTTAGGGGTTTTTATGAGCTCTTTTTCAGAACTTTATTAAGCAATCGGGGTGTGCTGAGTCGTTCCAATCCGGGCTTTGGTCACGTATCTGTCTACCTAATAGGTTAATGTCTCTGTGCTTTAGGTCTTGTTTGCTGATGTCTGGGAGCTTATGTCTTAACTATCCCTTGGCCGTCATAGGGACAAATACTTTTGTCCCTATCCACTCCTGGTTAATTGTCTTACTTTGGGATGTTTTGCAGAAGTCATTTCTGCAAAGGCTGCAAGGCAGAATGCTAGTGCGGTCCTGTCTAAGCGGCAGAACAGGATGTCAGTGCTGTTGTATTCTAGCTGTCCTGACTCCATATTTTCTTGTTGGGGACCCTGACCCTGACTACCTAATGTCCAACTAACTCCTAACAGAATAAGAAGGGAGATGCTACAAATTCCTTAAAAGCCAGGACATGTTTTGTCCTATATACTGATGAATCCCCAACTTTTTGGAGAGTACCGGATGTTGTGTGCACGCAGCCAACACCTGTTTAACTGAATTTGGTCATTGTTCCATCCCTAGGTGTGATGAACCTGAGACGAGAGGCAAAACATTGCAGAATGGGTAGGATTCAGAATAGGTCAAATGGTGAATGCCATATTAAGGAGTTTTAATTGTATCCCATAAGCAGTTGATTCTCTCCTTCCTGCAGCCCAGGAGAGTTGGTCTGGCTCCCAGATACTCAGGTTTTCTTCCTCCCAGGAGAGATTGTGCTAATCAGAGGACAAGGAGAGCCAAAAACTGGCCCAATTCGTCCCTTGCTAGCTTTTCTTCTCCAAACTGCCCTTCCTTCCCCTTCAAGATTGTAGACCCAGCCTATAATCAAAAAGCAGCTGATAAATTCATAGCATTGTGAATCTTTCTGCTTATACTCCTTCAAACAACCGTAACTCTCAGATAGTAGCATCCAGTCGACTTTACCTTATATAAATAACATTTAGTCTCATCTCTTTATAGATTGACTTAATTCCCAGCAGATGCGAGAGCAAAAATTGAAGTGAATTTGCCCTCCCTCGAGGCTTTTCTGGTTGCATTTTGTCTGTGAAACTAAGAGGCTATCGGGGCTATTAGAAGAAGGAAGGAGGGCAAGCTTTAAAAAAAAAAGAAAAAACCCGGAGTGGGGAGGGTATAGGATGTGGTTTTAGAGCGGGGCGGGGTGGGGTGGGGGGGACGGAGTTTGTTGCCTAGGGCGGGGGCAGAGTTTGAGGTCACAAAATTCCGAGAGGTCACGGGATCCTTTGAGCCGGGAGTGGGGTGGGGCTGGGGGGGGCTCGTCTCCCTTGCTGGCTCCACCCTTTGCAGAGATTATAAATACGTGCCTGGCGCGCTCTAACGGTGAGTGAGGGTGAGTTGTGCATCGGTGCTGGGCATCAGGAAGAAAACTTGCTGCGGCCGAGAAGGACATTTTGGAGGTTTTGTTGACTGGAAGAGCTGTCTCTGGGATCCCACTCCTAGATCTTTGTTGAATATTGGAAAAGAATTAAATCAGGGCCATGGGGACACAGAAGGTAAGACTAATACAATTGTCAGTTATTTTTGCTTATTTGGGGTACACTCAGAAAGGCCGGCCTTAACGGAGATTGCTGTGCTCTGTTTCATTCTCAGTCATCTAGCCGTCCGCAGGCCTTTTCATTTCTTTTCCATCCTGTGATGCGGTAGTTCCGCCAGTTCTCTTTGGACGTCACAGCGTCTAAAGGGCTTACCCCAGTCCATTCACCTTCCTGTCACAGGGAAAGTCACCTGGAGAAGTTGTGTGTGTTTCTCAGGGTGGTTTTTTGTTTGTTTGTTTTTTAACATAATCACGTGTTACTGAGGATGCGGGGATGAGATGGTTGAGTGTTGGAGGCAGCTTGGCTGTGTTGATTACGAGTGTGGGTCTCTTGAGCCAGCAGGACGATTTCTCTGGAAGCATTGAACCTAGAAAGGACCTGGGATTTGTTCGAAGGCATGGGTCAGTGTCCAGCCATCTCTTCTATAACCTCTAGGAGTCCTTGCCTACTAAAGAGAGAGAATCCCAGTTGTCCTTGTTGTGGTTGTGATTATGAGTGCATGATACATTAATGCGTTATTGTGTGTTACATATGCAGTATTTTTGCCAGGAGAAAATCATTGTCACCAAGGTAAAAGAAAAGATAAGAGATGAAAAAACAGGGAGGAAGAGGAAAAGGCCCGGAAGGATAGTAAATGATGAGGCAAGGCAGAAAGGAGGAGGTCATTACTGATGAGAAAAGGATTAAACAGAAAGAGCTGTGTCCGGGTGGGGGCACCTCGGGTACTTAATGCCTGGTTGTCTGGGGTGCAGGGTCAACTTGGAGAACTGAAACTTGTGGCTGGCCACTCTGTCTGACCTAAAGGGGGGAGGGAGTTTAGGGTAAGGAAGGATTGGGGGATACGCCGCAGATGATGTCCTCAGCCATGAAAATTGAGCTTACCTTGAGCTGGAAATCTAAGATAAACATACACACTCGAGTTAGTCCTAGCAAGGTGAGAGATGACTCCCTCCTTCCCACCACATCTCCGGTCTGTTAGGTTGGGAGTGAGCTTATGCTCTCCCCCTGCTGGGTGGGGGTAGTGGCCCAAAACGAAGTAAACAGGAACAATTTCAAATGGGACCAGGATACCGTGGGTAGATTTTGTAGATTACATTATCCAGAGCAATAAGAACAGCCCAGTGGTGAAGATACCACCACCACCAGTCTGGGCTTCAGTGGGATCTGGGTACAGGAGGAGACCGCACAGATTGATATGTTTCCAAAAGAATCCATTTTTAGGACTCCCTAAGGCTCTCTTCCTGCAGTTCTGTGCTTGCTTTTTATATGGGGCAATTTTTCTTTAATAGTTTGAAACCAATTAACCCAGTCCTCTTAAATTTTCTTCCCGAATTTTCTTGCCACTTTTTCCAAGTTTGTGTGGTGGTCTGTTTATCTCCGGAGAAGTTCTTCAGTATAACCTGTTCTTTTATGTTCCCCCATTTGTTACCTAAATTTCGTTAAGGTTTTGTTCTTTTCACACCACTCATAGGCCAAGTGGTCCTAATATATCTCCTTAATAAGAGACCATTATCAGTTGAGAGCTTTAAGGACTGTTTCTTCCTTTCTCCCCTCCCCCCCACCCCAGGTCACAGCGCCTCTGATCTTTGCCATCTCCATTGCTACAATAGGCTCTTTCCAGTTCGGCTACAACACTGGAGTCATCAATGCTCCTGAAATGGTGAGTGCCAGGTGACCAGAGTTAGAATTTGGAATAGGGAAATTATTCCTCTAAGTAGGGTTTCAAGAATGAAGAATTTCAGACAGACTTGATACACAGCTTGGTGAAGGCTGAAGAGGCAGAGTGATATTGGTGGGGAAGTCTAACTGAATTATTATATTCAAAGCAAAAAGTTCAGTTGTTCCCCATACTCCTGACTGGACTGTATCCATTCTTTCTCTCACCCTATTGGGATACATTTTTTTTATTATCCCTCAGGGGTTAGTTACAAGGAGCCTGGGAGGGTCTTAGGGGAGGACTGGAGTAGTCACTGAGCATCAGGGCTACTACCTACTGGGATTTCCAGGACAAATCAAAGCTGTTTTCAGAGCCACCGTGAACCTCCAGTATGTTCTGTCTCTCTTCCATCCCCATCCATTCATTTCCCTGATTCTCTACCAGTAATTGTAATGCTGTTTTCTCAGGGAGGGGAAGACCCCCAATGTTCGCCTCTTCTCATTCAACTCTAACAGTCTGCCCACCAATCATTTTAATTGGCAGATCATAAAGGACTTTATCAATTACACCTTGGAGGAGAGGTTGAAAGACCCTCCCACTGAGGTGTTACTCACTTCCCTCTGGTCCTTGTCTGTGGCCATCTTCTCTGTTGGCGGTATGATTGGCTCCTTCTCCGTTGGACTCTTTGTCAACCGCTTCGGCAGGTATTGACCGGAAACTGGGTGAGGGAGGGGGCTGTACTGGTTGCATTGAGAACAGGTATTGAGAATTAGGATGGGGAGGTGATGATGCATTGAATGAGAGCATCCCAAATTCCCATCGAGGCAAATTTAGGCCAACTGGCACTGAATAGGACTGCTTGGAGCTCTGCTGCCCATCAAGATGTGAGCCTTTGCAGTCCAGCTGAAGCTAATTCAGTACTCTCTAATAAAGTGCACTGTGGAATTTCCCAGAAACCTACTTGACTTACGAGGTCAGAAGGTGTTTGCTTTTCTTAAAAAATTTGGGGTTTCATGCAGGTGTTTACAAAGCAGGATTGGAAGGAAACATTTTATAATCCTTGGCCCGTGGCAAATGTGGATAATGGCCAAATAACTCCCCCCCCCCCCGCCGCAAAAGAAAATTGAATCTTCTCATTTCTATGCTGACTTAATAAAATGTCTTAGCAGAATACTTTCAGTAATGACTGGTGAAGAAACCATTTCATTTGCTAAATAAACGTTCTGGAAACACAAATGGAATTCAACTTCTAAAAAAAATTAAAGCAACCCACTTTATTTGAGTCTGCATTTTTGAGGCCACCGTGTGTCTACTAAAGTCACTGAAATTTTAATGTGGCCGTCCAAGTCCAATAACTCGGTGACTTTGTTGCTGTCTTCATTTGATTAGCAAAAGAACCTAATAGAGGAAGTAGGGAAACCAGGAAAGGAATGCAGAGAAAGGTGAAAGTGAGAATGAGGGATGAAATTTTTCTCTTAACAGCAGGTTCTCTCCTTCGGCTGCACATTTAGGATCTCCCAGGGAGCTTTTAAAAGTACCAGCATTTCACAGTGGGTAATTCCAGCAGGCCACCCAAGGGCAGAGTCCCTGAAGTTTCTTCCAGACATCTGCAGTAATTTTTCAGTGTTAATATCTTTCTTCCGTCGTCTTCTAGTTGTTCTGTGGCTTTGCCTCCCACGTATAACACATAGATGCAGTGATTTATTATTTTATACTGGCTATCAGTACTTACTGTAAATGGCCTCACCACAGGCTAGCTGAGAGCCAAGAGAGCTGAAGCTGGCTACTTTTTTGCGCATAGAAAAACTTGTCTGAAATCTGCCTTCATTAGTATGTTGGTGGCATCTAAGCAACTATATGATAACAAAATGCAGTAAGAAGCATAAAAAGATCAGCACTGGTCCCGAACTTTCTCTTGAGGGTGTACGTGGACCGGCTGTATCAGAATTGCCGGGAGCTGTGGTTCTCAGACCTTAGCTAGAATCCTATCACCCAGATGGGACGGCTTTTGGGAACAGATTGCTGGGCTCCATCCCAGAGTCAGACCTAACGATTTAGTAAATTGGGGTGGGGCAGGACAAGTTTAGTATCTTGTAGACTTCTAGCTGATGCTGTTAGTTTGTGGACAACTTTGAGAACTACTGGCCTTAGTACTTGCTGTATACAGTCCTGGCTACCGCTGGGTATTAAAAGAATCTTCAGTGAGTCCTCTAGGTGAGTTCACACGTACAGAGGTGTAAGAACCATTGATCTTATCCCAGCTAGAAATGTTCTGATAACAGAAAGAGGAAAACTTAAAAGGTCAGAGTAGATAATGCGAACCAGCAGAAGGGTGGAGAGATAAGGAAAGAAAGATCTGGCCTGGCGGATTCTGCTAACTTCTCTTTCTTCCTTTAACCTTTCAGGCGCAATTCAATGCTTATTGTCAACCTCTTGGCTGTCGTTGGTGGCTGCCTTATGGGATTCTGCAAAATAGCCAAGTCTGTTGAAATGCTGATCGTGGGAAGGTTGATTATTGGCCTCTTCTGCGGCCTCTGCACAGGTTTTGTGCCCATGTACATTGGAGAGGTCTCCCCCACTGCCCTACGGGGGGCCTTCGGCACTCTCAACCAGCTGGGCATCGTCATTGGGATCCTGGTGGCTCAGGTACTCTAGAACTCAAACTTACTGTGTGTGAGCTTCTTGGCTCAGTAAATGAGTTAACATAGGAAAACTGGCATATAGATTCACCTAAATGTAAGTTCCAGGTATTATTACTATAGCTCACAGACAGCTAAAGAAGCAGATAGGATAGAGAAAGGAGAAGAAACAATTTATCTTTTCCTGTAGTAAAAGAATGGATGATTTTCTGAAATTTTTTTCTGAAATTTTTTAAAATTATTTTTTTAAAGATTTTATTTATTTTTGTGAGAGAGAGTGCGCGCCCGTCAGCATGCGAGCACAAGCAGGGGAGGAGGGCTAGGGGAGGAGGGAGAAGCAAACTCCCTACTGAGCAGAGAGCCCAGTGTGCGGGACTCAATCCCAGGACCCTGGGATCATGACCTGAGCCACTGGCAGATGAGTAATGGACGGAGCCACCCAGGCGCCCTGAACTTTTTTTTTTTAATTGACTTGTGGCTTATATAAAGTATGAGCTTTATAAACTATCGTCTTTATTTGGTTTCTAGATCTTTGGTCTCAAAGTCATCATGGGGACTGAAGAGCTTTGGCCCCTGCTTTTGGGCTTCACCATCATTCCAGCTGCCCTGCAAAGCGCTGCTCTTCCGTTTTGCCCTGAGAGTCCTAGATTTTTGCTTATCAACAAAAAGGAAGAGGAGAATGCTAAGGAGAGTGAGTATCCTTCCCACACCTTCGCTGTAGGAGTTTTGGGGTCGTGGTTGGTTTCAGGATGAGGGCATTTGGATCTGTGTTTTGTCCACTCCTTTCCTCGCCCCTCCGGACCCAAGTGGAGACTTTCCTGATGGATGTGGAGTCAGAAACTTTCGACCCCTGAAGAGTGAAGTGAGAAGCAGGTTAAGGCACAGATGCTAGTTCATTCGCCATATCCGGGGCTCATCTCAGTGTGGCTTCTTCCCAGCTGTGTTACAGGGAAAATGAAGTTGGGACAGCGCCTTATCTTTACCTTTGTTTGTTTAACCAGTCCTCCAGCGATTGTGGGGCACCCAGGACGTGAGCCAGGACATCCAGGAGATGAAGGATGAGAGCGTGAGGATGGCACAGGAGAAGCAGGCCACGGTGCTGGAGCTCTTCAGGTCGCGCAGCTACCGGCAGCCCATTCTCATTTCCATCATGCTGCAGCTGTCCCAGCAGCTGTCCGGAATCAATGCTGTGAGTAGCTACGCTGTGTCCCAGCTGGTCCCACACCGGCCCGAGGGGCGGAGCGAGGGCGCTGCTCACCTCCTTAGACCTACAGAGCCCCCATGATGCTCGCCACACCGCAGCCGCACCAAAAACATTGATTTATCCTGGTTTTGACTTGGGGTGTTTTTTGTTTTTTTTTAAGTTCATTTACATAATATCCCCAACCTGGGGCTGGAACTCACAGCCCCAAGCTCAAGAGAGGCCTGCTCTTCCAACTGAGCCAGCCCTGCGCCCCTGTTTTTATTTCTTTAAAATTCTATCTGCAGTACATGTTTTCCATGTGGGAAAATAGGAAAATATAAAACGAAAAATTCATCACCTTTAGTCTTAGAACTTGTGGTTAACACTGTCCTCTTTCAAACTTTTTCCAGTATATAGGACATTACACATTTATCTGCTTTTCACAAATCCTCTTTCTGACCACTCATTTAATTTCCAGTTGTCTTTTTCTCTGATCAGTCTTACCTGATGTCATCAGTAAGGCAGGCCATACAACTAAAGTAGATCCAAGAATGTATATGCCATGGCTTTTTTCCAGGACCTTACAGTCTAAAAAAAATCATTGTTGGGGTGCCTGGGTGGCTCAGATGGTTAAGCATCTGCCTTCGGCTCAGGTCATGATCTCAGGGTCCTGGGATTGAGCCCCGCAACGGACTCCCTGCTCGGCGGGGAGCCTGCTTCTCCCCCTCCCTCTACTGTTCCCCTGCTTGTGCTCTCCCACTCTCTCAAATAAATAAATAAAATCTTTAAAAAAAATTCATTGTAAAGCCCTGGGGAATAAGTAGGAAATGAATTCAAGAGGTCTGGGGGCACACTGGGAATTTCAAATTGAGCTGGCCTTACTATTCTGTCTTTCTGTTCACAACTAGAATAGTCACTCTGATAGTTTAAAGTGGAGAGCAAGATGGAAGCCAGCATTGGGCAGGTAGCTTGTATCTGTGCGGATACTGCCTTCCGGTTTTTGGGTCCTAGTGGTGGTAAGAGGATAGTCCTATACCTTCTATCCATTTGCAGATCCGATTTTTGGATATGAAGCACACCCTTGTTCTGATTCATGCCCAAAGGGTTTCTCATCCATCTTTGATCGATCTGTTTAGATCATTCTGTAGCAGAGTATTTGGCAAAACACAATTACTTGATGCTCAAAATAGTAAGTTGGTCCTTGGCCTTTTCTCCCTAATACACAAGAAGTTTACTTGTATTTGAAACAGCAGAGCTTTTCATGAAGGGTTAGAGGCTGTTGTATCAGAAATTGGGGGGAAAATAGTTTTAAAAAAGCCTCTGAGGTGATTTTGATCCCAGTTTCAGATTTTGTCATTTTAAAAATCACTGGGGGGGGTGCCTGGCTGGCTCATTCCATAGAGCGTGCGACTCTTGATCTTGGGGTGAGAGTTTGAGCCCCGCATTGGGTGTAGGGATCACTTAAAAATAAAAAACTGAAGTGTTTTTTTTTATTATTATTATTCATTTGAGACAGAGCAGGAGCGGTGGAGGGGGAGCAGCAGAGGGAGAGGGAGAAGCAGACTCCTCATTGAGCAGGGAGCCCGACGTGGGGCTTAATCCCAGGACCCTGGGATCATGATCTGAGCCAAAGGCAGATGCTTAACCAGCTGAGCCACCCAGGTGCCCCAAGAATAAAGACTCTTACGAGGGAAAAAAAAACCAACACAGCCTTATTAGTAATAGAAATATACATAGTTTCTATCCGAGGTTGTAGGTATTTGAAGAGTTGTTTCTTGAGAAGGTAAATCCCAGTGTTGACGCATATATTCAAAAAGTGTGATGAATATGGCTATAGAGGCAGACAGGCTGGATGAAATAATAAACTCCTGACCCAAACCTGAGCAACTGAGCCTGGCTGATCTAGACCCTGTTCCCTTGTTACCTTGTGGTCTGAGTTCAGTATTTTGACATCTCTTTAACTGTGGTAGCTGTAGCAACCCTACATTTCAGCACACTGACCAGCATGTAATAAAAAATAGTGTATAGCAAACAGTAGCTTATTTAATAATATATGTCAAATTAAAATGATAGCCGGTGTCATTTCCTAAAAAACAGTTGGAAAGGACCTGGGGCTAGGTATTCCAGCCCAAGTTCTGTTTCTAATTACATGAGCAGGCTGAGGTTACTCCTCAATTGCTTCACTGTCAAATGAGGATATCAGTGTGTGCCTATCACTGTTTTAAGGGTTAGAGGAGTTGTCCCGTTGAAGAAGCCTAATTGAGGAACTTGCTGCTGGTTGGCTTTGTTGGAAGAGCAGGCGACTCTATCTCAGGGTTGTGAGTTCGAGCCCCATATTGGGTATGTAGAGATTACTCAAAAAAAAAAAAAAAAAAAAAACACCTTAAAAACAAGCTTTAAAACAAACCAAAAAAGCTTAACCTTTATATCTAAATTAATAAAGTAGACGTAAGGAGGAGACTTCAATGAACAGAAGGAATAAGCATTGAAGAAAAAATGGAAACGTGTAGCTAGAATTGAGAATTAAGAAGAGAATAGAGGTAAGATACAGAGGATGATTTCGTTGCAGAAAAGACACTGATTGAACCAAAAATGCCGGAAAGGACTCCTTAACCTCCTGGGATTTGCAGTGTATTTTTCTGCGGGTTCTATTGAACTGCTGTGCACAGCTGCTGTTTCAGAGTTGCATCCTCTTTTTGTTTCCTATCAGGTGTTCTATTATTCAACAGGCATCTTCAAAGATGCAGGTGTTCAGGAGCCGATCTATGCCACCATTGGCGCGGGTGTGGTTAATACCATCTTCACTGTCGTCTCTGTAAGTTGGATGGTGTGATCGTTGGGGGGGCGGGGGGGGGGCAGTCTTACTGCAGGTGCTCAAGGCAGTGTTTCGTGTCCTTTCACCTCCCTCCCTCCCTCCCTCCCGACATTTAAACCTTTGCATTGTTTCGTTCTTCTTTGGGGAGGAAGAGCTATTGATTGATGGGTATAAGTAGTCTTCACTCTCTCCAAGCAAGTATGAGCTGGGTGAGAAAGAGGGACGTATAAAAGGGATTCTGTTCTGTAGGATGCTTTAAACTCAGAACTAAAAGGGGAAGTGTGACCATGACAAGTATCCTGCTACAGGTAAGGCAGATTCAGGTAGTTCATACAGTGCTTTCCTGAAAGGGAAAGCAGAAACTTTATGTTATATTTTTCTTCTTTCAGCTGTTTCTCGTGGAAAGGGCAGGGAGGAGGACTCTCCATATGATTGGCCTTGGAGGGATGGCTCTTTGTTCCATCTTTATGACCATCTCGTTGTTATTAAAGGTGAGTGCTCTTTGCGTGAAAGAAAGGGAGGGGAGGGGAAGAGGAGAGGTTACAGGTGACTCTGTGACACGGAAGCTCTGTGAGGTTGGAGATCATAAAGTCACATGCCCAGAGTTTTAAGAAAAGTGAATCATCAAAGATAGGTAATTAAACTGTAATGAGTCCTGTATCTGTGTAACATACGGATTGGATAATACCTTATGTAATTTAATTCTTCAAGTAATCTTGGGGTAATTATTCCTATTTTATGGGTGATGAAATGATCTTAGTGCAAAATGACACGTGTGAGCACAAGGCTAGGATTCAAAAACCCAGGGCTTTTGACTCTTAAGTTAAATAACTCCATTGTACCCCAAGACAGAGGGAGCTTTTCATTCTCAGTCAGTCCTCATCTCTGGGAGGCTAGATCCTATCCAGGTCGAGCTGTCTTCACTAACTTTCCTTTGTTCCTTCCTCATTTAGGATGACTATAACTGGATGAGCTTTGTTTGTATCGGGGCTATCTTGGTCTTTGTGGCCTTCTTTGAAATTGGCCCGGGCCCCATTCCCTGGTTTATTGTGGCCGAACTCTTCAGCCAAGGACCTCGCCCAGCTGCCATGGCAGTCGCTGGGTGTTCCAACTGGACCTCCAACTTTCTGGTTGGGCTGCTCTTCCCTTCAGCTGCAGTAAGTAAATTAAAACAAAACTCACCGAGCCCATCTCGGAACCCGCTCACTTAAGCCGACAGGTTTAAAATCTGGTAACTGGGGGCGCCCGGGTGGCGCAGTCGTTAAGCGTCTGCCTTCAGCTCAGGGTGTGATCCCAGCGTTCTGGGATCGAGCCCCGCATCAGGCTTCTCCGCTAGGAGTCTGCTTCTTCCTCTCCCACTCCCCCTGCTTGTGTTCCCTCTCTCGCTGGCTGTCTCTCTCTGTCAGATAAATACATAAAATCTTTAAAAAAAAAAAAGAAATCTGGTAACTGACACCACAGAGGATTAGATATCAAGTGTTTCGTCTTTTGTTTTGTTTTGTAAGAGTTTATTTATTTTAGAGAGAATAAGATTGAATGTGGGAGGGGGAGGAGTAGAGGAAGAGGGGAGAGAATCTCCAGCAGACACTGCATTAAGCACAGAGCCTGACCCAGGGCTTGATCTCCCGATCCTGAGACTGGGACCTGAGCCGAAACCGAGAGTCAGACACCAAACCACCTAAGCCACCCAGGCGCCCCAGATACCAAGTGTTTTAAACCGGATTTTCTTTCTCATTTTCAATGGCACATAGAAGAAGGAATGGTAGTGGAAAAAAATTGAAGCAGGAGGGCAAAAGTGGGAACCTTTATTTTTTTAAAGTAAACTCCACCCCCAACGTGGGGCTCAAACTCAAGACCTGGAGATCAAGAGTCACATGTTCTACTGACTGAACCAGCTGGGTGCCCCAAAACTGGAAACTTTTAAAAGACCACTGGTCTGAGGTGATTATAGGCATAGTTCTGCCTAGACAAAATGATTGTGATAAGTTTCAAAGGATTCCAGACCAACACTTAAAATCCACAGTTTGAATTAGCTGGCATTAATGACTTCATGACCTTGAAGACTCACTGAGTCACAGGATGTTAGTGAATGAATGAGGTAGGTCCTATTACAAAATGACATGGAAGCTGGTTCCTTAAATAAAGGCACTTGCAGTGGACTTCTAGAATGCATTTCCTAGTTCTGTGAGTCTTTCAGAAACCTGGATTTTAAAAATCATCATCAAAAGTCCTAGGGGTGCCTGGGTGGCTCAGTCGGTTAAGCATCTGCCTTCGGCTTGGGTTATGATCCCAGGGTCCTGGGATCAAAGCCCCATGTTGGGCTCCCTGCTCAGGGGGAAGCCTGCTGCTCCCTCTCTCACTGCCCTTGCTTGTGCTCTGTCTCTCTGACAAATAAATAAAATCTTTTTTAAAAAATAGTGCTAAAATCTCAGTAGGTATTTGGAAGCAGGGATCTTTAACGAATAGGAGAAGGAATGACCCAGAATTGCAGAGATGCAGTAAGAGAGCAGTGGCATCATAAACACCCGAGGAAGGCTTCATGTTCTCGTTAAATGTGGAAGGGTTGTGTCCCGAAGCCTCCTAGAGCTGGGTGGGAAGGAAGGGGGGTTGGCAATGACCACGATTTACACTGACACTCCTTTTTCTGTATCTTTTCACTAGTTCTATTTAGGCGCCTATGTTTTTATCATCTTCACTGGCTTCCTCATTGTTTTCCTGGTCTTCACCTTTTTCAAAGTCCCTGAGACCCGTGGTAGGACTTTTGAGGAAATCACACGAGCCTTCGAAGGGCAGGCTCAGGAGGCTAACAGAGCTGAGAAAGGCCCCGCCATGAAAATGAACAGCATCCAGCCCGTGAAGGAGACCGCCACTGCCACTGCCACCGCCACCGTCTAAGCCATGCCTCCATCCCGCCTCCCTCCCAACATGGAAAAGCAACCTCTCCCCGGATGAGGGAGAGACCTCACCAGGTTGTAACCCAGGACTGTTTCTGAATGCTGCTACTTGATTCCTTTCTCTTCCCACACACTCCATGAGCCCTCAGAGGAACCCAGTGCTGGAGTTATTGTATCTTCGATAGCTTTCGAAACATTTCAGTTCGTGGACATTCTCTTCTGTTGAGGAGAGACAAGCGAACCTGCCTTCATTTCAGGAGGAACTGGCCACTTGCCATATGACAGCATTGCCAGCTCTTCTTCCCTTGGGTTCTCATAGGGCCTCACGAGGGCTGATAGGGGAGTAAGAGTGAGGTGCGGTTTCGTGAGCCCAGACTTCCCAGGAAGCAGATGTACACGAGTGTGGAGGGAAGAGAGGGATTAAATAAGAGCACCTTCCTCGCTTCCATACAGCTCTGCAGAGCAAATTAACTTGAGTTTTATTTATTTTATCTTCTGGTTTTATTGCATAAATATTTATTTTTTTAAGTGTAAAATAATTTTACCAAATAATGCAAAACATAAGGAAATTGAGGGAGGCGCTTGAAGAGAGGTTATAGGGTAGAAAATTGGATACTGGAGAGGTTGAGGTGCAATGAGGGAAGATTCAGGGAGAAGGGTGACGTGTTCTCAGAGGGTACGTGATGACGTGTGTGAAGTTTGCATGTCGCCTCTTAACCTTCAGGTGGAAACTCTCAAGTTTAATTTCTCAGAAAAGTCATGTGCCTGTATTAAGAAGCTACTGGTTACCTTTGGAACTTTTTTCTTTGTTTAAAATTATATGTAGTATTACTTGAAATCTAGGGTTATTATTAAGATGGGCATTATAGTTAATGGTGGTTGACGGGTTCTAATTTTGGTTGGAGTCCAGAGAAGGGAAGGTTATTTTTAGAAATCCTTTCTCCCCTCACTGGATGAAACAACTTCTTCCCCTTGTAGTGGGCTCATTTTGGGGGGTGGGAGGGTGTTTTTAAAGTATTCCTAACACCCGCCTGGTGGGAGAACCTTCCAAATGAGCAACCCCAAATAGTGGTTCTTGGTAGAGGTTCTGTATTTCTCCATTTTGTTCTTTAGGAGATTTTAGTTGTTAGTTATTATTTGGTTTTAAGCCATAGCTTTAAAAGAATTCAGAGGAGAATGTTCATAAACTAACTTGGAATTTGTAACCTCAGCTCTGGGAGAGGATTTTTCCTGAACGATTATCGCCTAGTTGAAGTATGTTGTTAAGGGTCATCGCATGCTTGTTCTGTTACCATATTTGCATAGTATGACGTCAAGTGCCCTTAGTGGACCATACATTTGGGGTAGTATGAGTAAATGTGCAGTGTAGCCCACACTTGAGAGAGTATGAATGTATGTGCACTGTCACTTTGCTCCGGGTGGAAGTAGATGGCTGGTAACTTGTCTCCTCTGTGTTCCTAGAGCCCCTCTTTGAATAGAATGTGTTCAGACTCATCTCTGCGTATATAAGTGACACTGCCACTGCTGGGTGGGATTTGCATCTACGGTTTTCTTCCAGACTTTAGAGTTCAGGCTCATCCGGCTGCCTTTCCTTGTTGGACAGTTGGGGGAGAACTCCTCAAATCTTCAGATTGAGGGTGGAGGACTCCACCTCCCTCTAGACCCAGACAATGGCAGTAGGAAAGGAAAGTGTGAGATCAGAACATGTGGCCTCTTGGAGGGGAGTCGTAGGGGGAGGGAGCCTTTGTTTTCAGGTGATAAGAATCAAACCGAAGACTTCTAACTCTGGAGCATTTTAGAAAGTCAGATGAGGTGGAGGCGTGTATGCCAGCCCCGGCTTATGGGCCCCTCCACAAATCATCTAGTTTCCGGGTATTTTTATGAATGGAGATTGGGCCCCATGACCCCTACTATGTCTTCCCTCTTTCATATGTTGCTTGATCACCCTCTCTCTCCTTGGTGCTTACATACTTCAGACCCTTTGGCCAAACCCTTGCCTGTGACAGTATTTTAGTCACCAGTTCTTACTGTTCCCCCTGGTCATTGAACCTGTGGAAAAAAAACTCAGAGATTCATGTGGATGGGGCTTGGGTGAACAGGTCGCTTCCTCGAACTGCACCTGTGCGTCTGCTCCTCACAAACGGTGGGTTGGCAGTAACGCCGTGTGGAAGTTTTCCCATTTCTCAGTGACCAGATTGTGAATATTTCCAAATGGATTTTCTATTATTAATGTTACTGTGGTTCTTTGTTTTGAAATAAAAATTCTGAATGTACATATGACCTCACAGGCTTGGTTTTGTTTGTTTGTTTTGCTTTGTTTTCTTTTTTTTTTTTGTCCTTCCTGTAATGGCAAAATCAGCTTTAAATCCTGGTTTGGCCACTCAGTACCTGTTAACCTTGAGTAACTGTCTAAGAGTTTAATACATAGGAACATAGTGGTACTTGTTTTATGATGCAGATGAAATGAGCTTTGGAGCGTTGCTTTGCACACTTAAATAAATTATTGTTGCTTTCTTTCCCCAGTGAGATTTCTTTTCTCTCTTCTGTTTTCTTACTTCCTTTCCCCTCTAGTCTTTGCTATCTTGAAATCCATTCTATGCTGATGTCAGGATATCCATACTACATTATTTAAGATTTTATTTTGAGTAATCTCTACACCCAACATGGAGCTGGAACCTACAACCCCAAGATCAAGAGTTGCATATCCCACCAACTCAGCCAGCCAGATGCTCCCATATGTTATATCACCATCCTACTTAAGATCCTTCGGCAGCTTCTAGTCAACTACAGAAAATACAACGTAAGCCCCCTACGGATCACAGACACACAGACACACCCACCCCAGGACAAGGTCCCTGCTACCTTTTTAGCTTATCATTTCTTAGCTCCCATTTATACAAGAAAACACACCCACATAATCACTCATTAACACCTTCATGCCTTCGTTTATGGACTTCTGAGTTCCTTCCCCTACGTTTCCCTATCCTTACCAAAGCTATTAGAATGGCTGCTTTTTATTTGCATTTAACCCAGGCATGAGCTCCATAAAGCCTTCCTTACCGACAAACATAATCCTCACACTGCCACTCTGTACGTCAGAAGGAATGAGAATGGAACCCTGACTGTCCTGAAAGCTTGGTGACTGCACCATATTCTCCATACTTGTGGGGATCTTAGCTCCCTTTGTCCATCTTTGCTTTTAATCCATTCTCCGATAACCAGAGCAGTCAAAATAGATCATGTCACTCTGCTTTAAAACCTTCCAATTACATCTTGTCGCACTTAAAATAGCGTCCAGACTCCTTTACTGTGGCCTGTAAATTCAGTGACCATAAATCTCAGCTTGCTTCTGTCTCCCTGGTGTAACTTGGAATATACTGTCTTCGTTATCAAAACCCTTCTAAAGGGGCGCCTGGGTGGTGCAGTCGTTAAGTGTCTGCCTTCGGCTTGGGGCGTTATGGGATCGAGCCCCACCCACATCAGGCTCCTCTGCTGGGAGCCTGTGTCTTCCTCTCCCACCCCCCCCACCTGTGTTCCCTTTCTCTCTCTGTCAAATAAATAAATAAAATCTTTAAAAAAAACAGCCCTTCTAAAAATACAGTTACTCTACCTAAAAGGTTTGCTTCTTCAACTTTGCCTTGTTACTCTTGCTCACAGAAGTGCGGCCCCATTGGGCCTCCTAGTTCTCAAATACATCAGGTTCATTATCAATAGGTTCTGTGCATTTGTCCCCGTGTGCTTAAACTATTTTGCCTCAAAATCTTGTATGGCTCAGTCCATCTCGTGAGTTAGGTCTTAGTTAACAACCCCTAGAATACAAGCTCCGAAGCAAGTTCCTTGTCTGCCTCGAACACTGCTAGATGTACAGCGGATTAAGTGTTATCAATCTGGCTGGCTCCTATCAGAAGACAGAAACTACACAATGGTTTAAACAGAAAGTGGAATAGAAAGAATGTAAAGCTGGGGCGACTGGCTGGCTCAGAAGAGCTTGTGACTCTTGATCCCGGGGTTGTGAGTTTGAGCCCCACGTTGGATGTAGAGATTACTTAAAAAAAAAAAAAAAGTTATAATAAGAGTAAATAAAAAATAGGGGGGCAGCTGGCTGGCTCAGTCAGTGGAACAAGTGACTCTTGATCTTGGGGTTGTGACTTCTAGCCCTACATTGGCATGAAGCCTACTTTGAAAAAAAATTTTTTTTTCAATATTTTATTTATTTATTTGAGAGAGGGAGAAATAGTAAGAGAGCAAGTTGGGGGGAGCAACAGAAGGGGAGGAAGAAGCAGGCTCTCCCTGAGCAGGGAGCCCAACACAGGGCTTGACCCTGGGACCCTGGGATCATGACCCCAGCCAAAGGCAGAGGCTTTACTGACTGAGCCACCCATTGGCATGAAGCCTACTTTGAAAAAAAATTTTTTTTTCAATATTTTATTTATTTATTTGAGAGAGGGAGAAATAGTAAGAGAGCAAGTTGGGGGGAGCAACTGGAAAAGGCGAAGTTGCAGTCTATAGGATAGCAGAGAAATTGCTGGATTGCACAGGCCAGAGCTGGTGTGGCCTGGGAAGCTGGGGACAATGGTAGGTGAACCACAGCTGGTGGCCAGCCATGTGAGTCAGGGCACCAATATTGGGGGGGGGGGTACTTGGGGCCCTTGGGGGAAGTGAATGCCAGACAAGGGTTGGGGCTGTGAGGTGACTGATGGAGCTTGCATTCTGGCTGCATGACGGGCAGGGTGCTACCAAATATTGTTATATATGGTGTGGCCACTGGACACGGCAGGAAAAGCCCCCTTCTTCCTACAGTATCCTAACAGCACCGTCTACCGAAAATACTTCATTGTGCTTCATTTCTCAAGAAGAAATGACTTAAAGGAATCCCATCCATTACCAAAAGGTACTGAAGGATGAATTTGGAGCCGAGAGGCAAAAAAATCAGTAACTGGCACAATAAATGTTAGATGGCTGGCTGGCTGGAGTGGTCCTGGGTCGAGAGAATTTACTCTTTCCACACCTCCCAAAGCCCACTTGTGCTTTTGATAAAATCCAAGTTGAAACGTACCACTTTTTTTTTTTTTTTTTTTTTTTTTGAGCCTTAAGTGTTTGTTGCAGAACCTTTGGCCACGGTTCCAACAGGATGGCTGCAGCTGAAGTTGGGCTGGTGGCCCCCACCCAGGGTTGGGAAAGGTTGGAGGGGAGAGGAAGAAGGAGAGCCCCTGGGCCTGGCGCCTGGCGCTGCGAGATGCTGGGGACCAGGCCGCAGGTGAGCCCCAGTCCTCCAGCTCTGGCTCTACGTTCCGGGGCTTCCCTCCGCCATCCTATCACCATGGAGAACTCCTTGGGTGTCGACTCCCAAAGTGAGCCCAACGAATCACCCCTAGTGTCACATATGTGTCCTGGATCCGGGCCCAGGTTGCGGCGGCACAGGGTCGCGCCAGGCGCCCACCTTCCTCTTTTGAGCCGCTGCCCCACTCCCTCCGTGACCGCTGCCCGCTGCCCGCAGTGAGCTTGGAGCGCGCAGGTTTCCGGCCGAGCCTCCCCGGCCCCAGGTGTGGCCCTGCGGCCGCCCCCGCCCACTTCCTCCGCCCTTCCCCCCGCCCTCCCCCGCGGCGTGGCGGGAGGCCTGCCTGGCGCCGGGAAACCGCAGACCCTGCGGGAGGCGGGGCTTCGGCCGCGCCCTGACTGCGCAGGCGTAGACAGCCGCAAATCCGTCACCCGTATTCCCTTTGGTTCGAGATGCTTAAAACGGGGGGCGCCAGGGTGGCACAGGGGTTAGGCGTGAGCCTTCGGCTCGGTTCGTGATCTTGGCGTTGTGGGATCGAGCCCCACATCAGGCTCCTCTGCTGGGAGCCTGCTTCTTTCTCTCCCACTCCCCCTGCTTGTGTTCCCTCTCTCGCTGGCTGTCTCTCTCTCTGTCGAATAAATAAATTTAAAAAATCTTAAAAATAAATAAATAAATAAAATCTTTAAAAAAAATCCTTAAAACGATTTTCTGGTTCTAGTCCAGGTCATAACCCAGCAAACCTTACAATGTAGGTGTTTCTCACCTGTCTTATTTTGAAGTGAATTTAACTACCCTTCCTGGATTGCTCTAGGCTTAGTGACTTGATTGATAAGCCTGAATCATGTGAGTTAGATTAGATAGATTTCAGAAAGAAAATCCAAACTTCATTTTTTTTTTAATGAGGAAATTGAGACCAATGAATGAATTGGCAAAACTGGAGCTGGCATGGTACCTCTGTCTCCTGACTAAATGCTCAAGGACTGGAATAAAGTTAGCCAATAAGGTGTAAGGGTGCCAGTTTCTACATATATTTACCAAAATATTTTATTAAAAAGTGTTTAATCCTGGGGCGCCTGGGTGGCGCAGTCGTTAAGCGTCTGCCTTCGGCTCAGGGCATGATCCTGGAGTTCCGGGATCGAGCCCCACATCAGGCTCCTCTGCTATGAGCCTGCTTCTTCCTCTCCCACTCCCCCTGCTTGTGTTCTCTCTCACTGGCTATCTGTCTCTGTCAAAATAAATAAATAAAAATCTTTAAAAAAAAAAGTGTTTAATCTTTTTTTCTAAGGTTTTATTTATGAGAGAGAGAGCATGGGCAGGGGGAGGGGCAGAGGGAGAAGGACAAGCAGGGTTTTGCTTGGGGGGGGGGGGCGCCCAAGGCTGCACCACCCTAGGATACTGAGATCATGACCTGGGCTGAAGGCAGACCCTTGATCAACTTAGCCACTCAGGCACCCCAACAAGTATTTAATCTTTATTAATCTGAAGTGAGAAAGGGATCCTATACTTTTTTTTTTTAAGATTTTATTTATTTATTTGACAGAGAGAGAGACAGCCAGCGAGAGAGGGAACACAAGCAGGGGGAGTGGGAGAGGAAGAAGCAGGCTCTCATCAGAGGAGGCTGATGCGGGGCTCGATCCCAGAACGCCAGGATCACGCCCTGAGCCAAAGGCAGACGCTTAACGACTGAGTCACCCAGGCGCCCCTATTTAACCTATCTTGATAACCAAAATAGACCATAAGACCAAAATCATAATGAAGATTAGAGGAAGATCACTTCATTAAGACAAAAGACCCAATTCACCATGAACATATAAGTTTTAAATATGTGTAGACCAAATAAAATGATATCAAAATATATAAAGCCGGGACGCCTGGGTGGCTCAGTCAGTTAAACATCTGCCTTCAGCTCAGGTCATGATCCCAGGGTCCTGGGATCAAGTCCCGCATCCGGTTCCTTGCTGAGCGGGGAGCCTGCTTCTCCCTCTGCCCCTCTCCCTGGCCTGTGCTCGTGCTCTCTCTCTGACAAATAAATAAACTCTTTAAAATTTATACACACACACACACACACACACATATAATAAAGCAAAACTGATAAAATTAGCAAATCAACCATAACAATTGGAGAATTCAACATGTCAATTTCAATTAACCATAGGTTAAGCAGAGTAAGAAACCTGCATACTCAAATTCTTTATCATGGACTCTCCTTCTTTGTACAAGGAAGAAATTAACATTTTGTTTGTCATATATTTTGCAAATGTAGATTTCTTCCCCCACCCTATGGAATTAAAAAATTATTAATCAAATTTAACAATCTTTTCCTTTATAAACTTTGTGTATTAATTCCTTCTTTAAAAAGACTTTTTATTCCCATACGTATTAAATATTAAAAATATTTATCAATGTTTCTTCTAGTAATTTTATAGCTTTCACTTATGTTCAAATCTTTGATTTCTATGAGATTTATTTGTGGGTATGCTGTGAAATAAGGATTCATCTTTGTGTTTTTTTCCTCAATACCTAGTTTTTTCCTCAATATCATTTACCCAACAATCCATCTTTTCTTCTTTGATTTGAAATACCGACTTTACTGTATATTAAATTTTCATATGTACTTAGGGCTATTTTGGGCCATCTTTGTCCCATTGATCTATTTTTTCTGCAACACCAAATTGCTCACATATTTCAAAAATATCTGCTGGGCTACTCCCTCCCCGTTTTCCTTTTGTGGAATTTTCCAGGTTAATTTTTTCAGCTTCCAGAAAGAAACCCATCCTTCTAGTATTTTAATTGGGATAACATTGAATATAAATTCATTTGAGGAGCACTGACATTTTTACAATATTAAGTTTTCCTATCTGTATATTCCTCAGAAGAGTTTTGGGTTTGGGGTTTTTTTTTAAGATTTTACTTATTTATTTGAGAGAGAGAGTGCGAGCAAGGGGAGGGGCAGAGGGAGAGGGAGAGACTCTGAAGCCGACTCTACATGGAGCAAGGAGTGCGGAGCCCGACTTGGGGCTCGATCCCAGGACCCTGAGATGATGATCTGAGCTGAAATCAGGAGCTGGCCGCTTAACTGACTGAGCCACCCAGGCGCCCCCTCAGAAGAGTTTTACAGTTTTATTCATAGACCTTCTCAAATAAAATACTTAGGAGATATTTTGTATCATTTTATTTTATTGGTGCTTATTGCATATGGCATCTTTAGTATTGAAAAATAGGTTTAATAGAATCTGGAAAATAAAACACTGGAATAATTTCCGTCACTGCAAGAGTATCTCAGCAATGTTTTATGTAAGAACTCTTTAAAATACTATTTTAGGGGCACCTGGGTGGCTCAGTCAGTAAAGTGTCTGCTTTTGGCTCAGGTCATGATCTCAGGGTCCTGGGATCGAGCCCCGCATTGGGCTCCCTGCTTAGTGGGGAGTCTGCTTCTCTCCCTCACTCTCCCTCTGTGCTCTCATTCTCTCTCAAAAAAAATTAAATAAATAAATTTAAAAAAATAAAACACTATTTTAGGAGCACCTGGGTAACCGTCAGTTGAGCATCGGACTCTTGGTTTGTGCCCGGGTCCTGATCTCAGGGTCATGAGATCAAGTCCTGAAATGGGCTCCACGCTCAGCACAGAGTCTGCTTGAGAGTCTCTCTCTCTCTCTCCCTCTCTCCTCTGTCCCTTCAGCTCATGCCCTCTCTCTCTCTCAAAAATAAATTAATTAATAAATCTTTATTTAAAAAGTACTATTTTAGGGGCGCCTGGGTGGCTCAATCATTAAACATCTGCCTTCGGCTCAGGGTGTGATCCCAGGGTCCTTGGATCGAGCCCCACATTAGACTCCCTGCTCAGCAGGAAGCCTGCTTCTCCCTCACCCACTCCCCTTGCTTGTGTTCCCTCTCTCACTGCCTCTCTCTGTCAAATAAATAAGTAAAATCTTTAAAAAAATAAAATGAAATAAAAGTACTATTTTAGTCCACTGGTGTATCCAATCAATGTGGGTGGAAGGGTGGATTTTTATGCCTTCTGTTTTACATGCTAAGTAGGGAAGCATTTCCCAGTCAGACACATTAGCCATTCCTATAAATATTTTCAGGTAAAGGAGACACAACCGTTTTACATAAAGCCTCTTCAAACGTACCAATTTCTGTCCAAATTTTCATCCCTTGAATTCTTATATCCTCCCAACCAAACTGTAGCCCCCATTAGGACTTCACCAAGACATTTTGGAACCACAGTGCATGGGGCTGCCATGTCAAGGGTCCTAGAAATGTCACTTCTCCACCCAATGACTATTTTACCTACTCATGTGCACATGGCTTTTGGTTCCCAACTGGGGTCAGGCCAAAGAACCTAGGCCCTCTCAACATTTCTTTTTTGACTAATTGCAAGAACATCACCCCAGGTAATTGGAGGTCAAGTTTCTTGAATTTCTCCAAACTGGGACAAATAAAGCAGGTTTATTCATCCCGCAATTTTGAAGGAACAGTAGTAGTCTCATATACTATTCTTACAATCCAGATCCTTCCAGTAATATGCCAGTTTTTTTGTAGAAAAAGAGCACAGAAACGAATTAGAAATAAGACATTGTAATTTATGAGAATGATAGTGTAGAAAGTAAGCAAAATGCTTATTAGACAGGACCAAGGTACCAGCACCCCAGGCTTTAAAATTAGGATTATAGGGTCTCCTTTGTATATGTTAATATACCAGATTTGCCTGGGGGTAAGTAGAGAAGGAAGGGCTTCATGACACTGGTATGGAAGATTAGACTTTTTTTTTTTTTTTAAGATTTTATTTATTTATTTGACACAGAGAGACAGCCAGCGAGAGAGGGAACACAAGCAGGGGGAGTGGGAGAGGAAGAAGCAGGCTCCCAGCCAAGGAGCCTGATGTGGGGCTCGATCCCAGAATGCTGGGATCACGCCCTGAGCCGAAGGCAGACGCTTAATGACTGCGCCACCCAGGCGCCCCGGAAGATTAGACTTTTGACGCTTAGCAGGTAAGGAAAAGGTGGACCTTACCTTAAATTAGCAATCTCCAAAAAGGTTGCTGGAAAGGTACACTGATAACATACATGTGAAAGAGGTACTGAGAACACATATTTGAAAACAAAAGGATAACACTGTCTAGAATAACAAAAAGTATATTTAGTATCTATAAATATTTGTCCAAAGGAGTTAAGCATTAGCCATCTTTTCTGTTAATTGAATGCTTATCTTAATACGTGACTTAGAGTTATTTTTTATTATGGAAAGGCTGATTTCCTCCTTACAGTCTTACTAAGACAAGGACTGAGAATTGCCATTGTGTTTAGCAATATGGAGATCATTGATGATCTTGAGAGGAACAATTTTGGTGGAGTGATGGTGTTGAAAATTTTATTGTCGTGGGTTCAAAATAGAATGGAAGGATTTTAGATGAAATATACTTCAAGAAAAGGGAGTATTAAAAGAGAATAATAGAGGGGCGCCTTGGTGGCTCAGTCGGTTGAGCGGCTGGCTGCCTTTGGCTCAGGTCATGATCTCTGGGTCTTGGTGATCAAGTCCTATGTCGGGCATCCTGCTCAGCAGAGAGTGGGCTTTTCTCTCACTCTCCCTCTGCTCTCCCCACTTCTCATTCTCTCTCTCTCTCAAATAAATAAATAAAATCTTTAAAAAAAAAGAATAATAGGATGATAAAGTGATTTTTAAGAAACAAAATAAATCAACATATTAGAAAGGCCTAATACCTTAGTCTTGGATCAAATGTACTTGGATCGAAAATTATTTAAGAACACATGAAGTAAAAATGGACAGAACTAAAGACAGAAGTACACAAAAAATATTGGAGGGGCACTTGGCTGGCTCAGTCAGTGGAGTATGTGACTCTTGATCTCAGGGTTGTGAATTCGAGCCCCATGTTGGGTGTGGAGCCTAATTTAAAAAAATAGAGCCCCACATTGGGTTCCCCACTCAGCGAGGAGTCTGCTTCTCCCTCTACCCTTCACCCTGCTCCTGCTCTCTCTCTCTCTCACTCTTGCACTCTCTCTCAAATACATAAATAAAATCTTAAAAAAAAAAAAAAAGAGGGGGTGCTCCTGGGTGGCTCAGTCAGTTGGGCATCTGCCTTCAGCTCAGGTCATGATCCCAGGGTCCTGGAATCAAGCCCCACATCGGGTTCCCTGCTCAGTGGGGAGCCTGCTTCTCACTCTCCCTCTGTTGCTCCCCTGCTTGTGCTCTCTCTCTCTGTGAAATAAATAAAATCTTAAAGAAAAACAAAATAAATCAATAACATTATGACTAGAAAACCACAAAATCACAAAATACTTGGAAATTAAGAGCAAACTTGTAAGTAAGTAATCCATAAGTCAAAAAATAAATCACAAGGATAATTGGAAAATATTTGTCAATAAATTATAAAGTGCAATATATCAAAATTTGTGGGGGACACGTGGGTGGCTCAGTCAGTTAAGCCTCTGCCTTCAGCTCAGGTCATGATCCCAAGGTCCTGGGATCGAGCCCCATGTCAGGTTTTTCCCTCTCCCCCTCCCTCCTCCCTGCTCTCACTTTCTCAAATTAAAAAAAAGAAAAATGTGGGATGCAGCTAAATCAGTGCTTCGAGAGAAATTTATAGCTGTAAATGGCTATATATATATTTTTAAAGATTTTATTTATTTATTTGACAGAGAGAGAGACAGCCAGCGAGAAAGGGAACACAAGCAGTGGGAGTGGGAGAGGAAGAAGCAGGCTCCCAGCGGAGGAGCCTGATGTGGGGCTCGATCTCAGAACGCCGGGATCACGCCCTGAGCCGAAGGCAGACGCTTAACGACTGAGCCACCCAGGCGCCCCTATAAATGGTTATATTAAAAAATATTTTAAATCAAAATATCATTTCCTCCTTATAAAGCTAAAAAAAGAAACCCAAAGTTAGTAGAAGAAAGAAAATAATACTGAAAACAGTGGAAATCAGTGTAATAGAAAGGCTAGAGAAAGAAATTAATCGAGTCAAAAATTAGTTCCTTAAAGATTAATATAATTGATAAATCAATAACAAAGGGAGACCAAGAAGCAAAGGGAGAAAATATAATTTACCAATATCAGAATATTTTTTTAAGCTTTATTTATTTAAGTAGTCTCTACACCCAACATGGGGCTTGAACTCAAGGCCCTGAGATCAGGAGTTGCATGCTCTTCCGACTGAACCAGCCAGGTGCCTCTCTTTGCTTTCCATGGCTGCATCAATACTGCAACATATGGATGTATCAGGGCATATTTAAGCAAAGTTCTATTGATGGACATTTAGCCTTTTTTTTTGTTTTTTGTTTTTTGGCTATTCCCAATAATACCGCAATGAGTATCTTTGTGTAGTTGGCTGAATAATGACTTAGCATAAATTCCTAGTAGTGGATCAAAGGGTATTCGTATTTTATATTTCCATGTCTATAACTGACATTATTTATTGCATATATTCTAGGAGCTAAATAAATCTCATTAAATCCTCACAGGAACCTTTTGAAATAGCTTCAAGCATTACATACAAGAAAATTGGAACGCAAAAGATTACAAAGTAACTTGTCCAAGGTCACAAATGGTAGGGCTGGGATTTTAATTTGGGTGTTTTCTAACTCAGAGAAACTGCTTTGGGCCCTTTTATCTGACTGCATTTCAGAAGGCCATACCAAATTATTCTCTCTTCAGTCTCTCTCTCTTTTTTTAATGTCCCCCCTTCTTTTTTTAATCACGTAAATTTTTAATATTTATTTATTTATTTATTTATTTTAACACATGCGTACACACACGCGCAAACAGGGAGGGGGAAGGGCAGAGGGAGAGGGAGAGAATCTCAAGCAGACTTCCAACTGAGCAAGGAGCCTGATATGGGGCTTGATCTCAGGACCCAGAGATCATGACCTGAGCCAGAATCAAGAATCCAACACTCAACCCACAGAGCCACCCACATGCCCCCAGTACTAAACATTTTTCAATCCTTGCTATTATTTTGAGACTGAGAATATATGCCTTCTGTATTACAGGTTTCCTGGATGCACAGAACATCCAAATTTGAACTAATGGTTCATTATATTCTTCTAATTTCTTGATGATTAATTTTTTTTTTTAAAGATTTTATTTATTTATTTGACAGAGATAGAGACAGCCAACGAGAGAGGGAACAGCCAGCAGGGGGAGTGGGAGAGGAAGAAGCAGGCTCATAGCGGAGGAGCCTGATGTGGGGCTCGATCCCACAACGCTGGGATCACGCCCTGAGCCGAAGGCAGACGCTTAACCGCTGTGCCACCCAGGTGCCCCTGATGATTAATTTTTTAATATTTATGTTATTAATGCATTTTAAATTTATTTTGGTTTCACATGTAGTTTATCAGGAGTTAGGGGTGCCCTAAATCCAAATATCTCAGCGCTATTTACAAAGAAATCACTTTATGATAAAGAAAGGCGGTGTATGGAGAATATAATCTGAAGACTTGTAGAAGTCTTGATAGCAAATATTTGCTGTCCGTGCAAGTTGCTCTGTCCGTCTTTGGGAATCAGGCTTGCTCACCCAGGATATGCAAGTTGATAGTTACTTTTTCACATAGTACAATAAAAGTTGATGTTACAAATTTTCTTTTTCTTTGCAGAATGGTTTCATAATTTGAATAATAAAATCAATGCTTCAACAATTGAGACAGAATTACTAACAAACGTGTGCTCACACACACACACACACACACACACAAATACTTATGCATTTCTGAAGAGAGATCTGTGAATACAATACATATAAATTCTAAAGTGACTTGTGGCTGAAGGTTAGAGAGGGATGGCGGATAGCAGTGATGAAGAGATGACCATTTATTTATTTATTTATTTATTTATTTATTTATTTATTTAAATAATCGCAGCTCCCAGTGTGGGGCTCGAACTCACAACTCCCAGATCAGGCCTTGCATGCTCCGCCCACGGAGCCAACCAGGTGCCCCAAAGAAATGGCCTTTTAAAAAATACTATTGGGGGGGGGGCCTCGGTGGCTCAGGCAGTTAAGCGTCTGCCTTCCACTCGGGTCATGATCCCAGGGTCCTAGGATGGAGCCCCATGTCAGGCTTCCTGCTCAGTGGGGAGCCTGCTTCTCCCTCTGCCTGCCACTCCCCCCACTTGTGCTCTCTCTCTGACAAATAAGCAAATAAAATCTTTTAAAAAATAACAAAAAATAAAAATGCATATTTTGGGGTCCTGAACCCATAGATTCTGATTCTGTACTTTTGTGGTGATTTCCCAGAACCTGAATTTTTAAAAAAACTCCAAAGATCCTTTCAATTAGGATGGTATACTAAAAAAACACAAGAGAATAGGCAAGTGTGAGCCATTAAAAGATTTTGAGGAGTAACAGTTTTGCATTTTAGATTATTCTCCCTGTATTACGGGGAAGGAACTGGAAGTGGGCAAGACCAGAAATAGAGATTTTAATGATTAGATCTACCAATATGGGCCTAGATCAGAATCCACTGGAAAACAGCAGAATATCTGGGGCTTTGGGGTCAGGCAATTAAGGGGTTGAATAGAGATTTTTCTGCATACAGTCAGTATCGCTCGACATTGTTTAAGTCTGTGACTTCTCTTTCCTTATACACAAATAGTCATGGGGCGCCTGGCTGGCTCAGTCCTGAGGCAGAGCACACAACTTTGTGATCTCAGGGCTGTGAGTTTGAGCCCCATGTTGGATGTAGAGATCAGTTAAAAATAAAATCTTTGAAAATTAATTAATTAAAAATTATTATTAAAATAAAACAAAAATGGTTATAATAACAAGATCTCCTTTAAATGAATATTCAACAGAGTATTTAAAAAGCTTACTATGCACTTGTTGCTCATGACTAGTAGCTAATAAGGGCACCTGTTGGTTGGTTTGGAGTGTAGTAAAAAGGTGGACTTGACTCGTAACTATTCGGATATGGTAGGTGTAGGAAAGTAAATATCCTGGGATAACCGCCAGGCTTCTGGCTCTGACAGGGTGGATTATATTGCCATGAACCAGCCCAGAAAATCCCGAAAGAGGCGTGTGGGAAGAAGATCATGGATTTGATTTTGGACATGTTAGATTTGTAAAATTTCCCTGAGACGTGTGATTACTGAGTGCCTCTCTGGGAGGTTTTGCACACGTGAGCACCAATCCTCCCCACAAAGTAAGAAAATGATGACTTCAATTTATTTATTTTACAGAGGAGGAAACGGACTGTCCGAATTACGTTCTTCTCAATGGCGATACGAGGCGGGCAGATACTGAGGTCTGGATACTGCGGACTCTTAAACTGAAGATCCAGATGTGAGCACAGGCAGCCTCGAGGCGCTGAGGTGCAGTGAAAAGGACGGGGCTACGGCATGAGGACTGAGAATAGAACAGGTCTGGTGGCAGAACCTGTGGAGTATCTTAGTGAGGACAGGAGGAGCAGCCCATAATAAGTCTGCAAGGCAACAGTGGGTGGTAGAGGCATTCACATGCCTGAAGAATAGAGAGTTGTGTGTTGTTTTTTTTTTTTGGTGTAGTGCCATCGGAAATTAATCTGTACTGGGGCGCCTGGTGGCTCAGTCGTTAAGCGTCTGCCTTCGGCTCAGGGCGTGATCCCAGAGTCCCAGGATAGAGCCCCGCATCTGGCTCCCTACTCAGCGGGAAGCCACTCCCCCTGCTTGTGTTCCCTCTCTCGCCGGCTGTCTCTCTGTCAAATAAATCAATAAAATCTTTAAAAAAAAAAAAAAACCTTAAAAAAAAAGAAATGAATCTGTACTAAAAGAGTAGGTGTTGTCAATGGAGGCCCTGAGGGCAGGTTGTCCCAAGGTGGGTCATTTCCGCACAAAGATTATTCTGAGCAGAAGGCAGTGAAGACCCTATGGGCTCAAGAGAAAATTTTGCCCATCCCTTAGCTACACAGAGGAATCTAAACTGGAGGTCTTTCCCAGAATAAGGGTTATTAGCAGAGATAAATTTTATTTTTATTGCCCTATCCATATAGCAGGGCAAACAGCTAATTATTAAACGTCTGCTCTTGTTATTGCCCTATGAATTGCATTCCTCAGCTTCAAAGTCCCCTATCACCAGCTCCTTGGTTCAGTTTGACATATAAACCTCATTTTGCTTGAGTGCCTCTGGAGTTTCCATGTTGGGGTGGATTCCCCATATAAATGCTATTAAATTTGGTTTTCTCCTGTTAATCTGTCTTATGTCAATTTGATTCTTAGTCCAGCTAGAAGGACCCTTGAAGGGGACAGAATTCTTGCTCCCAGATACCAGCATTCTGAAATGGAAATAAATGTATGGCTTAACCCACTGAGCCACCCAGGTGCCCCTAATTATAATGGATCGAAGAGGGATAGGGCAGTTTCTCAGTGGAGAGAGAGAGGTTATAATCAACTCAAACTGTGAAGAGAAGGCGATACACCTTTGGATGGGTAATTTAAATTTCCAGAATTTTAGTTTCTTTACATATAAATGATAGTTAACCTCAGAGGGCAGCTTAAGGATCATGTGAAATAAAAATCTATAAATATTTTCCCATGTAAGAAGGAGTGCTATATAAATGTACTCATAGTTATTTTCCTCCAAGTTGAAACTGGCTTCTTTCTCTTTTTTAAGATTTTATTTATTTACTTGAAAGACAGAGCACAAGCAGGGGGAGTGGCAGAGGGAAGGGGAGAAGCAGGCTCCCTGCATAGCAGGGAGCCCTGATGTGGGGGCTGGATACCAGGACCCCGTGATCATGACCTGAGCTGAAGGTAGATGCTTAACTGACTGAGCCACCTAGGTGCCCACAACTGGCTTATCTTTCACCGTTCTTTTGGAAAATGCAAGTGGCATAAGGAAAGACACAGTTAAGAGCCATTGATGGAGTCAAGAATAATGATCATATTTCTCATCCTGATGAAGACTGCAGAGTGCAGAGTCTCAATAGATAAAAAGAACCCTTTTTCTTGACCTAATGAATAAGATTTGATCAGGAAACCAGTGGAAATTAGCAATATTCGTGCTGAATGGTTCATCGGGCAGCACCCACGGGACCTGCAAAGCCTACACAGTTTCGGGAATGTTAAGTATGATCGTAGGATTAAGTAGCTGAGGAAGGATTTGAGATTTAAGAAAGGAGATCTGGGATCCAGGGGAGGCCGAGAATCAGGGAAGATCTAGGGTTGCAAAAGGACAGGAACCGTGTGGCTAATCCAGTTTAATGTGCACTTATGATATTGTCTGAGAATATTCACTTCAGCTGTGGAAAACAATTGGAATTTATGTAACACAGAAGGCACATTAATTATAAGTAAGTCACCGGCGCCTCCCTGGCTCAGTCAGTGGAGCACGTGACCCTTGATCTCGTGGTTGTGAGTTCGATCCCCGCATTGGGTGTGGAGATGACTTTAAAAAATCTTTAAAACAAATTAGAAATTAGTAACCAGTAAGACATATTAGATTTAGATAGGCAGGGTACACGTGCAGAGAGCACAGAAAGGAATGGAAAGGGCGAGAGGCACGTAATACTCTTCTTTAGCCTAACACTAGATATCCTTACATCGCTGAGGCACTCAGTCTGGAACTCTGAACTTAACATGGCCGCCATCATTGACACCCATTCCAACCCCACCCGCATTCCGCTCAGGTAGTGAAAATAAATTCCACAGCTGCTCATCAAGCTAAGGAGCTGCTTTTGCGGCCCGAGTACTTGCCGCAGTGTCTGCCAAGAGCAAGCCTGTGGGATTGTGTCCAGGTACCTTCCTTCTGCAGAACCCCGGCCCTTCCATCCCCAGTTCGCCTCCTCCATCCTTGCAACCGCATCATGCACCAGAGACACACCATAGGAACTTCCCTTGCACCCTGCGCTAAGTACGAGGGCGTGACCCATCTCATTTCCCCATGAGAGTTTGGGGAGATGCGTGTAATACGATTCTAGCATCTTAATTCGATCCGCGAGCTTTTCTGAGAGCTTGCTTGGTAGTGCACGTGGAGGCAGAGCTACCGGTGCATTCAAGACCTTTCTTAGCCTAACCTTTTAAATTCCTCAAGAACACTTTCTTCTACGGCCACAGAGTCGTCCACCAACCATCCAGCAGCCAGGAATCCTTTAAGGAGAGACTGGCCACCAGCTGCTTCGTCTTTTCAGTCGGGTTTCACTGCAACCTCACACAGAGGAACCTATTCAAATGCCTACCTTTCAGCAGCCTTAGTCGCACCAACTTCCTGTGCCTTAAGCTTTTGTCTGCCCCAACTGGCTTCTTTATTTAACAAATTCTCTTTATCTCCCGCTTGAGGCAAAGCTCACTTGGCCCCAGGAGGCTGCAATATTTACTGAAGTTCCTCCCCCACTTTCCTGCCCCTGTCTGGCGGTTGTCTGCCCTTAGCTGGAGGTTTGCAGTCGTGGTCTGTTTTTCCCCTATAGACACCAAGTTTTCTGAATAGTAGGATTATTCAGGACAGAATGAGACGTGTCCTTTACTGCGCGAACCGGGTGCTTGAAATTCAGTAAGCAAGGCTTCTAATCCTCCCACTTGAGAGCTTTGAATCCAGACTGTGAAATTCAGAAAAGCCAGGCAAATCTTCCTTTCAGGTACACACTGAGAGGGAAATGCAAGCCGAACATGAAGAAAACGCGAGTTTTAAAAACTAAAATATGATAAAGTAACTAAAATAGGGTACCGGAAGCAACAACTACCTCCCTTTGGAAGATGGAGAGAGCAAGATTTTCAAAAGAGGGGGATGTGAAAAGATGGAGGGCTTGGCAGGTGAATTTATAATTAATTCCCTTTCTGCCTTATCTCTGTTTTACTAGTATAGATTCTTGGTGAGTCTGTGACCAAAAGGTTAAGTGAACAGCTTTAAACTGAGTTCGTACCTCTCCTAATTCTTCCTGGCAACTTTTTCAAGCTTTTATATGGCTTACTTATGAAGATAGGAATTTGCTTTTATTAACTTTATTCTCAAACGGCAATCTTATACCTACCTAGGTATTACATATACATATATATTTTTAATATATTTTTGTTTATATATGTATTCTATATATTTAAATGTTTATATTGTTATATATATTGTTTGTTTTATATATATACACATATATATGTGTATATATGTATAAATGTTAATAGCAACATAATTTATAGTGGCAAATAACCAAAACAGAAGCAATTTTAAATAAATTGTAGTGCATCTGTAATATCTAATATTATACAACAGTTGAGTCAGATCTTAATTTATTGATGTGGAAAGATCTCTATGATATATTATTTAAAAAAAAACAACACTCATTTTTTGGGTCACCTGGCTGGCTCAGTAGGAAGAGCTTGCTATTCTTGATCTCTGGGTCAATGGGTTTGAGCCCCACGTTGGGTGTGGAGATTACTAAAAAAAACACAAAAAACCCCAAAAAACAAACCAACCCAAAAAACAAAAAACAACAACAAAAAACAAAACCCACTCATGTTTCTGTGTTCATGCGCAGCGTCCACTTGACCTTATTTATTTTTAAGTAAGCTCTGCGCCCAGCATGGGGCTCGAACTCACAACCCCGGAAATCGAGAGTTACATGCTCTTCTGACTGAGCCAGCTGGGCACCCCCCCATGACATATAGGTATTTTTTTTTCTGATATATTCTTTAGTAGAAAAGCAGGTTGCAGAACAAAATCCATGATGGAATTCCATATTTCGAGAGGAAAAATGTGTTAAAATTCTGTCGTGTGTCGTGTGTACACGTGGAAATGTCTGGGAAGATAATTTCAAAATTAACAGTGATGTTAAAAAAGTTAACTTTAGGGGCACCTGGGTGGCTCAGGTCATGACCCAGGACTGAGCCCCCACGTCTGGCTCTCTTGCTCAGCAGGGAAACTGCTTCTCCCTCTCCTCCCCGACTTGTGCTCTCTTGCTGTCTCCATCTCTCTCTCAAATAAATAAATAAATAAATAAAATCTTCAAAAAAAAAGTTAACTTTATGTAATAATCTTGTTTTAATATTGTACAAGTAGTTTTTTTTTTTTTTAAGGGAATGACAAAGTCACACTGAGATCGTAGGAAGAGTCCCAAAACCTAATCTTTCCCTTAGTTCAACTACCTCAACTTCACCTTTATGTTCTTCATGTCAGAACTGTTTTATAGAGAATATTCTAGAAAGAAACTGTCTCAACCTTGGCTGTACACTTAGAAAAATAAGAAATCTTTTTAAAAAACATAATTATCACGGTGCCTGCTTGGCTTAATCAGAAGAGCATGTGACTCTTGATTTTGGGGTTGTGAGTTCTGGCCTCACATTGGGTGTAGAGATTATGTACATAAATAAATAAACCTAAAAAAAAGTAATTATCAATTTTTAAGATTCTTCAAATAGATATACACCTCTAAATTCTGACTTACAAAGGCGTCGAAGATACAATGCTAAGTGGAAAAAACACATAAACTTTTAGTAGAGAATGTATGGTATAATCCTATTACAATATTCATAAAAATTCACATGAAACCACCCATATTATATATACTATATCTGTAGATATTAAATAAACTGTGCTTACTAGATTGACTTTATGATTCATTTCTCTATTGCTTAAATTTGTTCTCAATTGCAAGTTTTAATTTTGCAATCAAAGAAGCCCAGGCATCTGCCTGGGGGCTGTCCCCATGATTTCATAAAAACACTTTTTTGCACGGTGCGTGGGGAGGGTTCAGAGGGAAAAAAAAAGAGGTCCAATCTTTTTTAATATTTTTAGAAGATTTTATTTGTTAGAGAGCACAAGTTGGGGGGAGGGGAGAGGCAGAGGGAGGAGGAGTAGCGGGCTCCCCGCTGAGCAGGGAGCCCAATGGGGGCTCCAACCCAGGACCCTGAGATCCTGACCTGAACCGAAGGCAGATGCTTAACCAACTGAACCCCCTAGGCACCCCTATTTATTTATTTATTTATAATTTTTTATTTATTTATGAGAGAGTGCGCACGCGGGCGGGGGGGGGAGCTGTAGAGCGGCAGGCAGACGGGGAAGCAGGCTCTCCGCTGGGCAGGGAGCCTGATACTGGAGCTTGATCTCATGACCCTGAGATCCTGACCTGAGTGGAAGACAGACGTTTAACCCACTGAGCCACACAGGTGCCCTAGGAAGTCCTATCTTTTAGGAAAGATAAATCCAGACTCTCTCTGGTTCCCTGATGATCGTGGGTTTCACTGCCCTCTGCCTTTGGGGTTTTGTCTTTACCCAACATTCACCTGTGGGGAAGAAGAGGCCGTAAATGGCAATTCCAGAATGGCTTATCTCTGAAAGAGAAGGCAGACCACCAGAAATCATCTTTCCTTTATCTTCTTATCTTTCAATCTTTATTTTTCCCTTCTTTTCCTTTCCAGTATCGAGCATGTTTTGAAATAGGTGTTGGGGCGCCTGGGTGGCTTAGTTGGTTAAGCGTCTGCCTTTGGCTCCGGTTATGATCCCGGAGTCCCAGGATGGAGCCCCCGAGTTGGGCTCGCTGCTCAACGGGGAGTCTGCTTCTCCGTCTCCCTCCGCCCCTCCCCCAGCTTGTGCTCTCTTGCTGCCTCTCAAAGAAATAAAACTTTTTAAAAAAAAATAGGTGGTTTTTTTTTTGCCGCTCTAAATCTTTAATTCTTAGCCATTTCCTTATTCCCAATGCTTTACAGCTGAACTTAATCCAAAACAGAAACAAGAAGCAATCAAGGGTGTAAAAACATCCGTTACCAGGAAGGTTCAGTATTGGAGAGCTAACTTTGAAGTTTCCCTAAGATTAACACTTTATAATAGCTATTTTCCCGTTTCTAGGCCCAGGGTCATCGTTTATATTTCCTCAGATGTGTTGGCAATTCATTACGTGCAAAGAATTTTGTGAAAATGACATACTTTTTAAAAATTTCTTAAAAGCAAGCACTAAGCCCAATGTGGGCTGTGAACTCACGACTCTTTGAGTCAAGGGTCAGGGCTCCACCGACTGAGCTAGCCAGGCACCCCCGCGACATAGGATTTAAAAAAAAAAAAACCCTCTAATCTCTTAAAAGAATTTTGCTGCCACTCAATACATTTAAAACATAACGAAAAAGCCAGGTGGCAGAACAGTGACATGCTACATTTTTAAAATGTCATACTCAAATCTGGTTGAATTATAAAATTAAAACATGGGGATTTAGAAGTCGTTTCATTGTTGGATCAATGCTTGATCATCTATTCTGTTTTTTTTTTTTTTTAAAGATTTTATTTATTTATTTGACAGAGAGAGAGACAGCCAGCGAGAGAGGGAACACAAGCAGGGGGAGTGGGAGAGGAAGAAGCAGGCTCCTAGCGGAGGAGCCTGATGTGGGGCTCGATCCCACAACGCCGGGATCACGCCCTGAGCCGAAGGCAGACGCTCAACCGCTGTGCCACCCAGGCGCCCCCTATTCTAATATAGTGCCTGGCACAAAACTCAAAAATATAGAAAAGGATTTTGTGTTGTCCTTAGGTCTGGGCAGAAATTATCCCTGACTTCTGTCAGACGTCTAGATAATTTGATTGGGTAAGGTTTCGCAACATTGGAAAATTGGGGAACCATGAGGGAAAACACCAGGACAACTGCCTGGCTGGTTACTCTCTGCAGCTTCGGAAAACGGAGGCCCCTGGGGAGGAGGCAGGCAGCACTGACCGGAAGTGCCTCAACCAGACCCATCTAGGGGCGGGCCAGGATGGGAAAAAGACAGTAAAAAAAAAAGTATTAGAACCATTCCCAGATGCCTGCCTAGCCCATTCTAAGGTGAGAATATCATTTACCTGAACAAAAAAGCCTATTTCAAACTTGCCTCAGAACTTACATATTTTGTTTCTGACCCAGTTTGTGTTAACATTAATATATTAATAGATTTATACTTTAGAACACATTAAATTGTGCTTTGTAGTTGGTCTGTAAATTTAACCAGGTCCTTTTTTTAAGTAAAAGCTGGCATTTACAAAAGGCCTTAAAAATAAAAAACATCTTAAAATAAGCTTATTTCAACATAGCTCTTTCTGGCAGAGGGTAATTGTACAGAAGCGTGGATGCATAACCTTCCCTGTGTGAGCTGTATTAGCTGACCCTTTCCCTGCTCCTGTAGCTCCCTCTGCCTTCCCTTAGTTGCCTCTTCCCTGGCTGCCCTACTTTAAAGACTCTTTCACAAACTTAAAGAGGTCTGTTTATCCAATTCCCCTTTAACTGCCAGTAACCGCCAATTTTACTGTTTCAATACTATTACACATAAGAGAAATAAATTCGTTCAGGTTTATTTGATCAGTCACCTAGCATTGTATACTTGGTTACCTTTCCTTTACTCATTTCTAAGATAGCAGCCTCCCCAATGCCTGAAGAAGTTTCAGTTTATGGTCCCCCCACATCAGAAGGCTATGGAGACCCACGTGGAGTCCAGTTTCTAATCACGGATCCGCTGAACTACTGGTGAAATCAGGATCGAGACAACAAAGGGTAAAGTGGGTATTTATTTATTTGTACTTAAACCTATAAACCAACCAGCCAAACTGGTACTAGTATGACACATTAAAATACAAAATATCTTTCCACAAATACTAGAATAATGAACAAATTAACAGTTCTAGGAAAACATCACATGGGACAGAGGAAATCAATGAAGCACGTTATAGCTTAACCCTTCACCGTTAACAATTGAGGTTATACACAAGCAAAGCCTCACAATCTCAGAAAATACAAATTCTCCTTCATCACACATCTTTGTATCTTTACTTCCTATTCTTGAGGTTAGGTTCTAGAGCCTGAAGATATCCAAATTAGTATTGTATCTAGTTATCTATAGCCAGAAACGTCTTTTATCATGTTGTCCATAGCAGCCAATGCTACTGAAACCTCTCTGACTCCAATCGTACCCCCTTCTACCCCCTCAATGGATACAGTAAGAATAATGGGAAACAATATCGAGGCAGAGTCACAGAACCCTAAAAGACGAAGCCTATGAGAAGTCATAGCCACCGCCCAAACCGAGATCGAATAACATACTCATCGTTACACATCTTCAGGCTGTATGTTCACAGAGTAATTTGGGAATAAATCCATTATTTGCTGGGTACTAAAATACTTAGCGGATTGCTGTATTACACTATGGCTTTCCCCAGAAGTTTCTAAGATGGACTCCAAATCGCTGACAGAATTCTGCTGGAACTGGATCTGGGGCTGCAGGGATTCCTCCCCACAGCTGTGGAGCTGGCTGTTACAGGGTTGGCTATTCCAGGCTTGGGGGCACCAGGTCTGACTGGTCCAGGAATGGTTGCTCCAAGCCTGGCCGTTCCAGGAATGGTTGCTCCAAGCCTGGCCGTTCCAGGAATGGTTGCTCCAAGATTGGCTGTTCCAGGTCTGGTTGCTCCATATTGGAAGGTTTCCGGAAGTGTTCATCAGGTACCCCTGGTGGTAGGAATAGAAGCCTGGGTATTCCGCGGTTGCTGTGCTGTTCTGAAAGGGAATGGCAGATTAACGGAAAAGCTCAGAGGAAGATCGGAATTGTCCATGGTTAGGGCTGTATGGTTTAGCCATGAAAAAAACTAAGACATCAGTGAAAAGAAAGCGGAAGAATAAAAGCTTCCCATCACCTGAGTCACACTCTTGCTCTCCTTTGGCCAATGGTTTTTCTGCCACCTCTTACATTTCATTCTCTGGTTCTGGAACCACGTCTTAACCTACAAGAAAAAAGTTGACAGGCAAACGTAAAATACCAGTAATGTAGATATACTAGGGATCAAAGAATATTAAACGTTTTTTTCCCCCTGACAGGTACAACTATCTATAGCTCAGGGACAAGATGGAAACTTCTGGAGTCCTTTCTGCAATCTGGAAACAATGTTCTATTTCCTAATGCCAAAGCCCCAAGTTAGCTGGCTGCTTTAATAAAGCTAACCAGTTACAGAAAACACACTACCTATCTACTCACCAGAAAGTTCACATTCAGATGTCTACCCACCCCCTTTTCATAGTTGAGCCATGCCACTAGTCACAGTTAAAAAGGTACTTGGCAGGAAACACCCTCCCCCCATAAACAAACTTCCATTTACTAGGATAATGGTGGTAATAGCACTAGAACAACTATTTAGAAATTATCAAGTTATATAACAGCACACAAGAAACATCAATTTCCAGACGATTTATAAATTATAATTAGAAAATGAGATTAAGGAGGACCAGAAGTATGTACGTACAGGTGTACACACCCATAAATGGAGGGCTTTCTCCAAGTAGGGCACCAGTGATAGAAAACCATAAAATAACTGAGTAATAGGCAAGAATATGAAAACTGATTAACCTCATTACTAATCAAATGCACACAGACAAGCAAAGATTCCATTTTTTATCTTAATGAAAAGCAGTGCCGGTTAAGGACTCTCATAACCTGGAAGATGGGAATATACAGAACTCCTTTATGAAGGAGAAATCTGGAATATTTTTATAGTTTTGAAGGGGTTAAATAAATGGCATATTAAAGAGAACATTTAAAGATGGTCATGTGGGGGCGCGTGGGTGGCTCAGCTGGTGAAGTGTCTGCCTTCGGCTCAGGTCATATCTCAGGGGCCTGGGATCGAGCCTGCTTCTCCCTCTCCCTGTCAAATAAATAAAAATCTTAAAAAAAAAAAAAAAAAGATGGTCATGAAATGTTACAAAGATCCCACTTGCATATTAAAATCATTTGTAGGGGTACACACACAGAGCACACAGATGTTAGTTAATGCTCTTCTGCAAATGAGCCCTTTTATTTCTCACTGCAAGGACAACAAAACACACCCACCTGCTTATAGCTAAGATTCAGAATGTTGGAAAGTTCTTGCATCTGCTGGAGACTGAGGTATTTCTGCCTCTGAAATCGATCATTGAGGACATAGAGCTGCGTCTGAGAGAACACGGTCCTGATCTTCTGTTTCTTGCCCTGGGCGGTGTCTTCCTTCCTCACGGTTCTCTCTTCTACGGAAGTGGGGGGCAGTTTTCCCCGGGGGCTGGTGGAGGAATCGGGGCTGTCCTGAACAAGCAGATCCATGGAGGAAGGAGGAGGGGAGACTGTTGGGAATAAAACAACACTTTTCCCTAAAACTTTGCAAATACTAAATCATATTTGCAAACGTACTGTTTTCAAAGCATTTTTAAAGTCTCCACCACCTCAGAATTAGGTAGTAAGTAAAAACTCTCAGGTGACCCTGAACATTCTGCTAATCTTTATATATGATGCCAGTCCATTTAAGTGTCACCATTTCACATCCAAAGGATATGGCCAATAGCTTACCTGCTGGGAAGCAGAGTAGGACGCAAACCTTTTTTTTTTTTAAAGGATTTTATTTTAAGTAATCTTTACGTAGACCCAACATGGGGCTCGAACTTAAAAGAACTGAGATCAAGAGCCACATGTTCCACCAACTGAGCCGGCCAGGCACCCCTCGACCCTCTCTGACAAAAGCTTTTTACTGCAAATTGGTGCTTAAGAGCCCACACTGCGGCTGCTCAGAAAGGTGGGAAGGATCACTGGACCCCCTTTTGTAAAATTAATCATCACCTACATCAGATTCTGGGGACTGTTTAAAATCCAGTTTACTACTGCGCAGTTCCAAATACCAGGACTGGCAGGAACTGGGAATTGTGATAGGCTGCTGTGTCACTACACTCTTTACTAGCTCTGGGTCCGCATTTCCAAACTCATTTCTCTCCCTCACCGAGTTCCTTCGCTGATGAAAGCGAAGTAACAGAGAGAGGTGTCTAGCACAGGCACCTGCTGTATGCTGGCTTTCCACCTAAAAATTAATTGCCTACATTTGGTAGCCACTTAAAACTCTTAATCGCACTGAGGTGTTTATTTCCCGTGCTCAACTTCAGCTCTCTCCTAAGTCGGGGAAGAAGGAGACAGCCTTTACGGGGCAAAAATTCACTATCTTATGCTTGTTAAGTAGACCTAAAGGAAAGAAAGCAGGGCTGAACCAAAGACTACAGTGGGGCATCTCCTAAAAATTCTCTCTACAAACCTGCACTTGGCTTGCTAAGGAGGGCGTGCCCACTTGCTTATTCCTACCCGCTCCCACCCAAGCTGTTTCTCACGACCCAGCGCTGTATTTCCAACGTTTGAAATTATGAAAGAACATCAATATGAAGTTTAGGAAAACAGGGTAACATTAAAATCTAACATTCCAACTTAGTAGTTGCTTGCTTACTCCTGCCCCACAGCTTAGTTTGAGGGGTAATCATCACGTAAGTAATTTTTTTAAGTCATTATCTTTACCATAAATCTTTAAAAAAATGTTATTTTTACCACAAATCTTAAAAAATGGTAAAAGTTTACATTTTCATTTTTAACAACTACTGCCCAGTTGATTTACAAGAAAGTACTGCCTTTACAGTGTCCTGGGCACCCCCCCCCCCCCCCCGCTGTGGTTAACCATTTAGAAGCCAAACTGGGTTTCCAATTTGGGCTCTAGCCACTTTGTCAGTAGATTAAACCTTCTGGAATTATCTACCATAAAATGGGATGAACATTTCCCCCGGGAGGTAGGAGACTTGGGCATAGCAGGCTCCCAGAACCTCAGAACTGCCCCAGTTAACACCCACAGAGCCAAGGAGTGGGAGAAGAGCCGATTACGACTCTTGTAGAAGGGCAAAACATTTCATTGACGTGAGATTCGTAATTAGCCATGCCATTTCTGGCACTCCGTGAAAGACAAATCAAAAAGGGGGACGCTCGCCGTATCCCCCACCCCCCGCTGTGATGCTAGGTTTTTAGCTCAGCAGTAACACCGTTACCGCGTGCTCACACCGCGTTACGATTTAGACATCAGCTCATTTATCACAACACATCTGCGTTTCCACTGTGCCTATGCAGGTAACCCCTCAAATATCCAGTCAACAGTCGAAATGCCGGAGTCCTGGGGCCCTCGTCTCTTGACTGACACCTGGAACAGGTGAAAGGGCACCCGCCACCAAGTTACAAGTGAGACAGGTGCCGAGAGGATTAACTGAGGACACCTGCTTACATTAATAGACTATAATTGATCACGAGGAAACGAAGAACCCTTACCCTCCTCTCCTTTCACCTTCTCTTAAGGATATCAGCTTTTCGAGGATTACTTTTCCCGTACCTGTCTCCGTGTGGGGTGTCTCAGCAGGTGACATTTGCAGGGACGCGTAATTTTCTTCAGGCCCGTAAACCTCAGGCATTGGATTAGAGTCCCTAGAACTGGGTGCTTCAGGGCCAGGCGGGCATTGGGGCGGAGCCGGATCCACACTCATGTTGGTGAGTTGACGGTAGAGGGAAAAAAAAGAAGAGCGAGACGGTAAGAAAGGCCCAGGCTTATGGATCTAAGTGGAAGAGTTGAGAGAAAAAGGAAGATGTCCAGACGTAGTGTATGAGAAAGACAGGATGAAGTGGACCACCAAGGAAAGAGGAAGAGTCAACCACCCCAATGAGGCCAAAGGTGAAAATTTTGCAGGCTCTAGATTTATAAGGAAGGCTGGACCATCCTTAGACCCGCCCCTCCTGGCAGCCCCACGCCCACACACACCCTTGCGAATTCTCAGTTAATCCTGTCTGCCAGTCTCACCAAGGCCATTGTAATGTAAAAGGTAGCTGCCGGGTAGTCCAGACTGGGTGGGGAACGGGAAAACGGGGGCCACAGAACCTCGAGAAAAAGTAAACCCAACAATTAAATATTTCTGGGTTCACCACGTTTCCATCTTTTCAAATCAAAGATGCACCTGAGGCTACCTCGGGTGATCGAACCTTCCACTAGAACAGTTACATTCTTGATTTAAGACTTTAGGGTCTCAAGATCGAGCTGGTACTGGCAGAAACTTCAACCAGGTAGCTGTTTTCCTCTTCGAGTCCCCCTAAGGTCACAATAAAACACATATTGTATGTTGCTAAGGTGTCAGTTGATATTAAAAATAGTATTTGTTTTCAAGGCCCTCTTATTGTTTTTTAGCTTTCAGGGAGACAAGCAAGTCTTTCCCCCAGGACTGTTGTCTCCTTTTTAACAAAAGCCAGAGGAAAGGAGCTGCGGCCTGCGGACCCGCTGACGTTGTGCCCTGCAGGTAATTATGCACATGCCATCAGTATAGGAAATTTGTAAGTAGTTTTTGTATACACATTGCTGGATAGACTCTTGGCTCAGTTTCCTCATCGGTACCTCTTTCTGCGTTGCTGCAAAAAGTAAAGAAAATAAAGAGCTAAATCCTCGTAACAGTTGACACACGAGTGATCTACAAACGGGGGTGTTAAGAGAAATTCTGTCTCTATCACACACTCACAATCTCCAAGTTTGAAATTACCTTTTTGGGGTGATTATTATTTTAATCCAGTGAATACCATGATAGATTGAGAGCACCCCCTTCTCATTTTATCTGAGACATTCCTCGATGTAAAATAATGAAATATCTTGACCAACCAACCCAGTTGAAAAGAGGGAGGTCAAGAAGAACGTCCCCTAGTCCAGTGATAACTCCGTAAATGGTCTCGCCAAAGCATTTGCGACGTTTCTTTTTAGAATCTGTGTTGGGCCCTCCTCTCTCTTCTTCCTTCTTATCTTCTTCTGGCCTTTCTTTGCCCCCTCTGGCTCTTTTTTAAATCAACTTTTCTTTCTCTGGCCTGGCATTTCTGTCATGTCCTGCAACCCCACTGCATCCCACTCTCAATTTCATTTTTGTTTCTGTTGTTTTTTCAGTATGTTTTCCAAAGGACCAGTTTTTATGGCTGGGTTTCAGCACGAACATATTTATAGACAAAGATAACAGTCTGCACCTTTCAGTTTTCCTCCTTGCTCTCGAATTCAATATTTGAGAAACCCAAGATTCCCTCCTCTTTTCCAATCTCCCACTCCTCAAAGTAAAGCCTTAGCAAATTCCAATGATAGATTTTTTGGAGATGTAAGCCTGACTAATGCTCACATGTACTCTGCTCCTTGGGTCCCCACGTAGAGCTGCTGGCTCTGTCCCCACGGAAAGAGATTTTTGTTCCTAACTCAAGGATGCCAGTTCGTGAGCACAGGAGGATTGCCGGCACCAAAGCATGGAGATCGATTCTATGTAACCTTTTCTTTGTCTTCTCAGACCATCATTCTGAAAGGGAAAAAGAAACAGGAGTGTCAAGGAAGGGGTGGGTGGAAATACATTGCGCTCAGAGAGACAGTCTCTGTCTCGTTAGAGAGAGAGTATGATTTCTTTTCAAGGGGGAACTCGAGTGATGGATGGAGTGAACTAAACTTATTGTGGTAATCCTTTTGCAACATCTACGTATATCAGTCCATTGGGTTGCAGTCTCAATAAAACTGGGGGAAAGTAAATAAAAAAGCAGAAAACTTGACTTCCTGGCTTTCAATTAGCACAGTTGGTAAATGAGTGCAGTCAAGGCCACCGAACGCCTTGGTTTGCCCACAGCTCTCTAAACTGCACGTACCAGAAACGTTGTTCTTTGCTGACGGGGGTCTTTGCCTGGAAGCTGGGCCGAATTCGCCCCCATCCCCCACCTGCGTCTCATTGCATCTAGGGTCAGAGCCTCTGGAGCGAAAGACCAAAGGGAAGGGGGCTGGTCGCTAGAAGGCAAACTTACTACATTCTTTGCCCAGGAAAGCGATTTGAATAAGGTTGAGAATGCTTAGGAAGGTGTCGAGACCTTGGGTTTGTTGGGGTGGGCTGTGTGGGTGGAGGAGGGGTGTGTTACAAGGTGCTTAGCGTCCAGGGCTGCAAATGCAAAAGTGATTTTAGATTTTGTTTTCCTGGGAGCATCCTCCAGAAGGGAGAAGAAAAAAAAGAGCTAAATAATAAAAATGAAAAATATCTTTTCAGAAAAGATTTATTCCTCACTTAAAAGTAAGAAATGCACGTTAGGCAACATAATCTTTTCAGATCACAGGTGTCCCAACTTTGCATCGGATTTTGCCAACCTGTCAGGATAAAGAGGAAGCGACAGTCATCGAGTATTAATATAGACGTCACTGCCCCTCAGTTTTCAGGCATAGTGTACATTTCAAATGTGGAATTATCAAATTTATTATTAATTCATCACTGGTAGGATCATCGGATTGATTATTGATTTACCATTGTTTTTACCCTTCGCCTATTGTTCATTCGAGTTTACCTGAGTGTATCCAGGGAGGCCTTCACCTGTTTTCACTTACTTCTGTTAAGTTTCTGCTCCTGTTTCTCTCTTTACATTGTTTCACTCTACCTAATAAACCCAGTCTATAAATAACTGTTTCTTGTCCCTATATGTACAAACATATGTGTGCTTTTAGATATGTTTAGTGATTTTTGACATTTATTGGCCAGGAACTATTTATTTGTTTATTGCTTATTCGACTAATAGCTCATGAGAGCCTATCATGTGCCGGAGAGAAAAGAAATTCAACAACATCTCCACTTTTGAGGAGCCAGCGGTTTAGTAGAGCAGATCAAAATAGACCAAAAAGACAGGAATAATGTTGTGTGATGAGTACTGAACATAAAAAGTAGAAAACGAGGTATGCCCTAGTGCTAAGGGAGAACAAACAAGGGAAGGTGTGGCCAGGGAGGGGAATCGGAGAAGCCTTCCCGGAGGATTTTCTTCAACTGAGCCGAGAGGGAAAAAATGTTTGAGAGTATAGGGAAGGGAATTCCAGAAAATGAATGCTTTTAGGAAAAGCGGTGGCAATTTCTTAGAGAAAATAATGGGTCATTGGAAAATAGGGTCGAGAGACTTGAAAGGTATGAAGTGACCACAAATAGTAAAACAAAAAACAAAAAAAACCCCTGCCCGTCTTGAATTAAATCTCCTTTCCTTAGTTTACACTCTATAGGTGTTCTAACTGCTAACCCGATGGTTCTCTCTCTGTCTTCTTGCTGGTTCTTCTCATCCCGGACATCTAAAAGTTAGAGTGTACCAAAGCTTAGTTCTCAAACCTCTTTCTTTTTTCTTCTTTTCTCTTTTCTTTTCTTTTCTTTTCCTTTCCTTTCTCTTCTCTTTTCTTTCTTTTCTTTTCCTTCCTTCCTTCCTTCCTTCCTTCCTTTTCTTTCTGTCTTCTTTCCTTTCAAGATTTTAGAAAGTGTGCAAGTGGAGGGAGGGGCAGAGGGAGAGGGAGAAGCAGACTCCCTGCTGAGCAGGGAGCCTGACACAGGGTTGGATCCCAGGACCCTGAGATCCTGAAGGCAGACGCTTAACCAACTGAGCCACCCAGGCACCCCTCAAACCTCTTTTCTATCCATACTCACTATATCGGTGATTTACGCTTATAACTTTCAATACCATCTATATGCTTTTTTTTAAGGTTTTATTTATTGATTTGAGAGGCAGAGTGAGCACAAGTGGGGGGATGGGACAGAGGAAGAGGGAGAAGCAGACTCCCTGCTGGGGGTGGAGCCTGACCTGATGACCTGACTTGACCCCAGCTGGATCACAGGATCCTGGGGTCATGACCTGAGCTTAAGTCCCAGGCTTAACTGACTGAGCCACCCAGGCGGCCCCCCCAACAATATGCTTTTGAATTTTAAATGTTACGTCTTTATCCCAGACCTATTCCCCAAACTCAATCTCATATATTCAACTGCCTACCTAACATCCCCATTTGGATTTCTAAAAGGCTGCCCAAGATTAGTATTTCAAATTAATGTTGAAATATTAGATGGGAGCCTCCTATAGTCTTCTCCATCTCCGTGTATGACAATTCCATCTTTTTAGTTGCTCAGGCCAAAACTTTAGCACCATTTTGGTTGACTGTGCCTTCAAAATATGTCTAGAACCCAACTGCTTCTTTCTTTTAATCTTTTGTGTCCTCTAGTGTTTCTTTTTTCAGTTCTTGGAGTGAGTTTTGATCCCATGGACTAGGACTTGGAGAACCAACAGAGTAGCAAGAAATGGTTATTTCTTTTAAAGAACATTTATGTATTTTGTTATTGCCTGCGTCACAAGAGAGCTGGGGGCTTGAAATTACCTGTGACCTCTGGCAAGTGTGCCAACCTGATCTGCACTGGGCCTTTTCTGACATCTCCAAGACTACCACTCTCTCCATACCACCATCTATCTCTTGGATTATTCCAGTAGCCTCCCAGCTGGTCTTCCTGTTTGCACCCTAGCCTTCCTACAGTCTAGTCTCAACATACTGGCCAGCATGAATTTTTCTGAAGACACGTCCTATCAAGCTATTCCTTTGCTCAAAATCCTCTTTCGGCGTTCTCATATCTAGAGTAACAAGGTGAAGTCCTGGATTACCTGAACTCTCTTGTGGCCTTGGATTTAACCTCCTTGCTAATCCTGGAACCAGCCAGAAAATCTCCCGAATCAGGGCTTTTGCTCTCACTCCCGTCCCTCGCGGATCTGTTCCTTCCCCAGAAATCTATCCAGGTTGATCTCTCACCTCCTTCCCATCTTTATTATTATTATTTTTTAAGATTTAATTTATTTATTTGAGAGAGAAAGAGAGTGTGAGAGAGAGAGAGAGAGCGCGCGAGTGCATGAGCCCATGGCGGGGGAGGGACAGAGGGAGAGGGAGAATCAGGCTGTCCACTGAGCAAGGAGCCTGATGTGGAGCTTGATCCCAGGACCCTGAGATCATGACCTGAGCCGAAGGCAGCAGCTTGACTGACTGAGCCACCCAGGCTCCCTCTTTTCCATCTCTAATACTACCTTCTTAATACTATCTCCCCCTCCCTATCATTTTCCTCTTGATTTTTCTTCATAACTTTGTCACCATCTTGTATATGTTTATCTATCTATCTATCTATCTATCTATCTATCTATCTATCTATATCTTCTATCATCTATCATCCTCTATTTCCCTACAACTAAAATATAAGCTAAGGGGTGCCTGGCTGGCTCAGTGGGAAGCATGTGAGACTCTTGATCTCAGGGCTGTGGATTCAAGCCCCATGTTAGGTGTAGAGGTTACTAAAATAAATAAATAAACTTAAAAAAATTGTTAAAATATAAGCAATGTGATGGCTCAGTCATTGGAGCATGTGATTCTTGACCTCGTGGTTGTGAGTTCAAACCCCATGTTGGGTGTAGAGATTACTTAAATAAATAATAAAAACTTAAAAAAAAATAAAAACCTTAAAATATATATATATATAAGCTATGTGAAGGCAATTTTTTAAATTTTTGCCAATTTTGTTCAGTGTAGTGTCCCTAGCCCTAGAAGAGCGTGGTCCATAGGCTGCCGTGCTCAGCATCACCTGTGAGCTTGATTGGGATACAAATGGGTGGCCTTTACCACAGATCTACCGAATAGGAACCTCCGCTAGAGGTGACTGGGGATCTGTTTAAAAAGTTCTCCAGGTGGGGCACCTGAGTGGCTCAGTTGGCTGAGTGTCCGACTCTTGATGTGGGCTCTAGGTCAGGATCTCAGGGTAGTGGGATTGAGTCTGTTCTGGCTCCGCACTGAGTGTGGAGTCTGTTTGTCCCTCTCCCTCTGCTTCTACCCTCCCTACCCCCTGTTTCTCCCTCTCAAGTAAATAAATAAATAAAATCTTAAAAAAAAAAAGTTCTCTAGGTGATTGTTTAGCATACCTTTAAGAACTACTGTCTAGAAAGACACTAGGAAGATAGTAGATATTTGATCATTATTTGTTGATGAAGGAACAGTTTAAATGAGGCCTAGGACTTTGTAAACAAATAGAGGGTAGGAGCTATTTCCTTACATATGAATATTAAATTGCATTTCAATGTACTATACAAAATAATCTCTAAAAAGCAACAATGCTCTTTGCCTCAAGTCCACTAAACTAAATTCAGTGAGCCTGGAGCTCTTCTAAAAGAGTCCATTTTAATCTTTCTGGCCCCTCTGGGAGCTAGATTACCGTCAATTTACCTGTGTTGTCAAGACAACCACACAACCATCAAAGCTGCTGCGGTAGAGATTACAACGGAACTACAAAAGCATATTCTCCACCTACTTTGCCTGTTACAGCTATAAAAGCAAAACCATGCTCTTCTGCCCCTAAAAGAAACTTATATAAGAAACTTCACACTTACATAGTGGTCAACACGCTAAACTCTCCTAATGTATTTGTCATCCAATTCAAATAATTTATTCATGGCCACTCTTGTTTCATCGATGACTTTACCATGAGCACAAGTTTTGAAGTTCAGTAAAAAATTCACCCAACAAAATATGTGAGACATCACTGACCCCCTTTTCCACCATCCAAACTGCTATTCAGTCCATCAATAGCTCTGTCACCATGATTTTACTTTCCAACACTTTTCCAGGCTGCCATCGAAATGTTCAACACCACTCCCTTGATCCTGGTTCAGGCACCATCTGTTGCCCAGATCTCTTTCCACTTCCAGTAATCCTTCCACAGACTGAACCAACTGTGTACCAGAATGATCTTTTTTTTTTTTTTTTTTTTTTTTTTTTTTTAAGATTTTATTTATTAGAGCGCCTGGAAGAGCACACAAGCAGGGGGAGGGGCAGAGGGAGAGGGAGAAGCAGACCCCCCCCGCCCGCCCCCAGCAGGGAGCCCGGGCGAGCCTGATGGCGAGCCTGACTCGAGCCCGGCTCGAGGTTCGATCCCAGGATCACGATCTGGGCGGAAGGCACTCAGCCCACTGAGCCACGCGGGCGCCCCTGGAGTGATCTGCTTTCATTCAGCCCTACTATCCCTCTGCTTAAGTGTTGTCTAAGGAAGCGCACTGTCAACTGTCTACCTGCCTCTCAAGTCCATTCTGGGCTTTGGCAAATTGCTCTACCCAAGCAATCCCTTCTTTCCTGAATACTTCCCACCTCTCTGTTTGGTTCCTTTTTAGTTATCTTTTTTGAAGTTTTTTCCCCACGTAGTTACCTTTTGAGACATGGATCAGGTGTCCACTTCCCCAGCTCCCTCTCCCAGTGAATTCAGTGTCTCTCTTCTGTGCCTCGATGGTCCCACAGCAGTGGTCACTGCATTTTTGTTGCAAGTTTTTGCGTTTGGAATAATAACTGGCTGGAATAAGAACTCCTTGAGGGCCTGGTTTGTTACTATAACCTAATGCCATGCTACTCAAAGTATAGTCCTTTCTGGCAACATCAGCATCCCTTGAGAGCTTGTTAGAAATCGAAGTCGTGGGCTCGGTGTTACTCCAGACCTAGTGAATCAGATTCTCTGGGAGTGGGACCCCAGAATCCGTCTTTCAGGAATCTGCAATCCTTGCGCATCCTAAAGTTTGAGAACCACTGCTCTAGAGAGAATACAGTGCTTAGCCATGGGGGGGGGGGCGACAAAACAAAACTCAATACATCAATACATATTTATTGAATTAATGAATCAGCTCTTTTGTTTAAAACACTGATATTCAGAAAATTGGGGAATTACAAGAATTCTCAAAAAGAAAAAAATCCCCAAAGAACAGCTTCCCTGTGATTCTGTTTTGTATTTGTCAAAGTTTAACTAAAGGCTTTTACTATTTAAGAACTAAATTATTATGTGTAGCAAATTCTAAGGTCTCCCTGCGGAGAATTCTGAAGGGTAAACTGAATCGTCAAAAAGCCCTGACCCTGAGCAACACTCTTGCAATCAAGGCGTTACTCCCTCTTTCCCACCCTATCCTCAGGGGATCTTTGACGGTAAAAAGGGATTCCTTTTTCACCCCTATTTGGGCAAGCCCCTAGGGAGGGGAGGAACACCTAGGAATGTCTACTAAAATTTAGCGAAGTATAAAATTGCCCTGGAACAATGTGATATAATTGGCCCAGAAGAGAACAGGCTCCTTGGTTTCTCAGTAGCTGTGAGAGCAGGGGAAAGAATTTGGGAAAGGAGGTGGTGGGAGGGGCTGAGGAAGTGGCGGTGGTTGGGGGGGTGTTGAGGGGAAGATTAAGGGAAAAATCTAGCACCTTAGTTGTTGCTCTAATTAGCTGGTAGTGGGATGAAATAAAGCTGTTAACTCTCAAAATGCCGCATCTAAATATTTTACTTATAATATCTCAGGACACCAGAGTATTCTAACATTATAAAAGGAATAGAGGAAGGGGAACAAGAGGGTCCTGCCTTCCAGGAGTAAATAAATTTAATTGTGGAAAAGAGTTCAAAGCTAAGGCAAATAGTGTGAGGTCGAAAAAGGAAATTGTTTTTTAAGTAAGATTTTCTTTTTTTAAGTAACGTCTACACCCAACATGGGTCTCGAGCTCACAGCCCTGAGAGTCACATGCCCTTCCGACTGAGCCAGCCAGGCACCCTAGGAATTCAAATTTAAGGAAGCATTTGTTGAATGTACTATTTTTTTTTTTTAAAGATTTTATTTATTTATTCGACAGAGATAGAGACAGCCAGCGAGAGAGGGAACACAAGCAGGGGGAGTGGGAGAGGAAGAAGCAGCCTCATAGCGGAGGAGCCTGATGTGGGGCTCGATCCCACAATGCCGGGATCACGCCCTGAGCCGAAGGCAGACGCTTAACCGCTGTGCCACCCAGGCGCCCCTGTTGAATGTACTATTAAGCGTTAGGGCGAGAAAGTGAGGCTAAGCTTTTTTCTTTTTTTTTTTTTTAATTAAAACTGAGAAATAACTTGCATATAATGAACAAATCTCAAGTTGAAAAGCTTGATGAATTTTTTACTTATGTATAGAAATCAAATGAAGAGAGAAGCCACTTCAGCACCCAGCCAGGTCGGCTTGCATTTTTGTTAAATGCTCAGAATCTCAAAATCCAGTGTCCCTTAGATCGTCAATTTCTTTCATGTTTCCGACATGAGGTAAGACAACATGTTTTTTTTTTTTTTTTAAGTAGTCTCCATACCCAACATGGGGTTTGAACTCAGGCCCTGACATCAAGAGTTGCGTGCTTTAGGGACTGAGCCAGCCTGAAGTTGAATCCCCGTTCTACCCACTCACTATGTGACAAGTGGTTTCACATTTCTATGCCTCAGTTTCCTTCATATGAGTAACAACAAGTGAGGATTATAATACATAGAAACTGATCAGATGTGGACATGGCTTATTGGAAATGCTCCATATATGTTAGCCGCTTTATTTTCTCTATGCAAGTTCTATTTTAGAGAATCCATTAATTCACTCCCTTCACACGTAGCTATTAAGCAGGTCTGAAAAGTCAAGTGCCAGGAGAAAGAAACGAGTTATGCGTGCTTCCTCTACCAAAGCATTTTATAGTGTAGTATAGAAAAGAAGCCACGCGAACAGATGCGCGCATTAAAATACTGTGAAACTGTGGTGTGAGCGCAAGATACAGCGGGAGGACAAAGGAGGGACTTCTATCTAGGAGGAAAATCAGTTAAGAGTACCAAGTATCATCATACCCCGCCGCTGTCAGCGCGCTCAGCGGCCGGCAAGCGGTGTACGCTGAACCGCTATGGCCCTAGCCTCCCGTGGCCGACCGGTGGCCCCTCTTCCTCTGCGCTCCCCGCCTGGGAAACCGCTGGCGGTGTTCGTCCTCCGCGGTCGCGGCGCCGGCGTAGGGACCCGGTGCGCCCTCGTGCGCGAGAAATACGGCTGCACACCCCCCCTTTCTGCGGGAGAACGTCTTCGTGATGAAAAGGAAGAAGCCAGATTCACAGGACGGTGAAGTCTTTGAAAAGTACATTAAAGATGGAAAGGTTGTGCCAGTGGGATAACCATCAGTTTGTTAAAGGAGGAAAGGGATCAGATCCATGAGCAGAAGAAGAGATTTCGTGATTGAGGGGTTTCCAAGAAATCAAAGACAACCTTCAAAGTTGGGGCAAGACCATGGGTGGGAGGGCAGACTGTAGCCTTCCTTCTGTGGTTTGACTGTAATAATGGGATCTGTATTGAACCATGTGTTGGGAGGAGAAAGAGAAGTGGTGGAAGTGATGACAACCAAGAGAGAGCTTGGAAAAGAGAATTCAGACCCACATTCAGTCAACAAAGCCAATTATTGGCTTAAACGAAGAAATGGGGAAAGTCAAGGAAACAGATGCCTCTAAGTCTGTTGATGAAGTTGTTGTTTTAATATTTATTAAAGTAATCTCTGCACTCAGCGTGGGGCTCCAGCTCCCAGTCAAATCCCATGATCTTCCCACTGAGCCAGCCAGGCGCCCCATAGGGGTGTCTTTTTTCCATTTTCTTCTTTGTCTTTTAAGATTTTTATTTATTTGAGAGCCAGAGAGAGAAGAGCACAAGCAGAGGGAGCAACAGAGAGAGAGGGAGAAGCTGACTCCCTGCTGAGCAGGGAGCTGGATGTGGGGCTCGGTCCCAGGACTCTGGGATCATGACCTGAGCCGAAGGCAGATGCTCAACCAACTGAACCACCCAGGCGCCCCCTTTTTCTATTTTTTTTAAAGATTTTATTTATTTATTTGACTGAGACAGCCAGTGAGAGAGGGAACACAAGCAGGGGGAGTGGGAGAGGAAGAAGCAGGCTCCTAGTGGAGGAGCCTGATGTGGGGCTCGATCCCAGAACGCGGGATCACGCCCTGAGCCGAAGGCAGACGCTTAATGACTGCGCCACCCAGGCACCCCCTCCCCTTTTTCTATTTTTTAAAAGATTTTATTTTTAAGTAATCTCTACAACCAAGGTGGGACTCGAACTTACAACCCTGAGATCAAGAGTTGCATGCTCTGGGACACCTGGGTGGCTCAGTCGCTTAAGAATCAGCCTTTAGGGGCGCCTGGGTGGCATAGCGGTTAAGCGTCTGCCTTCGGCTCAGGGCGTGATCCCGGCGATCTGGGATCGAGCCCCACATCAGGCTCTTCTGCTATGAGCCTGCTTCTTCCTCTCCCATTCCCCCTGCTTGTGTTCCCTCTCTCTCTGGCTGTCTCTCTCTCTGTCGAATAAATAAATAAAATCTTAAAAAAAAAAAAAAAAAAAAAAAAGAAACTCAAAAATCTTAAAAAAAAAAAAAAAAAAAAAAAAAGAATCAGCCTTTAACTCAGGTCCTGATCCCAAGGTCCTGGAATCAAGTCCAGCATCTGGCTCCTTCCTCAGTGGGGAACCTGCTTCCCCATCTGCTTGACTCTCTCTCTCTCTCTCTCTGACAAATAAATAAAATCTTAAAAAAAAAAAAAAAGAAAAAAAAAAACCCAAATAATTAAAAAAAAAAAAAAAAAGTGCCTGGGTGGCTCAGTTGGTTAAGTGTCTGCCTTTGGCTCAGGTCCTGATCCCAGGGTCCTGGAATCCAGGGCCAAGTTGGGCTCCAGAGTAGGGCTCAGCCAGGAGCCTGCTTCTCCCTCTGCCTGCCAATCCCCCTGCTTTTGCTCTCTCTCTCTCTCTTTGTCAAATAAATAAATAAATAATTTTTTTTTAAATGATAAAAAAAAAAAGAGTTGCATGCTCTACCTACTGAGCCAGCCAGGCACGCCTATCGATGAAGTTTTTGATGAATTGTGAAGATTTTTGTTTGACAAGGAAGGCTTACTCTAAAGCTGAAAGCATTCTTGAAATCATGCCTGAATATTGCTTTGAGAGCTGCCATTTCGACCCCCTTTTAAGGCACTTTTGATCTTTCATAATTACATCTCCACTAATGGCTGGAAAAATATGTAATAAGATAAATGAAGTTTTTTTATCTTCAATTTTTTTGGTCACGGGAATAGACAGCAGATTCGGGTCTTGCTTCATCTGACCTATGGTCCTCCCAAAACAAAGGATATCAGCTAGTTCTTTGTTTTTACTCAAAAAGCATATCCCTTTTGTACCCTTGTATCTTGTGTAAGCAAAACTTTTTGGTATGTGTGTATATCCCCTTAGTAATTACAACGTACTAGGTTTAGGGATTCTCTACTTCCCCGTTTACTTAAAGGTTTTAAATTTCCAACCTGTTACGTGAATTTGTGGACCAAATTCCAAAGGAACTTACTGTGTAGTCGGTTCTTGCAAAATGTGTTTGATGAACAAACTCATAAAAATTCCTAGAAGTGTTTTAGTATTTATCACATGACTGACCGTTTCCTATAAAAAGGTAAGAAAACTTAGGCTTCGTTTTATTACAACTCATAGAAAGTTGTGTGACAGGGAATCCTCTTTACTTCCAGGGATTGGGATGGGGTCCCTGGGGTTTCAGAGCCTGGGGGAATTGTCAGTTTATCCTGACACATATCTGAGGAAAAGGGGCAAGAATTACATCTAATGACATGTGTTCCTGTGCCCTATTAAATCGTGCTATTTATGATTAAACTGATCTTTTTTTTTTTTTTAAAAGATTTTATTTATGTGACAGAGAGACAGCCAGAGAGAGAGGGAACACAGCAGGGGGAGTGGGAGAGGAAGAAGCACGCTCACAGCGGAGGAGCCCGATGTGGGACTCGATCCCGGTACGCCAGGATCACGCCCTGAGCCGAAGGCAGACGCTTTAACGACTGCGCTACCCAGGCGCCCCTATGATTAAACTGATCTTAACAAAATTCCTAGCAGTGGAACCTTGAAATGCACGTGCTAGGTTTGTGGTAAAATGATTTGGTTAGCGTTTTTTTTTTTTAAAGATTTTATTTATTTATTCGACAGAGATAGAGACAGCCAGTGAGAGAGGGAACACAAGCAGGAGGAGTGGGAGAGGAAGAAGCAGGCTCATAGCAGAGGAGCCTGATGTGGGGCTCGATCCCACAACGCCGGGATCACGCCCTGAGCCGAAGGCAGACGCTTAACCACTATGCCACCCAGGCGCCCCTGGTTAGCGTTTTAGTAACGCTTCATTCAGTTTTGTTTGTTTGTTTTTTAGATTAAATGGAGGTTTGGTTTGGTATGAAGTAAAAAAAATCTAATGGTTAAAATATATATATAGTGTATATATATATGTATAGTGTATATGTGTGTATATATATGTACACATGTATATATGTAAAATATATATATAGTGTATATATATATACTATGTATACATACTATGTATATATACATACTATGTATATGTATACATATATACACTATATATATATTTATTTACTCTATGTATAGTATCTATATATAGGGTTGGTATGAAGTAAAAAAATCTAATGGTTAAAATATATAGTAAATATATATAGTATATATATAGTATATATCTATATAATAGTATGTATATAAATTTATACTATAAATATATATATAGTAAATATATATAGTATATAATTAAAAATATATATATACAGTACATATATATATAGTAAAATATATATATATAGTACTTGAATTCAGTTTTGAAAGATGGTCAGGCAGTAAGAATAAAAGGCAGCAAGCATGAAGAAGGCTGATGTCTCCTGGGGACTGTGTATAACCATAGTTTGGTGCAGGGATGGATAGAGAGAATGCTGCGACCAGTAGGTAGGAGGGGGATTATGCAGGTCTCTGTCATGCTAAAGAGTTTGGATTTCATACTAAAGGCAGTGGAGCCACTGAAGAGTTTTAAAGTGGGGAATATCAGACAGCAACCTTCAAACTGGGCTTCAGCAACTTCTTTGTAGACATGTCTCCAAAGGCAAGGGAAACAAAGGCAAAAATGAACTATTGTGACTTCATCAAAATAAAAAGCTTTTGCACAGCAAAGGAAACGGTGGACAAAACCAAAAGACGACTGACAGAATGGGAGAAGATATTTGCAAATGACGTAACAGATAAAGGGTTAGTATCCAAAATCTATAAAGAACTTATCAAACCTAACACCCATAATCTTTTTTTTTTTTAAAGAATTTATTTATTTATTTGACAGAGAGAGACAGCCAGCGAGAGAGGGAACACAAGCAGGGGGAGTGGGAGAGGAAGAAGCAGGCTCATAGCGGAGGAGCCTGATGTGGGACTCGATCCCATAATGCCAGGATCACGCCCTGAGCCAAAGGCAGAAGCCCAACCGCTGTGCCACCCAGGAGCCCCCTAACACCCATAATCTAATCAAGAAATGGGCAGAAGACATGAACAGACTTTTCTCCAAAGAAGACATACAAATGGCCAACAGACACATGAAAAATACTCAACATAACGCAGCATCAGGGAAATACAAATCAAAACCACGATGAGATACCACCTTACACCAGTCAGAGTGGCTAAAATTAACAAGTGAGGAAATGACAGATGTTGGTGATGAAGCAGAGAAAGGGGAACCCTCCTACACTGTTGGGTGGGAATGCAAGCTGGTGCTGCCACTTTGGAAAACAGTATGGAGGTTCCTCAGAAAATTGAAAATAGAGCTACCCTAGGACCCAGCAATTGCACTACTGGTGTTTACTCCAAAGATACAAATGTAGTGATCCGAAGGGGCACCTGCACCCCGAAGTTTATAGCAGCAATGTCCACAATAGCCGAACTGTGGCGAGAGCGCAGATGTCCATTGACAGATGAATGGATAAAGAAGATGTGGTGTATATACACATACAATGGAATGTTACTCAACCATCAAAAGATGGTATCTTGCCCTTTGCAAGGATGTGGATGGAACTAGAGGGTATTATGCTAAGTGAAATAAGTCAATCAGAGAAAGACAATTATCATATGATCTCGCTGATATGTGGAATTTGAGAAACAAAACAGAGGATCACAGGGGAAGAGAGGAGGAAATAAAACAAGATGAAACTAGAGAGGGAGACAAACCGTAAGAGACTCTATCATAGGAAGCAAACAGAGTTGCTGGAGGGAATGGGAGGGGATGGGGTAACTGGGTAATGGACATTAAGAAGGGCATATGATATAATGAGCACTGGGTATTATATAAGACTAATGAATCACTGACGTCTACCTCTGAAACTAATAATACGGTATATGTTAATTAATTGAATTTAAATTAAAAAAAATAAAGTGGGGATTGATATAATCAGTCTTACAGGAACATCTAAAGAGTATTTGAGGAAGAGGATGGAACAGGATCTATTTAAGAGACTGATGTGATCACCTAGACCAGGGGTTGGCGAACTAGTTGGCTACCTGTTTGTTTAGTCCATGGACGTAAGAATAATTTCTACATTTTAATTAAATTAATTTTAAAAAATGTATTTATAATATCTACACACAACGTGGGACTCAAACTCATGACCCTGAGATCAAAAGTCACATATGCCCTACCAACTGAGCCAGCCAGGCACCCCATTTTCTACATTTTTAAATGGTTGGGGGAAAAGGGGGGGAAAAGTCAAACAATAATTTGTGACCTGTGAACAGCATCTGAAATTCAAATTTCAGTGTCCTTAAATAAAATCGTATTGGAACACAGCCACGGTCATGTATTTACGTACTGTCCGTAGCTGCTTTCGTGCTACAACAGCAGAATTGAGCAGTTGTCACAGAGACCATACAGTCTGCAAATCCTAAAACATGTACTACTTGACCCTCTGCAGACAAAGTTTGTCGACTCTGGATGCGGGCAAAAGTGATCAGAATCTCTGTGAAAGTTGGGGGCGCCTGGGTGGCACAGCGGTTAGGCGTCTGCCTTCGGCTCAGGGCGTGATCCCGGTGTTCTGGGATCGAGCCCCACATCGGGCTCCTCTGCTATGAGCCTGCTTCTTCCTCTCCCACTCCCCCTGCTTGTGTTCCCTCTCTCGCTGGCTGTCCCTATCTCTGTCAACTAAATAAATAAAATCTTTAAAAAAAAAAAAAAAAGAATCTCTGTGAAAGTGGGAGCCATGCAGAGAGAAGTGGGAGTGAATATATTCCAACTACATTTATACAAACTACATTCATAGGCAGAATTGATAGGGGTTGACAACTAATTTGATGTTGGTGGCAAGAAGAATGGGGATCACTAGGCCACTTTTTCTGGCTCGAGTGTCTCAGTAGACAGAGTTGCCAGTCACTTGATTTTATTTTGTTTTATTTTTCAGGCACTCAGTTGTAAATTATAAGCAGAGAAATAGAGTTAATTAGAGTTCAGGGGTTTTCAGACTGATGTATCTGAGATGCATCCAGATATTTTTGGAATAAGGGATGAAACTCCCGAGAGAGATCTCCTCTTACAGAGATCAGTGCATTCACAGTCTACAGCTGGTCGCGGAGGCTGTAAAGCCAACCAGAGTGTTCAGGCAGCACAAGGTTGCAAACTTAAACATTTTAGGGACCAGGTAGACAGGGTATAAGAAAAAAAGGGGTAGACATGGTTGTAAAAAGTAACTCCCTTTCCCCTTAATTGTTATATAAGGGTGAAATAAACATTTCAATAGGAGAGATATTTTGCAGATCTCACTCAGGTTGGAGTGCGGCAGGGAGTCCAGGAGACAACAGCGCGTGGTGGGGACTAAGTGATGACAGGGATGGAGGTTATGTAGAGACTCAGCAACAGGGACTTTCACTCACTGAGATTCACCTGGCTACGGCCCCTGCTGAGGGCCCCGTCTGCCAGCAGGAAAGACCAAGATTGCATCCCCAACATGGCACCATTTCCCAGCATGGGGCATCAGCTGTCTACCTAGTGACAGGTGGGTTACACTGGATCACTTCCATCTTGTAAGAGGGAGCACTTTGTTCTTACTGAAATCGACACTTACTGTGTATATAAATTTGCCTTTCCTGAATGCAATGCTTCTGCCAAAACTACCATCTGTGGACCTACAGAACGCGTTATCCACACAGCACTGCTTCAGATTGAGGAGCTCACTCCATTGCAAAGGGAGTGCTGCAATGAGCTCATGCTTATGGATTGCACTGGTCTCACAATGTTTCCCATCATTCTAAAGTAGCTGGGTTGATGAAATGAGGGAACAGACTTTGCAAGACTCAGTTACAGTACCAGCTAGGTAGCAGTACCTTTCAGGGCTGGGGTAGTGGCCTCCAGGAGGCTGTGCATGCTCTAAGTCATCGTTCAATACATGGCTTTGTCTTCCCGTAGCCAGAATAGGAGGGGTATCCCTGCTATTATCTCTAGTGATCCACTAGCAAAATTTTTGCTTCCAGTCCCAATGACGTTATGCTCTGCTGGTCTAGACATCATGCTCTATCATCAAGATCAATAGAAAATTACAATAACCCAATCTAGGAAGGACCACTAGTGGCCTGGACCCCTGAAGACTATAGGTTTAAGTCACTACCAGGAAAAAAATTACTATCAGCTGAAGTGCTTTGTGAGGACAAAGGGAATGTGTGCTAGTCTCTTAACAAGTTTGGTGATTATAATATTGTTGTCCATATTCACTAGCATTAGATCTCCAGTGCTTATTTGCTACTCGTTGGATTCAAAAGGAATATGGAATGAGTAGTGAAAGAAAGTAGATGTAAGGGGCGCTTGGGTGGCTCAGTAGTTAGGCGTCTGCCCTTGGCTCAGAGCGTGATCCCAGGACCTGGGATCGAGCCCCGCATCGGGCTCCCTGCTCTGCTGGGAGCCTGCTTCTTCCTCTCCCACTCCCCCCGCTTGTGTTCCCTCTCTTGTGGGCTGTCTCTCTCTGTGTCAAATAAATAAATAAATAAATAAATAAATAAATAAATAAATAAAATCTTAAAAAAGAAAAAAAAAGTGGATATAAATACCACCTATGACCAGTGACCAGTTGCAGAAACAGAGACTGTGGTTGTAATCAGTGTTTCTGCCCTTCCTGTTACTGTGTAAGTCTACTCAGCCTGCCATAACTGAAGACCTGATCACTTAAACAACAGAAATTCATTTTCTTACACTTTTAGAAGTCCTACATTACGGTGCTTGTATGGTTATGAAAAGGAAGGAGAAGTTACCTTAGTCCACATTTCATCTAGCAGGACTAAATTAAATTTACATAAGACAGATTAATAGAAGACCCCGAAATTTTATTATGTGCACGCAGAGGCCCAATGATAGGCTTGAGACCTAAAGAAATAATCGAGACAGGTGGTTTTTATACCGTTTAGACAAAGAGACAATAACTCTGTGAGGAGATGACAGGACAGAGAAAACTGAACTCTGGGAGCTTTAATCAGTAAGGAATTCTAAGCAGAATTTGGGCTGGGGTAGTGAATTAGTACAAACAAGGGTTGTTTGTACAGCCTTCTGGGCTCTACATTTCCTGTCTCTGGTGAAGGATGTCTCCTCAGCTCCTGGCACAGGGAGGCTACCTTTCATATGGGAGAGTCATTTCCTGCTTGCAGGGGGACAGAGGAGGCTCTGAGAGTCCTTATCGCATAGGCCGTCTCTTAAGCAACTTTTGTTCTAAGTAATCAATAGCCAAAGTGGCACATTTTGGGGCAGCCTGCAGTTGGGTTCTGGTGAGAATGCTCTTCTGGGATTGCAGATGGTGGCCTTACTGGTGTGTCCTCACATGGCCTTTCCCCTGTGTGTGTGTACTCCTGGTGTGTCTTCCTCCTCCTCCTCCTCTTTTTTTTTTTTTTTTAAAGAATTTATTTATTTATTTATTTTTATTTATTTATTTAGAGCACGAGCAGGGGGAGGGACAGAGGAGGAGGGAGAGAGAGAATCCCAAGTGGACTCTGCACTGAGCACAGAGCCCAAGGTGCGGCTCAATCCCATGATCCTGAGATCATGATCTGAACCGAAATCAAGAGTCGGTTGCTTAACCGACTGAGTCACCCAGACGCCCCTGTGTCTTACTCTTCGTACAAGGACATCAGTCCTTTTGGATTAGGGCCCTACCCTTGTAATCTCATTTAACCTTAATTACCTCTTGAAAGGTCCTTTCTGCAAATATAGTCACATTGGGAGTTAGGGCTTCAGCATATTAATTTGAGGAGGGCATAGCTTAGTCCATACCAGTTATAAATGTGTGTGTGTAGCAAATATTTTATTTACTTCCTTCTAAGATTTATTTATTTATTTGAGAGACAGAGAGAGAGAGTAGGGGAAGGGCAAGGGGTGAGAATCTTCAAGCCGATTCCCCTGCTGAGCGGAGAGCCTGACACAGGGCTCTGATCCCAGGACCCATGAGATCATAACCTGAGTCAAAATCAAGAGTTGGACGCTTAACCAACTGAACCACCCAGGTGCCCCAGTTTACTTCTTTCTCTTATCCCCATATCATCTAACATAAGATGTATTAATAATTGTTAACCTTTTTAAAAAAATTTTATTTATTTATTTTGGGGGGGAGAGTGCAGAGGGAGAGTGAGAGGGAGAACCAGACTTCCCGCTGAGCAGAAAGGAGTCCCACAACCCTGAGATCATGACCTGAGCCGAAGGCAGACACTTAACCGACTGAGACACCCAGGCGCCCAATAATCATTAACTTTACAGCAGAGTATTTAAGTTACAGGGTATCAAGGAGAAGAGTGAACATTACCCAAAGACTTTGCATCATCTTATCGGAAGAGAGCATGTTTCTGGTTGTATGCAGAATAGTTGTATTATGTTAGGCAGAAGTATGACTTTGCTATTTGCCTTATTTGGAGATTAAATGTGGTTTAAGATGTATTTGGGTGCCGAGCTGACAAGGATTGTTTCCATTTTAGGGCTATTGCTAACAATGTTGTAACATTCTTGTATATTTTTCCTGGTGTATATAAGTATTTCTAAGGACATATACGGGGTAGAGGAATTACTGATTTATGTGGTATGAATATTTTTAGCTTCAAAAGATACTGTAAAACATTTTGTTTCAAAATGTTTTTGCCAATTTATATTCCTATTAACAGTCGATATGTGGTAGTTACTACATCCTTGTCTATACTTGGCACTATCAGTTATTTGTTTATTTAAAGATTTTATTTATTTATTTGTCAGAGAGAGAGAGAGAGAGCACAGCAGGGGGAGCAGCAGGCAGAGGGAGAAGCAGCCTCCCCACTGAGCAATGAGCCCAATCCGGACTCAATCCCAGGAACTTGGCATCATGACCTGAGCTGAAGGCAGACACTCAACCAACTGAGACACCCAGGTGTCCCGGCACTATCAATTTTTAAAATTTTAGCTATTCTTGTGAGTATATAATTATATTTCATAGTGTTTGCAACTGTCGTTTCTTCGTTGGTGTCAATAAATTTGGGTATTTGCATTTCTTTTGTGAAATGTCTACTTAGATCTTTTGCCCATTTTTCTACTGGATTGTTTGACTTCTTATTGATTTTTATGAGTTCTTCATATCTTTTAATGAACAGAAGCTCTTAATGCAGTCTAATTTATTGATTTTTTTTTTTAAGATTTTATTTATTTATTAGACAGAGATACAGACAGCCAGTGAGAGAGGGAACACAAGCAGGGGAGTGGGAGAGGAAGAAGCAGGCTCATAGCGGAGGAGCCTGATGTGGGGCTCGATTCCGCAACGCTGGGATCACCCCCTGAGCCGAAGGCAGACGCTTAACCGCTGTGCCACTCAGGCGCTCCTATTGATCTTTTTCTTAATGCTTTT
>NW_024425119.1:8665244-8737258 GCF_017311325.1 Ursus maritimus
AAAAGCATTAAGAAAAAGATCAATAGGAGCGCCTGAGTGGCACAGCGGTTAAGCGTCTGCCTTCGGCTCAGGGGGTGATCCCAGCGTTGCGGAATCGAGCCCCACATCAGGCTCCTCCGCTATGAGCCTGCTTCTTCCTCTCCCACTCCCCTGCTTGTGTTCCCTCTCTCACTGGCTGTCTGTATCTCTGTCTAATAAATAAATAAAATCTTAAAAAAAAAAATCAATAAATTAGACTGCATTAAGAGCTTCTGTTCATTAAAAGATATGAAGAACTCATAAAAATCAATAAGAAGTCAAACAATCCAGTAGAAAAATGGGCAAAAGATCTAAGTAGACATTTCACAAAAGAAATGCAAATACCCAAATTTATTGACACCAACGAAGAAACGACAGTTGCAAACACTATGAAATATAATTATATACTCACAAGAATAGCTAAAATTTTAAAAATTGATAGTGCCGGGACACCTGGGTGTCTCAGTTGGTTGAGTGTCTGCCTTCAGCTCAGGTCATGATGCCAAGTTCCTGGGATTGAGTCCGGATTGGGCTCATTGCTCAGTGGGGAGGCTGCTTCTCCCTCTGCCTGCTGCTCCCCCTGCTGTGCTCTCTCTCTCTCTCTCTGACAAATAAATAAATAAAATCTTTAAATAAACAAATAACTGATAGTGCCAAGTATAGACAAGGATGTAGTAACTACCACATACTAATGTTAATAGGAAATAATTGGCAAAAACATTTTGAAACAAAATGTTTTACAGTATCTTTGAAGCTAAAAATATTCATACAATATAAATCAGTAATTCCTCTACCCCGTATATGTCCTTAGAAATACTTATATACAATAGAAAATATACAAGAATGTTACAACATTGTTAGCAATAGCCCCAAAATGGAAACAATCCTTGTCAGCTCGGCACCCAAAATACATCTTAAACCACATTTAATCTCCAAATAAGGCAAATAGCAAAGTCATACTTCTGCCTAACATAAACAACCATTCTGCATACAACCAGAAACATGCTCTCTTCCGATAAGATGATGCAAAGTCTTTGGGAATGTTCACTCTTCTCCTTGATACCCCTGTAACTTAAATACTCTGCTGTGTTAATGTTATTGGGCGCCTGGGTGATCATGACCTGAGCTGAAGGCAGACACTCAACCAACTGAGACACCCAGGTGTCCCGGCACTATCAATTTTTAAAATTTTAGCTATTCTTGTGAGTATATAATTATATTTCATAGTGTTTGCAACTGTCGTTTCTTCGTTGGTGTCAATAAATTTGGGTATTTGCATTTCTTTTGTGAAATGTCTACTTAGATCTTTTGCCCATTTTTCTACTGGATTGTTTGACTTCTTATTGATTTTTATGAGTTCTTCATATCTTTTAATGAACAGAAGCTCTTAATGCAGTCTAATTTATTGATTTTTTTTTTTAAGATTTTATTTATTTATTAGACAGAGATACAGACAGCCAGTGAGAGAGGGAACACAAGCAGGGGAGTGGGAGAGGAAGAAGCAGGCTCATAGCGGAGGAGCCTGATGTGGGGCTCGATTCCGCAACGCTGGGATCACCCCCTGAGCCGAAGGCAGACGCTTAACCGCTGTGCCACTCAGGCGCTCCTATTGATCTTTTTCTTAATGCTTTTTGTGTCTTATTTGAGAAATCCTTCTCTGTCCTGAGGTCATTATATATTTCCATATTGTTTTTTCCCCCATTTTTTTTTATTGTGGTAAAATGCACATAACATAAAATTTACTATTAATAATTTTTCAATATACAGTTCAGTGGCAATAAATACATTCATAATGCTGTGCAGCCATCACCACCATCCTTCTCCATAACTCTTATCTTGTAAAACTGAAACATTACACCCACTGAACAGTCACTCTGCGTTCCGCCCTCTGTCCAGCCCCAGGCAACCACCATTCTACTTTCTCTGATTTGACTACTGTGTCTCATATAATTGAATTCATACAATATTTGTCTTTTTTTTTTTTAAGATTTTATTTATTTATTTGACAGAGACAGCCAGTGAGAGAGGGAACACAAGCAGGGGGAGTGGGAGAGGAAGAAGCAGGCTCTGATCGGAGGAGCCTGATGCGGGGCTTGATCCCAGGATGCCGGGACCATGCCCTGAGCCAAAGGCAGACATCCAATGACTGAGCCACCCAGGCGCCCCTGGTGCACAAATTTTTAAATTTTTACAATTTTAGAATTTTATATTTTTTAAAGGTTTTATTTATTTGAAAGAGAGAGAGCGAGAGAGAGAGCATGAGCAAGGGGGAGAGATAGAGGGAGAGGGAGAAACAGACTCCCCATGAGCAGGGAGCCTAATGCAGGATTCAATCCCAAGACCCTGGGATCATGACCTAAGCTGAAGGCATTTAACTGACAGAGCCACCCAGGCGCCCCTCAATTTTAGAATTTTGAATTGAAGTCCAATTTGTTTATATTTTGTTGCTATTACCTGTGACTTTGGTGTCATATCCAAGAACTCGCTACCCAGTTCCAACATTGCGAAACCTTTGCCCTATGTTTTCTTCTAGGAGTTTTATGGTTTTAGGTCTTACAGTTAGGTCATTGATCCATCTTCGGTTAATTTTCATATATGGCATTAGGTATGCATCCAACTTCATTCAACTATATTGCTTTTTAAAAGCTTTATTGTTTTGCTTTTCCCATTTAGATCCATAGATACCTGGAATTGGAAATACCTGGAATTGATTTTTGTGTATGGTGTGAGGTAGAAGTCTAACTTTATTATTTTTCATATGGATGACTCCATGGATAAACAAATGTCCTAGTACCCGCTAATGAGATTATTTTCCCATTTTTCTTCAGTGCTACCTTTAATGGGTCTCCATATGTATGTAGTTTATTCAGTTTCACGAGTCTACTTGCCTACTTGTATGCAGGGCTAGCTATCTTAATTGTGATAACTATAATAAATATTAATATCGAACAGAATAAGTTCACATATTTTATTCTTTTAAACCAGTGTCTAGGCTATTTTTTGGCTCATGTTATTGCCTCAAAGTCCATCACATAAATATGGAGTCAATTTGTCAAATTTTTCAAAAATATTTTAAGGATTTGTTTGTAATTACAGTGAATACATAGAAATTTGGAGGATATTTACACATTTAAAATATTGAATTTTGTAATATAGGAAAGATCTACCTCTCTCTTGTCTTCTTTTTTTTTTTTTTAAAGAATTTATTTATTTATGTGACAGAGAGATAGAGACAGCCAGCGAGAGAGGGAACACAAGCAGGGGGAGTGGGAGAGGAAGAAGCAGGCTCCCAGCGGAAGAGCCTGATGTGGGGCTCGATCCCATAACGCCAGGATCACGCCCTGAGCCGAAGGCAGATGCTTAACGACTAAGCCACCCAGGCGCCCCTACCTCTCTCTTGTCTTAAATTTTTTAAATTAAAATATATTTTCCCTGTAGACATGTTACTTATCTTTTGTTACATCTACTTCTAGGTTCTTGAGATTTTTTTTGATGCAATTGTTCATCACATTCTTTTTTTTTTTAAGGTTTTATTTATTTATTTGAAAGTGAGAGAGAGCAGCAGGCAGAGGGAGAGGGAGAAGCAGACTCCCCACCAAGCAGGGAGCTCCATGTGGGGGCTCGATCCCAGGACCCTGAGATCGGGACCCCAGCCGAAGGCAGATGCTTAATGACTGAGCCACCCAGGCGCCCCATATATATTGATTTTTGATCTAGCAACCTTGCTAATTTTTAAATTCTAATAATTTATCTATAGACTTAAATTTTTTATGTACATGATGAACATGCAAATAATGATATTTTTTACTTTTTCAAATTCATATACCTTGTAATTTTGTGTGTGTGTGTGTCGTTCTTGTACTTGCTAGGATTTCCAATACAATACTAAACGGAAGTGGGAACCACGGGCAGCTACAAATTATTCTCAGTCTAAAAGGGAAAGCTTTTAATGTTTTACCATTAAGTATGATATTTGCCATGGCTCAGACGTACGCTTTAAGAGGCACGCCTATTTGTAGCAGAACACCCTGTCCCTAGCTCATTTGGTCTGTCTAGAAATGCAGTGCAAGTAGGCCCTGTAAACCCATGAAAATCCTCCAAATGCCCCACCCCTATTCTTGTGGTGGCCCCTGTGGCTGGTAGAGAGGGAGGGGGAGGGGAGGAATTACCGCTAATGCTTTGTTTACAGAGGGATGCAGTGGGGACCGCAATCTGCCTTTGGGGACCGCAGTGGCTCTTCAGCCCAACACTGACACCGTCTGGATGGAACAGGAATGAACTGTAGCAGCCAATGGGTTGGACGTAGAGCAGTGTTGTTGGTGATTACTCAACAATCCTGGCCATTAACCCCTTGTGCTGACAACTGGACTGCTCTAAAGGGATCTACCCTATGGCTTAGACAATGAGAAGCCAAGGGGTGGATATTTAGCAGTAAGCCCTTGTAGGGTCAGAATATGTAGAAAGAGGGGTGCCTGGCTGACTCAGTTGTGGAACATGAGACTCTTGTCCTCAGGGTGGAGAGTTTGAGCCCCATATTGGGTTTAGTGGAGATTACTTTTAAAATATTTAAAAATGAGGGCGCCTGGGTGGCTCAGTCATTAAGTGTCTGCTTTCGGCTCAGGTCATGATCCCAGCGTTCTGGGATCGAGCCCCCCCTCCCCCCTGCATCGGGCTCCCTGTTCAGCGGGAAGCCTGCTTCTCCCTCTCCTGCTCCCCCTGCTTGTGTTCCCTCTCTCTCTGTCAAATAAATAAATGAAATATTTAAAAAATATTTAAAAATTTAAAGAAGATAGTGGAAAGACTTTTGGGTTCATTCTAAGAGCCTGCAGCAGTGGTTGCCATCTTCCCACGTGTGAGGCACTGACACCCCCTGGCAATCAGGAAGCTAATGCCCCAGTTCTGGTACAAGTCCCGGCAGCTGACCCTGCAGTAGGTGTAGCAGACAGGTGCATGCAGGAGGGGCCGCTGAGGTGCTCGGGGGGGACAGCAGTGTGCCAGGGATGCTGGCTTGCTCTTGCAGTACACTGACTTGGTTAATGCAGTGACAGCATGCTCTGTGTGTTCTGAACAACACCCAACACAATTGCCAAAGGAGTGTGGGTCCATCCACCACTGTTCCCAACCAGTGAGTGGTTGGCAAATTGATTATAGTGGCCCCCCTCCCTTTGAATGAAGGTTCTAAATCTTCCCTGGTTTGTGTAGACGCTGCTTCTGGTTGAACCCAAGCTTTTCCCTGTCACTATGCAAATCAGGCTGCCACCGTTAGGGAATTAGAGAAGCTGGTACTGAGTACTCCCACTCAATAGACGGTGTTTGGGAGGTCACGTTTCAAAGGTCGTGGTGTGCAAGACTGGGCAAAAGAACATGGCATTGAGTGGAGGCTTCTTCTCCCCTATACCCTGCAAGCAGCAGGGTTGGTAGAAAGGAAACACAGAATAGTGAAGCAGCAGGTTACATTATTATTATTATTTTTTAAAGATCCTATTTATTTATTTGACAGAGAGAGACAACCAGCGAGAGAGGGAACACGGGGGGAGTGGGAGAGGAAGAAGCAGGCTCATAGCGGAGGAGCCTGATGTGGGGCTCGATCCCACAACGCCGGGATCACGCCCTGAGCCGAAGGCAGACGCTTAACCGCTGCGCCACCCAGGCGCCCCTGCCTTTACTACTTTTGAATGATGAACCAGTAGGGCCTATTGCTGTGTGCCAGACTGGGGACTCCTGCTGAGACACTCAATGTCATAAAAGTATAAAAATTATGGGAAACAGCCGATGCCCCAACTCTTACTATGGATCCATGTGCACGCTGCTGAGCACACCAAGCCCCATCGTGCCTGAAAAAGGAATTATCTACCAGAATTTGCAATGGGATGTCCCACCAGGGTGGGTGAGTCACTTTTCACCCCTGGGCGAGTCGGAACTTCTCGATCTCACTGGGATCCTGGTGTCTTGCTACAAGCTGCACCTGTGGAGACGCACTCTCCCTGGAATGGAACATGCAGGGGATGAAGAGGAGAGGGGGAGGGGGATCTTCATCTGGCATATCTCACCCCTAGTCCATTTCCTCACACTTGACAGTGCTGTCTCCGCCCAGCCAGCATGTATGGTATGAACGACCAGGTTGGGTTCCTAGAGCTGCCAGCCTCCTTCTCCTTAAGGTCACGGGGGCATATTCTGTTTTCACTGTTATTAGACTGTCGTCTCTGTCTCTCTGTGTGGGCCTGCAGAAAAATGTGGCATACATAGAAGTCCTTATAGATTTACCCAGCAGCTCTTAAATGACAGCTGACAAAGCCTGTATTCACTAAACACTGAAATGTCTCTAATGAGAAGAACTGTCCCCCAAAACAGGATGACTTTGGACATTATTATGCCTTGCAAGGTGGCACCTGTGCCATTATCTAAAGAGAATGTTGTGTGGTCTACCCCATAAGTCTGCTAATGTGTTATTTTTGTTAAATCACATGACGGGGCACCTGGGTGGCTCAGTCGGTTAAGCGTCTGCCTTCAGCTCAGCTCATGATCCCAGGGTTCTGGGACTGAGTCCCACATAAGGCTCCCTGCTCAGGGGGAAGTCTGCTTCTCCCTCTGCCTGCAGCTCCCCCTGCTTGTGTGCTCTCTCTCTCTGTCAAATAAATAAATAAAATCTTAAAAAAAAAAAAAAGTTTTAAGAGCCTGTCACACAAGACGTAAAGTATTGGAGGGAATCATGCAAGAGGCTGTGATCTCTGGTTGACCTGTGACCCAGCCCTGGGCAACTGGAGGCTCCTCACCCCCTCCCGTGTCCTTGGAATGTATATTCTGTCCACTGCTCGCACAGCAGGAGCGATTTTCAAGGACACAGCCTGGAGAGAGCGAGGTTTCGTCGAAACCATCTGGACGGCATACGTGACTGAATGCACTTCAGGCCTCTATATAACTTTGAAGATCCTGGCAGGCAGATTCCGAGATCCATTCATCTTGTGCTGCCCAAAGCAAGGTTCATAAATCAGTTCCCTTGCTTATTAAATCTGCCACCTACTAATCTGGAGTGGTTGGCCTCTTTCTTCTTTCATTGCCCTCAGGGTGGGGGCCGATTTCAGATTTCACTGGGGGAAGTCATGAGGTTACAACCAACAGTTAGGGTGGAAGGCAAGGGAGTTTTTGCTTTTTTTTTTTCCCTCATGAATTTCAAGTATTTATTTAGAAGGTCCTAGTTCATACTTGGGGTATTTTTCGGGAGCTCTTATTTACTGCTGCTGAAAAAGAATAATGCCTTATTTAATAGAGTGCACAGCAGAGTGCAAGGTACTTTCAGGAATAGTATCGCCTTGGGCTTTTGCAATCACCTTGAACTTAGGATGTGGTCACCATTGCTTTCAGGATCAGAGAGACTCGAACATGTTCATAGCCCAAGAGGAAAGAATGAGTGGAAAGGGTTTGGTGGATTTTGATTGATGAAATCTGAGTTGAAGGGGGTGAGGTCATGAAAGGAGGGAAGATGAGATTAAAAAAACAAGGGATAGAAGCATAATATATTTATAACCTCGATATATCTTTTTTATGTAAAGTTAAAGAAGCCAGACACGAAGAGTCATATACTTATGTAAAATGTCCAGAATCAGTAAATCCAAGGAGACAGAAAGACTGGGTTGCCAGGGGCTGGAAAGGGGAAATGGGGAACGTTGCCTAATGGGAACCTGGTGTCTTTTAGAGGGGATGGAAAGATTCTGGAATGAAATAGAGGTAGTGGTTGTACAACAGAGCGGATGTACTAAATTATTTATTTGTCAGTGAGAGACACCACAGCAGGGGGAGAGGCACGCAAAAGGAGAAGCAGGCTCCCTGGTGAGCAAGGAGCCCAGTGTAGGACTCGATCCAGGACCCCGGGATCATGACCTGAGCCGAAGGCAGATGCCCAGCTGACTGAGGCCCTCAGGAGCCCGCCTTCATTGTTTTTTCTTAAATAAAATCAATGAATGTACCTTATATATAAAAACTTCAAATCCATGGTAGGGCAAAAATAGAATATTTAGAAACTCTTTTACACTCCCCTTATCCAGTTCTTTTCCACCGAATTAACAATTGTTCCTATTTTCTTATTTATCCTTCCAGCACTCCATTTATACATAAGAACGGTGTCATACAAAATATTTCACAAGACAGTCTATGTATTTAGCATACATCGAAATATGTTAAAGCTGGAAAACAATTTGCACTGAAGAACAAGGGGATCTTCCTAAAACACTAAAAATTTCAAAGAGGTGAAGAGGCAAAGTTATGGAGATGGAGAAGGTACAAGAAATTTGAAATACTCTCACATTGGAATTTTAATAGAGAGCGTTAGGAGTATATAAACACTATATATAAAACACAAATTGATACAACCTAGAATATTTCCCAGGTTATAACTGAAAAGACAACATTTGCAGCTGAAGATGGAAGCACAAATTGAGGCTTAGTGGGGGCCTGACTGGCTTAGTTGGTTAAGCGTCTCCCTGCAGCTCAGATCATGATCTCGGGGTCCTGGGACTGAGCCCCACCTCAGGTTCCTTGCTCAGTGGGGAGTCTGCTTCTCCCTCTCCCTCTCCCTCTTCCCCTTCTCCACACATGCTCTCTCTCTCTCTCTTAAATAAATAAAATCTTTAAAAAAATTGAGGCTTAGACATTTAGGAACTGGTACTTATTATTGTTATTTTAATTTTATTTTTTTTACAAGAAGTAGGATTTATTGGCTGGCGTGAATAAGGAGGGGTCGGTGCTGAGGTTCTCATGAAAACGGAGCCTGCCATTTGTCCAGGGAGCCATGATTAGGGATGTATTTGACCTCACAGACATCTAGGATGAGCCGTTTTTCAGCCACGATGTCTTCAAATTCATTTTCATTAAACTTAGTAAAGGGCCACTTCTTGGAAATGTGGATCTTCTGGCGGCCAGGGAACTTGAACTTGGACCTGTGCAGGGCCTCAATCACATGCTCCTTGTTCTGCAGCTTCCTACGGATGGGCGTGATGACTTGGCCAATGTGGACCCTGGCCACTGTGCCCTGGGGCTTCCCAAAGGCACTCTGCATACCTATCTGGAACCTGTCAGCCCCAGCGCAAGACAACATCTTGTTGGTATGGATGCTGGGAAGGGGTGGAGCCACACTTGGATATGAAAAGCATCTTTGCCACAGCTTTTCACCGTGTACTTGCTGGTGAAGAAACTCGGGCCGCTTCTGTGGCTTCAGAGGAAGGCTGCTCATCCTCATCCTCATCTGACACTGTGTAGCCGCATGATGGGAACTCATCCACTTTCGCCGCCTTCTGTCCCGGGTCAAAAGTGCGGATCTTGGCATCAAGGGCACCTGTGCAGAAGGGAGGCTTTGGATACGACGTGTTCTTACAATACCTGGTGGGGCAGCGGCCCAGGGAGACACCAGGATCTTCAGTGGCAGGAAGGAAAAGAGAAGAACTGATACCAACTGATAAAATCAACATATTTCTAAAGATTTTATTTATTTATTTATTTATTTATTTATTTATTTATTTATTTGACAGAGAGAGTGAGAGAGAGCACAAGAGAGCAGGGTGAGGGGCAGAGGGAGAAGCAGACTCCCCGTTGAGCAGGGAGCCCGACCTGGGGCCTGATCCCAGGACCCTGGGATCATGACCTGAGCTGAAGGCAGCCGCTTAACCAACTGAACCACCCAGGCACCCCCCAAATCATATTATTTCCCAGCAGTTCAGTTTCCTCACTTACGGTATGGAGTGCTGATCGAGTGAGATAATACACAAAAAATTATATATAAATATACATAAATAATATATAAAATTCTATATATAGTCTACATTTAAAAATGTTGATGTTCTTCATTTTTTCCAGTCACATGAGGTTCTGCCAATAGATAACATAGAAAAGACAAGCGTCATAAATATTCAGCATCTTAGGAACAAAAGAAGACCTAATTGTTAATTCCATACTGCAATCAATAGACATCCAAGGGCTGTAGTAGTGTATTTGGTAGTATGACCACATGGGGAATGGCGTCATGCCTGTGTATGCACATGTAGTTTGTGTGTTGAGCAGAATATCAAACAGGGCAGTCTCCGGTTATTTGTGTCACTGGCTAGAACAGGAAAAGTTGTGTGTTTGTTTTGTTTTTTTTGTTTGTTTTTTGTAACATGTATTCTCACTTCATAAAATCCTACTATCAGCCCCTACAGCTACCACAAATGCAGCAAATCCCTATTTGAATTGTTTTTAATAATGCACCAAAGAAACACTATTTGCAAAACCACCCATGTGTCTCCAGGCTTCATGGCGGCCCCATGGATCCCTTAGGCCTTGTGCAGCCAGCTTCTCCTGGGCAGATTCTAATGGTTTTCCTTCTCTCTTGCAGTGTTTATAATCTGGAAGTTCTGGTTCAATGTAACCACGTTCATGTCCATGTCCACGGGCCATGTCTGACAGCAATCTGACCTCTCACGATGCTCCGTGTTCAACCCTCCAGCCAGAGCCAAATGGAAACGGTGGAATGTGAAAAGTTTATGGGATATCCAAGAACTATGGTACAAAATCTGTCTCTAAAAGCCTATACGTTCCTTTTTAAATTCCTTACAACTTAGTGTTCTACATATAAAACATTCTTACCTCTTGAGTCTTTTCTTATGTTTCTGCTTGCACATATCTTTATTGTATTTCTTTCTCCTGTTACGAAACCATTGCTTTATCTGTAAAAAAAAAATGAGGTGGGGGAGATGATGACCCAAGGGATAAGGATATTGGTTTATATGGGTAATAGTACTACACAGGTGACTCTGTTGGTAAAGAAATATGTTTCATACCTGTTTTGCTGTCATGTTAAATTCAAATGCAAGCAATTGGCTCTCTCCTCTTGTGGGGCATTTGTTTAACTTAAAGGTTGCCCAGAGAGTGTCCATGAGGGGTTTGCTGACTATTCTGGGGACATTGTTCTTCAAGTTTCTCTTCCTTTTCCTGTTCCTCTTCCAGTGTCTCTTCTCCTTCCACTTCTTTTCCTTCTCCTCCTCTTTCTTTCCATTTTTTATTTCCCCTTCTTTCGTCTTCACTGTGATTCCTCTTTGATCGCTCTGGATTTTGATCACAAAGCACAGTTGGTTCCTTCTGTATAGCAAAATTGGCGGAATAAAATAAAAGTGCAGCTACATTTGACTTTTAGGTCATAGTCAACATTCTTCAGTGTGAGAATATATTTGATTTTCATAACGTAGCAATGTTGTACATTGTTGGAAAAGAGAGAGGAAAGAAAAAGTAAGGTTATCAAAATCAATGAAGATTTTTATAAAAAGATCAAAGATTTTATTTATTGGAGAGAGTGAGTGAGAGAGAGAGAAAGAAAGAAGGAGAGTGAGAGGGAGAAGCAGGATCCCCATGGAGCAGGGAGTCCAACATGGGGCTCGATCCCAGGACCCCAAGATCATGACCTGAGCTGAAGGCAGACTCCCAACACACTGAGCCACCCAGATGCCCCAAAAGGTCAGTTTAAAAATAATTTACATTTGGATTTAAATATAGACTAAGTAAGGAAAGGGGTTGTGTATTGAAATTAATATGTCTCCTTGTGATGTCAGTCAAAAATAAGTTACCTTGGGGTGCCTAGGTGGCTCAGTCAGTTAAGTGTCCGCCTCTTCATTTTGGCTCAGGTCATGATTACAGGGTTGTGAGATCAAGTCCCATATTGAGACCACATTTGGCTCCATGCTCAGCACAGAGTCCGCTTGAGGCACTCCCCCTCCATCTCTCTTTGCCCCTCCCCCTGCTTGTACTATAAATAAATAAATAAATAAATAAATAAATAAATAAAATCTTTAAAAAAAATAAGTTACCTTGAAAAATTAAGTTATAAGTGACCTTACTTAAAGGACTATTCAGGCTTTTTATTTCCTTGAGAGAGTTTTGTATGTAAGATACATACTTTTTAGAAATTTGTTCATATGTTTCAGTTTTCCCAGGATTGTCCTGGCATATGCCCATAAACTGACATCATCATCATCATCATCATCATCATCATCATCATTATTTTAAATAAGCTTTACACTCAGTGTGGTGCTTGAACTCATGACCCTGAGATCAAGAGTTGCATGTTCTATTGACTGAGCCAGCCAAGCATCCCCATAATTATTATTAATAAATTACTTTTTACTCTAAAGTACTCTGGTTTAGGGGTGCCTGGGTGGTGCAGTCGTTAAGTGTCTGCCTTTGGCTCAGGGCGTGATCCCAGCGTTCTGGGGTCGAGCCCCACATCAGGTTTCTCTGATGGGAGCCTGCTTCTTCCTCTCCCACTCCCCCTGCTTGTGTTCCCTCTCTCGCTGTCTGTCTGTCTCTGTCAAATGAATAAATAAAATCTTAAAAAAAAAAAAAGTACTCTGGTTTAAACTACAAATGATCCCTCTACTTATACTACTAAAGAAATCAAATTGGTAATTTAAAAATAACCAAGATAGGGCAGCCGGGTGACTCAGTCAGTTAGGCATCTGATTCTTGGTTTTGGCTCAGGTCATGATCTCAGGGTTGTGAGATTGAGCCCCGCGTAAGGCTTCTCGCTCAGCACAGAGTATGCTCAAGAGTCTCTCTCCTTCTTCCTCCCTCTCTGCCCCTTCCCCTATGTACTTTCTCTCTAAATAAATAAAATCTTTATTTTTTAAAAAGATCTTTATTTTTTAAAAAGATTTTATTTATTTATTTGAGATATAAAGAGTGAGAGAGAGAGAGAGACAGCACAAGCTGGGGGGGCAGAGGGAGAGGGGGAAGCAGGCTCCCCGCTGAGCAGGAAGCCCAATGCCAGACTTGATCCCAGGACCCTGAGATCATGACCCGAGCCAAAGGCAGATGCCTAACCAACTGAGCCACCCAGATGTCCCAAATAAAATCTTTAGAAGCTCAAAATCCAAATAATATTATTGAAGGGTGAATAAATATGTGATAAAAACTATAAAACTAAGTCAATAATAAAATTCAGGAAGATGGTTGGAAAAACAGGACAGGATAGAGGAGGCATACAGATAAGTAGATGCAATGGATGGGTAATCCTATACTTATATTGGTAATGTTATATTACTATGTTATTTAATACATAGTATATATTAATATAATTTTATATTTTATAAAATAAATACATTGTTTTTTGAGTTGGTTTGTCCTTGCATATTCATGTGACTGATTTGCTTATAAATTAAATATATATCAAACATGTTTTTGCTTATCTCAAATATTACATATAATTTTTAAAAAAGTAATCTGTATATCCAACGTGGGGCTCAAACTTATAACCCCAAGATCAACAGTCACATGCTGTACTGACTGAACCAGCCAGGTGCCCTGGGAAGTGTTTCTTTTTTAAACACAATTTTGAATGTATGGCCAATATTTTAAAAAACTGAGAGATTTGGGGCACCTGGCTGGCTCACTTGATAGAGTGTGCAGCTCTTGATCTCAGGGATGTGAATTCCAGCCTCATATCGGGGTTAGAGATTACCCGGGTGGCTCAGTCGGTGAAGCGGCTGCCTTCAGCTCAGGTCATGACCCCGGGGTCCTGGGATTGAGCCCCTGCTTAGTGGGGAGACTGCTTCTCCCTCTCCCTCTGCCTGCAGCTCTCCCTGCTTGTGCTCTCTTTCTCTGTGTCAAATAAATAAATAAATAAAACGTTAAAAAAAAAATAAAGTCCATAACTATTAGAAAAAACTTACTTTTCACTGTGGATCCCTGACTACAAATGACTGCAATAGGGAATACTATGTTTAGGTGAATAAAATCATGGAGATTTGTGTTTTGTTTTGTTCCCACTTACTTTCCTCAATAAAATTCTAAAATCAAGGTTTATCTACGAGAAGACAGAACAGAGAAAACAAAACAAAAACAGAAGACGTGAAACATGCAGGGGGATGTGGATTAGACAGATGTCGGAGAACAGGGAGCATCACTGAAAGAACACAAGCACAGGAATTCCAGCTGTTTTCCACAGTTCTATCCTAGGCCCTCGGATAGGTGGACAGGTAGGTAGATAGAGACGTAGAGAGAGATAGGTAGATAGGTAGATAGATAGATAGATAGATAGATAGATAGATAGATAGATAGGAGCAGACTGAACTTGCACTGCTAGTAAGATTTGTAGTTAGGAATTAAACTCAGGGGTGCTTGGATGGCTCAGCCGGTTAAGCGTCTGCCTTTGGTTCAGGTCCTGATCCCAGGGTCCTAAGATTGAGCCCTGAGTTGGGCTCCCTGCTCAGCGGGGAGTCTGCTTCTCCCTCTCCCTCTGCCCGCTGCCCCCCCCCCGCCCCACTCATGCTTGCTCTCTCTCAAATAAATAAATGAAATCCTTCAAAAAAATAGCCTCAGATCCGCCAAGCGAAAAAAACCAAAAAACAAAAAGCAACAAAACAACACTTCATGTATTATACTATGGAATACAAGACAGCAATAAAAGATATTAAGTTCATCAATGAATACTAACATGGAAAGATGGATGTCCCAGATATGTTTGAAATAAAAGAACCACTTTATCTTTTTTTTTTTTTTAAGATTTTATTTATTTATTCGACAGAGATAGAGACAGCCAGCGAGAGAGGGAACACAAGCAGGGGGAGTGGGAGAGGAAGAAGCAGGCTCATAGCGGAGGAGCCTGATGTGGGGCTCGATCCCATAACGCCAGGATCACGCCCTGAGCCGAAGGCAGACGCTTAACCGCTGTGCCACCCAGGCGCCCCTCAAAGAACCACTTTAAATTAGCACATACAGTAGAACAAATTTCTTGGACAGAAAAACAAATCTTTTTTTTTTTTTAAAGATTTTATTTATTTATTTGACAGAGAGAGAGACAGCCAGCGAGAGAGGGAACACAAGCAGGGGGAGTGGGAGAGGAAGAAGCAGGCTCCCAGCGGAGGAGCCTGATGTGGGCTCGATCCCAGAGCACCAGGATCACGCCCTGAGCCAAAGGCAGACGCTTAACGACTGTGCCACCCAGGTGCCCCAGAAAAAAAAAATCTTATAAATGTTCACATAGTTAGATGGCTTCGCTGGGGGAAATCTACCAACATTTAAATAACTAAACACTTCATAAACTATTCCCAAAAAATAGAAGAGAAAGGAATACGTCCCAACTGATTCTCTGAGGCCAGTATTAATTACCCCATGTTATCAGTGAGGGTTCAACTGGAGAAATAGAACCAGTAGGAGATATATATTAAGAAATTTATTGCAAGGAATTGGCTTACACGGTTGTGGGAACTGTCCAGGCAAGTCCGAATCCTTAGGGTAGCCTTAGAAAAGGAAGGCTGGTACTCTTGGGCACCCGGTGAAGCTGCTCTCCACAAGCAGAATTTGTTCTCTTCAGAGAAGCCCAGCTCTACTCTTGGAGCCTTCATTGATTGAATTAAGCTTACTGAGGCATTCTAGGATAATCCCCCTACTTCAAGTCAACTGATACGATTTTACTTGCAACTAAAAGATACCTTAAAAATATCTTCAATACCCATATTAGTGTTTGAGGAACTGAGTCTCTAGCCTAGGCAAGTTGCACATAAGACTATCACACCCTGATGTCAACACCAGACAGATATTTCGAGAAAAGAAAACTATTTTTTTTAAAGATCTATTTATTTATTTGAGAGAGAGAGAGAGACTGAGGGACAGAGGCTCAACCAACTGAGCCACTCACGCGTCCCCTAATAGGGTTCTTTTTAAAGGTGCGGAAAATGTTCTGGAATGAAATAGTGGCGATGGTTGTACCACATTGTGAATGTATTTTTAAAAAATTGGATTTTACATTTTTAAAAATTTTTACATTTTAAAAGAGTGAATTCTATGGTTTATAATTTATATCTCAAACATACTGTAATTATTATCAGGTTAGAAAAACAAAAACACATCTCTCTTGAATCACACATCCCTCTATTGCTTCTACCCCAAGTCTGTATTTTCTTTCATAGCAAAACTCTTTTAAAGATTTCTCTGTATTTACTGTTTGCATGCTGGTGATTTTCCCCTCCTCTTTCTCTCTTGAATAATCCAATCAGACTTTCACATCCAGCCTCCACAGATACTCCTCTTGTCAAAGTCACAAGTTAATGATCAATTCCCTATCTCCATCTTTTTTTTAAAGATTTATTTATTTATTTGAGAGAGAGAGAGAGAGGGAAAGAGAGCGTGCACACAGGTAGGAGGCGCAGAGGGAGAGGGAGAGAATGCCAAGCAGACTTCCTGCTGAGCTCAGAGCTGGAAGCAGGGTCTGATCTCACAACCCTGAGACCACGACCTGAGCCTAAACCAAGAGTCAGATGCCTAACCAACTGTGTCACCCTGGCGCCCCCACCCCACCAATCCCCATCTTACTTGAAGTATCAGAAGCATTTGAAATGTCAGGAATCTTCTCCACTTTGAAAATCTTTCTTCTCCTGGTTTCAGGATACCATCCTTTCCTGAGTTGCCTTCTATATCAATGGCTGCTCCTTCGGAGTTTTCTTTGGGTCGACTGACTGGCTCACTCAGTAGAGCATGCGACTCTTGGTCTCAGGATGGTGAGTTAGAGCTCTGCATTGGGTTTAGAGGTTATAAATAAATAAACTTTAAAATAAAAGGAACAAGGTTTTCTTTGTTCCTTCTCTTTCCTCCCACCTTTCCCCAGACTTAGTCCTGTCCAGTTTCTCAAGGCTAAATCCCTAGATCTCTTCTCTCCTATATATACATGGTCCTAGCCTCAGTAATCCAATCTAAAGGATTTAATACTACTCAAATGGTGACTACCTGCAGATTTTTATCTCTAGGCTTATATATCCAATTCCTAATTCAATATCTCTGCCTGGATGTCCTCTAGGTAACTTAAGTCAAGCTTAAAATTCCCAGACTCAGGAGTACCTGGGTGGTGCAATCAGTTAAGCATCTGACTCTTGGTTTCGGCTCAGGTTGTGATCTCAGACTCATGAGATGAGCCCTGCTCGGGTTCTGTGCTGAGCGTGGAGTCTGCTTGGGTCTCTCTCTCCCTCTGCCCCTCTCCCCTGCATGTTCTCTCTCTCTCAAATAATTAAGTCTTAAAAAAAAATTCCCAGACTCAGTCCCAATCCCTTCACTGAGCCCTGATCCACTCTCAGTGCTCCGCACCTGAGCAATGCCAACTTCATTCATCCAGCTGATTGAGTTAAAAACTTTGGTAGCAACTTTGACTCTTCTCCTTTTCTTATAGTCCAAACTCAATCTGTCAGAAAAATCTTGCTTTTCTTCCTTCAAAATTCTCAGAATACTACCACTTCTTAACCACCATTATCTCTAAATTAGATATATTTCATAACTCTCTCCTTTTGTCTTTGCCCTTCCCACCCCATAGTCTGCTTCCAACATAGCAGAGTAGCCCTTTTAAATTAGATAATACAATTCCATTACTCAAAAGTTGACAATATCTATTTTTTTCAGAGTAAAAGCCAAAGACTTTACAATGGCTTTCAAAATCCTGTAGGATTTCTTTTTTAAAGATTTTATTTATTTACTTGACAGAGAGAGAGAGCCAGTGAGAGAGGGAACACAGGCAGGGGGAGGAAGAAGCAGGCTCCCAGCAGAGCAGGGAGCCCGATGTGGGACTCCATCCCAGGACCCTGGGATCACACCCTGATCCGAAGGCAGACCCTTAACCAACTGAGCCAACTGGGTGCCCCCAAAATCCTGTAGGATTTGATCTCTTGCTATCTTTTGGATTTTTGCTAACACTTCCCTTCACTCTCTTTACTCCATTCCCTCTGGTTGCCAGGCTTTTCAGTAAAAAAGCCAAGCACAGTCCCAGTTTAGGGACTTTGCCTATGCTATTTCCTCTGTCTAGAAAGTTATTTCTCCGGATAAAAGCACAACTTGTTCTTTTACCTTCAGTTTACTCTCCAAGTGTCCAAGCACATTTATTGGTGAGGCAGTGACCAGAAGTGAGATCTGAGTCAGTATTTGATGACATTAGGGTTTTCGGATTAGGGTCTGAGGGTAAATGAAAACTGCGGGGAGTTTTAATCTGGGTTGTGATCAGGTAAAATTTGAATTGGAAAATTGATTAGAGGTGTTCTAATCTGCATGCCAGTCAGGAGGCTGAAGGCTTTTCCAACTCAGGCTAAGGATTTTGTGCTAAATGTTTAAGACTACTGAACACCACTGAAGGGTTGTAAGTGATGAGATAAATTACGGAGTAAAGAATAGATTGGATTAAGGACAATTAGAGACTAACTATTCCCTGGTAGTAGAGATTAGAGTGATAATGGTGACCAGAATTAAAGTAGGCATCATCTGTATCTTGGATGTCAATGGGCCACAAAACGAACAGCTAGTGATAGAGTGGGTAAAGTATATATACAAGTTAAAAAATGAATGCATTTCCAGTAGGTATATGAAAAATGTTCAGTGTAATCAAGATGCAAAGAAACTAAATCTTAAATAATGGGATGTATGTATATAGGTATGAAAAATATTATTTGCAGTATGATGCAATTTTATAAAAAATTTATATTAATATAAATGTTTATTGACCACCAACTACGTAGATGGCAAATATGTGTACGAGCAATCTAGAATATGTGCCAAAATGTTAAAATGGTTTTTTTTTCTGGTAGATGTGAATGGAAGTCATTTTTAATAATTAATTAACTAATTAATTAATTAATTAATTTGACAGAGCAAGAGACAGCCAGCGAGAGAGGGAACACAAGCAGGGGGAGTGGGAGAGGGAGAAGCAGGCTTCCCCCTGAGCAGGGAGCCCGATGTGGGGCTCGATCCCAGAACGCTGGGATCACGCCCTGAGTCGAAGGCAGACGCTTAACGACTGAGCCACCCAGGCACCCCTGGAAGTGATTCTTTTAATTTTTATTGTTTTCCTTGTTTCTAGTTATTAAAATTTCTGTAATGTGCAGGACCACTAGTATAATAAAAATAAATAAAAAGATAGACTACACATTTAGGCCATCCAGCATACCCACTTATCCAATTCTTGGAGAATTTTTAAGGGAAGGAATGAAAATAATATCTAAGATTTGATTTTTCTTTAGCTAAGTAGTTTCCCAGCAAACAAAGGATATAATTAAGTTGTTTTGTGTGGTATGGAAATTGTCTTTATGATTTGATCTCTATCTCAGATGCTTATTAAAGTGTATTGATTGGAGATGCAGCCATGTATAAATTATCTAGTGAACATTGGTGCAAATTATCTAGTGACTTTCTAGGTAACCACAAGTAACAGACACTCCTTCAAATCCACCCTAGACACCCTACCTATAGCAACAAACCATCTTTACACCAGTGGTTCTCAACCCTTGATGTACATGAGAATCACCCGGGAGAGCCTGGGCTACACCTTAGAGCAATTTAATCAGAACCTCTGCAGGGTAGGGCAGGGCTCAGGCGTTAGTAGATTGTAAAGTACCTCAGGTGATCCCAATATGCAATCAAGAGTGAGACCACAGCCTTCCACTCATCTATCCGCTTTTGATTAAATCACAGACAGGTGTTGAGAATGATGATTATATCATCGCACAGTTCTTGGTAGGTATAAATCTTGCTCTCGTAAAGGATCTATACCTGTTTGATATATTTAAAAAATAGTAAGTGTGAACTGTTTGGTATGCTCTGCCCAGGTTAAGTAAACGTTGGAAATTGATGTCATCCTCTCTTTTCTTGAGCAAATGAAAAGAAAAAAATAGTGTTGGGATTACAGTACTTATGGAAGAAGTTTCAGACAAGGAAGGATAGTGAGTGTCTGATGTGTAGATTATTGACAGTGGAAAGACATTTGAAAGTTTTACACTTTTTCTTTTAAAGATTTTATTTATTTATTTGAGAGAGAGAGAGCACAAACGGAGAATAACAGAGGGGGAGAGAGAAGCACACTTCCCACAGAGCAGGGAGACAGATGTGGGGCTCAATCTCAGGACCCCGAGATCATGACCTGAGCGAAAGGCAGTCACTTGGGGCGCCTGGGTGGCTCAGCCGTTAGGAGTCTGCCTTCAGTTCAGGTCGTGATCCCAGCGTTCTGGGATCAAGTCCCACATTGGGCTCCCTACTCAGTGGGAGGCCTGCTTCTCCCTCTCACACTCCCCTTGCTTGTGTTCCCTCTCTCGCTGTCTCTTTCTGTCAAATTAATAAATAAAATCTATTAAAAAAAAAAAAACAAAAACAAAGGCAGTCACTTCACCAACTGAGCCACCCAGGCACCCCAAAAGTTTTATACTTGGGACAATGAGATGATAAAATTCATGTGAAATCATGAGACTTTTTTGCTCTTGTTTATGTTATTTGCTACTACAGTGCATTTTTTAAAAAAATGGTATATAATCTATACCGATATATATTCTGGTGAATTATTTTTTAAAATTGATTGATTAATTAATTAATTAATTTTTAGGTAATCTCTACACTCAACCTGGGGCTCAAACTCATGACCCTGAGAGCAAGAGTCATATGCTCTACTGACTGCACCAGCCAGGCAGCCCTATTCTGGTGAATTCTTAAAATTCAAGAAAATGGGCAGAATTAGTTATACATCTTTGATGGGAAAAAAGATATAAATTAAATTTAAATTAATTTTTAAAAGGCATTAAATTCATGATAATTCTGGACTTCTCCACAACATGAATTGATGTCAAAAGATGAAGACACTGGTGTTGAGTGTCTGAATTTAGAGATTCTTATTCAGTAAATCTGGAGTAAGGATTGGAATTCTGTATTTTTAAACCTCCCTACAACAGAGCATATCATAAGACATTAAGAGAAAGTATCTGACACAAGACGCTGTGTTTAAATAATTAGGAAGATACCTTTAGGTCTATATTTCTGAGAAAATCTGAAACTCAAGATACGATAAAAGAAAAAAAATGTTTATTCTATGAAGAAAAGGCATCAAGAATTGGAACTATCCAGAAGGAATTGGTTATAGTGATAGAACTGAGTTCACACAGGTCATTGGCTTGAAGAAACAATGCTCCAGAAGTCCACCCAATCTCACACTGTAACGACTGTAGGAATTAAATGACTTTTATTGTCTGTGAATTCTCTCAGACAAATTTGGAAACTCTACACTTTCTCTCTGATCTCTGGGAAATAATTCAAAGGTACGTTTGAAATAATTATCATATTAATAATATTATCATATTTAGTCATTAGTAGCCACCAGCATCATAGTTAATAGAGTTTGGATTTAATACACTCCTTGGTGACATTAACCCCATTGTGCTGACATTATCCCCAGTGGGCTGACATTACACCCATTATACACATGAGTAAACTAGGGCTTAGAAAAATTTAGTAACTTATCACAGACCTGTACCCCTGAAACAAATAATACATTATATGTTAATTAATTGAATTTAAATTTTAAAAAAAGAAAAATTGAGAAACTTGCTCAACGTCACATAGATATTTATTATTATCTTATTTGTAGCCAGTTGGTCAGAAGCATAAGTAACAACCTGGATTTGTGATTGACATTAGCAAGAGGGGCAGACTTATGGGACTGAGTCCTTAACTTGTGGAATCACATGCTACATCTGGGTAGATGGTGTCAGAATTGAGTTGAATTATAGGACAACCAGGTGGTGTTCAGAGAATTGCTTGGTGTGAGGAAAAACCCCACCCATCAGACCTGGTGTCAGAATTGTTCTATGTATGCATTTTTAGTGTTTAATGTTAATTCTATGTACTCATTTGCATACATGAAATCAAAAGGAATTTAAACTTGTCTGGAATGTGTGACAGATTTTGTGAGAACATTTTCAGGTGGCAAGTTTAAAGGTATAACACTAAATACATTGTAATCAGACGCAAATCTGATTTTTCTTTTTCTTTTTCCTTGGAGTTTTATTAGAGGCCCCCCAAACTATGAACAGGATGCCCTGTGTAAAGCATGCTAAGAGATTATGAAACAGATTTTGCTATTAGTAGTTTATCACCCACTGAAGTGTATCTGGGTCAAAGAGAATGATCAAGCAAGGTGATCAAATTCCTCTAAAGAGAGTGGGTGGTCGGCTGTGCAAGCCTTCCCCATCCCACACACCAGTCTCACACTCTGCTGGAAGAAAGGGTTGCCACTTTGTCGATCCCAGTCAAGCAAAGAGATTATCTCACAGAGTCATTCATAGAGCTTGGCTTTTGTGTTTGGAAACACACAGGGACTGGCTGCTGACCTAAGCTTGAGAATGTGTAGGTATGAGAGGCACAACTGGGAGCTGTCCATGGTGGTGAGAAGGTCTTGCTGGTACTGGCTTCACTAACAAGCTGATCAGGAGTGGGTAAGCCATACATATAACCATTTGGCAGGGTTTGGATTTAGCCTGTCATGACAGGGTTGCTTTCTGTGGCTCCCCGGGTCAACTATCCTAGCAGTCCTCTTGAAAGGGACACTGACTACCAGGAGACTGGGGCTGAGGAGGAAGTCCCACAGGACAAGTGTAAGAAGTACAGCCTTGGGTATACAATCCAGAAGCATGATCTCCGCCTTGCCTGGAGGGCACACTTTGCAGAGTTACAATCACACCAGTAATGTGGGACTTTGTCCTTTTTCTTTAATCTGTCATTTAGCTGAGTCAGACCCTGTTAGGCTGGGGAGGTGCAAGCTCTCTCATAATTTTTTAAGCCTTTCCAGTGATATATTTGAAGTTGTTTTTGGGGGTGCCTGGGCAGCTCAGTCAGTTAAGTGTCTGCCTTCTGCTCAGGTCATGATCTTGGGGTCCTGGGATCGAGCCCTGTGTCTGGCTCCTTGCTCAACGGGGTGTCTGCTTCTCCCTCTCCCTCTGCCCCTTCTCCCTGCTCATGTTCTCTCTCTCAAATAAAGAAATAAAATCTAAAAAAAAAAAAAAGAAATTATTTTTGATTAGAAAAGGAGTTTCACACCATGGCTGACCAGTCTATTATTTAAAGAACATGTTAAATCCTAGACAGATAACTCTTTTGACAATCTTAAGCCACTGATTTAAATGGCAGTTCCTTAAAAGTCCAAACTTTGAGGTCCAAAATCCTTGGGGACACAACTGGATAACATGTTCAGCACTGTTTCTGTCTCTAATCCTATCCATATGCTTGCGATGTTGGAAGATCTATGATCTATGATGCATGGTAAGATAACAAATCAACTAACTTCACATATTTTACCCTTTGTTAATTAAGCTGAAACTTAATTGTGTACTGACAAACCTATAAAAGCCAATAGAAATTCTGGATTTTCACAAGTTACTTCGGGGGGGGGGAGTAATGAATCATCCTCATCTCTACCTCAACTAGCCAATGGTGGCAGCAGCTTCTTTTTTTCCCCTACCTAGGCAGTTATTTTTTCAAATTATATTTTCTTTTTTTTTTAAAACAAATTCTTTAAAAAAAAAAGATTTTATTTATTTATTTGTCAGAGAGAAAGAGAGAAACAAGCAGGGGGAGCAGCAGGCAGAGGGAGAAGCAGGCTCCCCGCTGAGCAAGGAGCCTGATGCTGAACTCGATCACAGGATCCTGGGACCATGACCTGAGCCGAAGGCAGATGCTTAATTGACCGAGTCACCCAGGCGTCCCTCTTTATTATGCATTTAATTTAAAATATCTATTACTATCTTCTAGGGAAGTTTTGGGGACTATCTTAGCCCTTTCAGGTACAGACACTGGATAAACCCGGTTCTACTCCATGGTTTGGCGTATGGGAGAACTTACTTAGAAAGTGGGACATGGGGTTGTCTCCTCTCTCAGATCTCTTAAAAAGGGGTATTCTCTCATATTACCAAGTCTTGGACTTTGTTTAAGGCAGAGTCTAGATGCAAGGTCTCCTTCACTCACATTGTACTCTTGATGGGGTTCAGGAGATGCTACTCCAACATAGGGCACTTTGGTACATTGAGTATGCGAAGCTGAAGGAGTTTGAGAAAACTGCAGGAGCAGGAATGTTCCTCTGACCTCCCTCCACTCCCCTTGTTCCCAGAAATAGGCCATAAAACCCTCATGTGAAAGGTGCCCTCCCTACACCCAGAGGAAAAGAAAACATTCTTATCTCTGAAGACAAAGAGACGCCAAGAAGAACCCTAACAAACAGGCCTGGCTGGGTTTCTCCTGGTTTCCTACAATTACCTCATACTCTCTGACATATCGTATTTCTTCTCCACCTCTGCTCTTCACCGTACCTAGCATAAAAATACTCCGCTTCAACCATTTCTTTGGGTCTCCATTTTCTTACGAAGTCTCCAGGGTTATGTCAAACTTATATTAAATAAATTTGTACCCTTTTTTTTCCTGTTAATCTGTCTTTGTTACTTTGATTTTCAGACCCAGCCAGGGACCCTAAATGAGTTAAGGAAAACTGTTTCCTCCCTTATACTCTATAACTTAGATTGCAAACTCCTTCCACTATGTGAAAGGGTCTTTGATCTACACGTAGTAAAGAAGGAGAGGGGAGCAAAGCTAGTTCCATTTAATTTTTTTTCTGTAAAATCTTTTGTATCTGAAACCAGACTGCACATTGTGAGACAACTTTTGTTGTCTCGTTTTGCCATGCCTGAGTACAAGCAAATGAATGGGTGCTGAAGGAATGCGCAGGAGGGACACATCTGTTAATTCTTTGCAGGATTATCCTACTTCAGTGGAGTTAAGGATGGAATTCTTTGCTTTCTAGCTTGATGAATGATGGTTCCAACAGCAGAAACAGAACATTTTGGAGAGAAATAGGTGGGTGTGTGAATTAGTTTCAGATATTATTAGTTTGCAGACACAAACGAAGACATATCCCTGCCAGTTGAAGATATGACTTTAAAGACCTCAGGAAAGTCAGAGTTAGACAGTGAACTTGGGAGCCATCAGCACAGTACTGAAATGATTGATTTGGGTGAGACGCATCCAGAGATTGCTTAAAACGGCAAATGGTTTTTCAGAAGTTACTTCAGGGTGGAAAAAAGTGATGAATCACCATCATCTCCATGTCATCTAGCCAATGACTTCCTTTTTTTCCCCCTATGTAAGCAGTTGTTTTCTTCGAATTATATTTTTAAGGCCAAAATTTGTCCCTCCAACCCCCTATGAAAACCTGATTGTTCAGAAGATGAATATTTTGGGAACAACAAAATTAAACGGGAAAAATCAATCAGCTGTATGATGATCTTTATTTTTTTTATTTAAGTCACCTCTACGCCCAAAGTGGGGCTCGAACTCACAACCCTGAGATCAAGAGTCGCATGCTCTTCCNTGAGAGAGCCAGGTACCCCCCTGACAGTCTTAGTGTAAACGTTTTCCGTGGCATTGGGGAAAACGGACAAGGAAATATGGATAACCCTTGTCAGAAGTTTGAATGGAAAGAGGAGAAAGATTGGTGAAGCTATTATTAGACCAAGTTTAAAGGACGGAGGAAAAGGCAGAAAATGTCTCTGGACCAAGCAGAAGGGTAAGAGTTAAGGGCTCAGGTGAGTGGTTGGCCTTCAACAGAAGGAATAAAAAGAGGAGTCCCTCAGCCTTTATTCTTAGACCCCAGAAGTGACAGTGACAGATACCAAGTAACTTTGTGAGATGCTGGCAGGGTTTTAGGGGGGCAGGGAGGAGATTGAAGAATGTCACTCTTAATGGCCTTAGTTTTTGTTAGTGAGTTAGGAGAGAGGGTATCTGCTTATAGAAAGGGGGCGGGTTCCATGGGTGATATGAAGATTCATGAATAACAACGATATGAACTGTTTAGTGAATGCTTTCTATTTAATAATATGCTATTAAGATAAGAATATTAAATAATTTTATTTAACACTTAACCCTATGAGATGGAAACTACTATAATCCTCATTTTATGAATGAGGAAGCTGCGGCTTAGAGCAGGTCAGTAGCTGGTCTTAGACCACAGTTTAGTAACTGGCGGAGCCTGGAGAGGAAGAAGGTCTAACTCCAAATCACAAACGTCAGCCTACTATCCAGGAAAGTTAAAGGGATGCTCCCTAGAGGATCTGAGACTCATGATGTGAGGTATTTCTGTTCTGATCTACCTAGCTGCTTAAAATAATAACCATCTGTACTTAAAACAGGAGAAGAACAACAGTGCAGGTAAGTCATAAAAAGAGATGTGTCCGAACCTTTCCAGCCAAAGTGCAGAGCAGCCAATCTGAAATCTCCGTAGGGCACATTTATCCAAAGGACGCGTCTGCTTAACAACAACCTGGTGAAAGGGTGGGGCGGTGCAGGGGTTTTATGTAGAAGTTCTAGTATATTTTCCTTCTTACAAATGCTCCTTATAGCCATTCTACTGGAAAAGAACAGATGTAGGACATGAGATTAGCAAAACCCCTTTGGCAACATTCCCTAGTCCCCTCACCCCACCCACCCCCTCTACCCAGCCAGTGGTTCTCAAACTTTCGCAGGCATAATAATCCCCAGGAGGGGGCGCCTGGGTGGCTCAGTCGTTAAGCGTCTGCCTTCAGCTCAGGGCGTGATCCCAGCGTTCTGGAATCGAACCCCACATCAGGCTCCTCCGCTGGGAGCCTGCTTCTTCCTCTCCCACTCCCCCTGCTTGTGTTCCCTCTCTCGCTGGCTGTCTCTGTCAAATAAATAAATAAAATCTTAAAAAAAAAAAATCCCCAGGAGGCCTTGTTAAAACAGGCTGCTGGGATTCACCCCCAGACTTTCTGATTCTGTAGCTCAAAGGTGAGGCTCAGAAATGTGTCTGTTTGACAAGCTCCTGGTGATGCCGAGCTGCTCACCGGGGAGCGCACTTTGGGCATCACGCTCTGGCTTGCTCCATTCACATGCTGATCTGGAGTATTCCGAGGGCAGACCCTTGGGTTAGATCGCAAGTGCTGGCTAGCTAATGCCTGCAGGAGAGCGGACCGGCCGGCTCACCACAAGGAACTCCGTAGAGTTTGCTTCAGAGGATAAGGGTCAAAGAAGTATAACTTTTGGAGTAATAGCAGCTAAAACATAACAGGGAATACACAGAGAATGAGAATGGAGCTCATTTACATTTTAACCAGCTGAAAGCATCAGGTTTTTACTACAGTATTCGCTTGCCTCAGGGCATCATAAAGAGCTGCTGTGTCGGTACTCTGTACAAGTTCCAGGAAAACTCGGTGCTTTGTGCCATAAGGCAATCAGAGCAAAACACTTCAGCGGTCTGCCTGATGCTTCTGATGGACATTTTTTTCAAGTATTCTGTCAGCAACTCCAATTCTGGTCAAAGTATTGTGGTTTTTTTGTTTTTGTTTTTCAAATACCAGTGACAATGTATTTTTATCTGGGCTTGAAAACGGTCCTGGTGTTTTAGATGCTGGCAGTTTTAAAATAGGAAGTATAAATTCTGAGATCCATTTGGAGAGAGGCACTCACAATATCTTTGTATCAAAGACTTTTATTTTTCAAGAGGGACCATAGTATTATTTGTTTTCAAAGTATGATTAAAACAATAGGTTAAGACCTGAGACATATTTTTCACCTGTTTTCAATAAAGACAAACTTAGTTTGTGTATGAGTTTGCTGGGGACACTGTCACAAAGTGTCACAAACTGGGCGGTGTAGACGACTAATGACTCATAGTTCTGGACTCTAGGAGAATAAAATCAGGGAGTTGGAAAAGTTTTTTTTTCTGAGGGCCGTGAGGGAAGGATCTATAATATTGTTTTTTAATGCAGATGTAAACTTTGCCATAGAGGATAATTTAATATTTGAGATAAAAAAAAAAAAAAGAGGGGAGGGGGTTGGGGTAGATAGAATGTTGTCAGCTTGTTCCTTGAAAAACTCCTCTCTTGTTAGGTGAAAGGCACTGGACTATCATCTGATGCCAAATACACTGTTTTTTTCAAATCTCCAGGGACAAACATAATGTTCTTTTCCACCTTGGAACCCGCCTGGCGGAGAAGCTTCTAACTTTCTGTTTCTGTCTCAGGTACAAATGGATTGTGCAGTCTGGACTCCAGTGCTACAGATGCGCCTGGGGCAGGCGCATTTCTAACCGCATGCCTCCCTTGAAAGCTCTAGGAAGTAAGTGATGATATAAACATTACATTGTATATGTATGGATAATAAGACTGGGGAGAGACACAACAAAAATGTTCAGGCTGGTTCTTTCTGAGTAATTCAATTGCAGGTGATTTTCTTTTTTCTTCTCACTTTCTGTATTATTTAAATTCTCCATGATGAAAATGTAATATTTTCAAGGTTAAGAGAAAATACTGTTGTTGTTGTTTTTTAAAGATTTTATTTATTTATTTGACAGAGATAGAAACAGCCAGCGAGAGAGGGAACACAAGCAGGGGGAGTGGGAGAAGAAGAAGCAGGCTCATAGAGGAGAAGCCTGATGTGGGGCTCGATCCCATAACACTGGGATCACGCCCTGAGCCGAAGGCCGACGCTTAACCGCTGCGCCACCCAGGCGCCCCTGTTGTTGTTTTTTTTAAGGCTACGACTTATTGATTGATATTAGTGCTACCAATTCTTTTTTTTTTTTTTTAAGATTTTATTTATTTATTTGACAGAGAGACAGCCAGCGAGAAAGGGAACACAGCAGGGGGAGTGGGAGAGGAAGAAGCAGGCTCCCAGCAGAGGAGCCTGATGTGGGGCTCTATCCCAGAATGCTGGAATCACGCCCTGAGCCAAAGGCAGACGCTTAACAACTGTGCCACCCAGGCACCCCAGTGCTACCAATTCTGAAAAATATTTATTGCAATTTGGAAGGGCCATTTGGACAAAATATAAACATTGGCACATCCTTGGCACATCTCAGTGAGGTAAAAAAGCCCGTATCACTTTCACTTGATTGTTAAGTCGTCCCATCCCATACACACACACACACACATACACGAATGTGTCCGTGTACCGCATCTGATGTCTCAGTGAGCCCTACTGCCATGATTGCTCTGAACCCATAACCATCCAGATTTCAGTGCTAAAAATAGCCTGAAAAATATTAGAACAACAGCAAACAGGCAAACAAACAGCAGGCTATTGGCCACAAGTAACATTTATACAATTCTAGGGGCTTCTGGTTAAACAGCAGCCAAATGGGGCAGGTGCTTTTGAGTAATTGCTGAGTTTTTCTGCATCCAGAGCAAGTTGTAGTCGAGCTAATCCCCATCCCCAGTAGCAGATGGGGCAACTGAGACAGGAAGAGCTGGCCAGGAGAGAAAGCAGAGCTGCCTCCACCCAGGCCAGTTAGGGATTTTCCAGGACAGATTAAAACTATGGAGAAATCTGACCTGATGGGACTTCTCACTCTTGCATACTTCCTCTGTACACGTGAACTAGAAGTCTATCAGAAAATGGGGCAAATGGGGCCCAGGGGCGCGAGGCCAGCTCTGTCATGGGAGCATGAGACTCTTGATCTTGGGGTTGTAAGTTCAAGTCCCAGCATTGGTTGTAGAGATTACTTAAAAATAAAATCTTAAAAAAAAAAAAAAAAAAGTAGGGCCCAGAAAGGAAGGACGCAAGGAAGCCTACTGCATCCTAAACCCTGTGACTGCAGGGGCGCCTGGGTGGCACAGCGGTTAGGCGTCTGCCTTCGGCTCAGGGCGTGATCCTGGCGTTATGGGATCGAGCCCCACATCAGGCTCCTCCGCTATGAGCCTGCTTCTTCCTCTCCCACTCCCCCTGCTTGTGTTCCCTCTCTCGCTGGCTATCTCTATCTCTGTCGAATGAATAAATAAATAAAATCTTAAAAATAAAATAAAATAAAATAAAATAAAATAAAATAAAATAAACCCTGTGACTGCAAGCTGCTTTTTATCCACTCACCAAAAAAGTGCAAACTTTTTTTTAAGATTTTATTTTTAAGTAATCGCTACACCCAGTGTGGGGCTCAAACCCACAACCCCGAGATCAGAGATCAAGAGTCACACGCTCCACAGACTGAACCAGCCAGGCGTCCCTCCCTTTTTTTCTTAGTCTAGCTAAAGGTCTGTCAATTTTATTTATCTTTAAAAAAAAAAAAGCTCTTATTTTGTTAATCATTTTTGTTTTTCTGCTATTTCGTTTATTTCTGCTCTGGTCTTTGTGATTTTCATAGCCTTTTTATTTAAGAAAATCTGATGGGCTTGTGATATTGAGTTCTAATCTGGAGAAAAAGGAATCAGATGATCACTCAAGATAAAAAGCTTGTGATGGGTCATATTACGATCACTGTTGTACGGATGTGGAAACTATGTTTGCTGGGGTCACAGCTGGTGGAAGAGCTGAACCTTGATCTAACCGTTACACTGTACTGCCACCTCCTGGTCCAATCTTCAGAAATCTTCTTTGGAAGTAAGGACTATGTCTTTTCTAGCCAAAGCATGTGCCTGGTAGGATCTCAGCGTTCCAGCAGAAGGTCTATCATGACTTCAGTCATCTCTTGTATAAAGAGATTTCACCAATAGCCAACCACCTAGGGAAAGAAAAAATTTTACTCCAGTGGCTCAAACTTGACTACATACTGGTGTCACTGGAAGAAGCTTTAAAAATACTGAGCCCTGGACTCCCTCCTCAGAGATTTTGGTTTAATTGGTTTGTGGTACTTCTTAGACATTGGATTTCTTAGAGTGTCTCCGTGATTCCGGCATCAAGAGCCACTGGTCTAGTTTGGTGCTTTTCGAACTTTCACGTAGCTCCTAGGGATCTTGTTAAGATTCAGATGCCAGTTCAGTAGGTGTTGGGTGGGACCCAAGAATCTGCATTTCCCACGAGCTCCCATGTGTTGTTACTGCTGCTAGTTCACCTTTTTATTGTAATGGAGTCTTTGCAAGGTGACAACAGTATTTTCCAGTATCTTAACTAGAGGGGATGGGCAGGAAGCAAGTTGTAGTGTGAAAAACTCAACGGAAACAAATGAAAGGGGTAGGGGAACTCCTGAGGGAAACAGGCTATCAGAGAGGACAAAGTGTAGGGGATCAGCAAGTAATTGGCTGCCATTAGGGGAGTGAAGTTCTGGGGATTTCAAAGCTGAGAAAGGGCCTCTGTTGAAGGACTCTATATCAGTCCTCACCGTCCCCCCTGGAGGTGCAGGCCAGGAAAGCACCAAGAATTCAAGCTACCAGTCTGAAATTGGGGTGGGGGGATTTTCTATTTGAGTACATTTGGTAATGGGGAGCAGGGGAGTCTCTCTGAGTGGGAGGGTTCACTATCCTAAGAAATCACAGAGTAGGAGAGAGAGACAGCGGAAGCTGAGCAGAGGAGTGAACATGTGTGTGGAGGGGGCATTGGGCCTCTGAGCAACACACATGGAGGCCTTTCTGGGAAGCTCGCTGATTTTTCAATGCAGTCTACCTGCTAGTCCAAGTGCAGTTCAGCCTTGGGGAACCCGGGGTGAAAAGGAGAAGTAAAAGGAAAAAGAGAGCTTTTATGTCCATGATGTTGACAATAAAAAGTGAAGGAAAGTCCCAGGAAAAACCTAGTGGTTGATAGTGCCACTTTTGTAAATTTCTAAGTTTAGCAAGAAGACAAGAGTGCATCAGAGGTCATTATTGACGAATTCATTCATTGATTCCTTACGGAAGGCCTGTTATGTGCTCAGTGGTCTTCTAGGTCTTTGGGTTATGTGAATGAACAAAGCAGACCGGAAATAGAACTGGGAGAGCTTACATCGTAGCGAGAAAAGGGAGGTGTTTACAAGACTAGAAGATTTTCTCCGGGAAATGAGAAGCATAGGGGCACAGTTAACCTTTAGATATTGGTGAGAAATTTCTAAGTAATTCTTAAACTAATAGGTGGGATTTTTTTTCCCTAGAAAAGTGTCAGCATTTTGAATGTGAAGCCATGAAAACATTTCTCTCTCTTCTCTGTTTTTCCTATTTCTTGTGTATAGGCATCACAAGTCTTCACTGTGATCGTGTGTGAATACAGAGGGATGGATTTGTTTTAAGACTTGATCCTGGGGAAGAATTTTGTTGGGAGGTGCTATTTTCAAGAAATTGGTGTTTTGATTTTAGCTGCTCCAGTGCTCAAGTACTTCTGAGAATTTTCCTTCTTCCATCTTTCCTTCTTTCTTTTTCTTTCCTTCTTTCCTTTTCTTTCTTTCTTTCTTTCTTTCTTTCTTCCTTCCTTCCTTCCTTCCTTCCTTCCTTCCTTCCTCCTTTCCTTTCCTTTCCTTTCCTTTCCTTTCCTTTCCTTTCCTTTCCTTTCCTTCCCTTCCCTTCCCTTCCCTTCCCTTCCCTTTCCTTTCCTTTCCTTTCCTTTCCTTCCCTTCCCTTCCCTTCCCTTCCCTTCCCTTCCCTTCCCTTCCCTATAAACTCTGTGTGCAACGTGGGGCTTGAACTCACGTCCAGAGATCAAGAGTTGCATGCTCTACCAACTGAGCCAGCCAGGCGCCCCTTGTTTGTTCTAATGTAGCTAGTAGGTTTGGTTTGGGGTTGTGCTAGTCTATGGAACTAATAAGGAAATGCAACATATCAAATTTGTTTCACTGTACACCGAATTTAGGCAACTTGCAACAATGTTGTGTTATTGCTGTATTTAAACATGCTCAAAATTCTCTTGTCTTAAAAGAACAATTCTCTCTTAATCATACATCTCACTCTAAGCACCTACCATCTTCTCCTTGTAACCTGCAAAGTTCCTCAAAGAGTGGGTTACATTTCATCCTCCATCTCATGTTCTCAGTCAATACTTGTTCAATAAATATAAGCAAAGAGTAAAATATAAAGGTAGAAACAATGGTTAAAACATCTCTAGAAAGACACATGTCAGTTCAGTTAGAGTATCAAGGCCAGGTTGAGAAACAGGTACAGATATTATTAGAATCAGGAGATACCATTCAAGTTAGAAAGGTGAGTTAGGGATTTGGGTTAAAAGTCAAGAAACTCCCGGGGCGCCTGTCTGGCTCAGTCAGTAGAACACGAGACTCTTGATCTTGAGTTCAAGCCCCATGTTGGGTGTAGAGCCTACTTTAAAAAAATTAATAAGATAATAATAGTAATAATAATAATAAAGTCAAGAAACTCCTGATTTGAATAAGATTAGTTAAAGGGTAATACTGAGGTTTTACCGTGGCCAAGAAATAGAAGAGTTTGACAATTTAGTCAACAATGGAGGACAGGATGGGGTGCTTGGGTGGCCCAGTCGGTTAAGCATCTGCCTTTGGCTCAGGTCATGATCCCAGGGTCCTGGGATTGCCCTGAGTCAGGCTCCCTGCTCATCGGGGAGTCTGCTTCTCCCTCTCCTCTCCCTCTGCCTCTCTCCCTGGCTTGTGCACTCACTCTCTCCCTCCCTCTCTCTCTCAAATAAACAAATAAAATCTTAAAAAAAAAAAAAAGAAAGAATGGAGGCTGGGGGAGGTTTTTTGTTTTTATTTATTTTTATTTTTTAAGTAGGCTCCATGCCCGAAGTGGGGCTTGAATTCATAATCCTGAGATCAAGAGTTGCATGCTCTACCGACTGAGCCAGCCAGGCGCCCCACGCTGCACATTATAAAAAATTTTTATTTATTTTTTTATTTTGGGCATCTCTCTGTCAAATACATACATACATACATACATACATAAAAACTTTAATAAATAAGTAAAAATAATGAACATTGTAGACATGAAATCGCTTGCTCCAGCCTCAGGATTTTCATCAGATTATAGTAACTGCTTGCTATAAGTAACCAGTGATAGTATCTCATGCTGTCAAAGAAAGGAACTTCTAAATTACCACTTTTATATCTGACTGGTAGGGTAAGGTAGTTATATAATTGTCTTTTCCTTTTGTTCTCCCCATTTCCAAACCCCATTTCCTTTAATACTCACTCATTATTTTATTAGCCAGAAATATGTTGCTCCTTTTTTTTTTCTTTTGAGCTCTTGTCTGAGCTAGACCTCGTCTCTACCCAAAATAATTCCATAACTGAACATACCCCCCTCTGCAACTACAACCTACCTGATCGTATCAACTCTCAGGCAGTTATTTCTTTTAGTAATTTTTCTTTTTTCTTTTTTTTTTTTAAGACTTTATTTATTCATTAGAGAGAGAGAGAGACAGAGGGAGAGAGAGAGCATGAGCAGGGCGGCGAGGCAGAGAGAGAAGCCGACTCCTGGCTGAGCCAGGAGCCCAACATGGGGCTAGGTCCCAGGACTTGGAGATCATGACGTGAGCCAAAGGCAGACACTTAAACATCTGAGCCACCCAGACACCCCTCTTTTAGTAATTTTTCTAAACAATCCAGATGTGCTCAATCCAAGTGCTCCAAAGATTTTATTTTTTTTAAGTAATCTCTGTAACCCAATGTGGGGCTCAAATTCATAACCTCAAGATCACGAGTGGCACGCTCCACCATCTGAGTCAGTCAGGTGCCCCTCTATGAATTACTAATTCAAGTGAGATGTGTAGCCTATGGTTTAAACAGTATTCCTGGGCTTAACCATCACGTTCTCATAGACATGGTCCAAACTGACACAGTAGCAGGAGCACCCATACACAGCTCACATCATTGCACACCCTTGTTTCCTGGGCTGAAGTTAAAACACCAGAGAAGCCCAAGTGTAAGTAACACACCTGCGTGTCAACCAGGGGAGCCAGTGTGCACAGGCCTCTAGGTGTGCTGCATATGTTGGCTGCACGGTTATGACTGCTTTAGGCTTCAAGAAGGTATGGTCCACTGGGTTATCCTCGGTACTAGAAACTTTTTATTTTTTTTTTTTAAGATTTCATAATTTATTTGTGGGGCGCCTGGGTGGCTCAGTCCTTAAGCGTCTGCCTTTGACTCAGGGCGTGATCCTGGCATTCTGGGATCGAGCCCCACTTCGGGCTCCTCCACTGGGAGCCTGCTTCTTCCTCTCCCACTCCCCCTGCTTGTGTTCCCTCTCTCGCTGGCTGTCTCTATCTCTGTCAAATAAATAAAATAAAACAAAAGATTTTATAATTTATTTGAGAGAGAGAGCATGAGCAGGGGGAAGGGCAAAGGGAGAGGAAGAAGCAGACTCCTCGCTGAGCAGGGAGCCCAACGTGGGACTCGATCCCAGGACCCTGGGATCATGACCTGAGCCAAAGGCAGACACTTAAATGACTTAGCCACCCAGGTGCCCTGGTACTAGAACATTTTTGCAGTGTTTTTGTTGTCTAGATTCTCATTGCTGGTAATTTGGGCAGTGTGGATTATAATGATATACTTGCCCAAGCAGTGAGGATCCTGCAGCTGATTTATAGGAAGGCCTTGACTGCTCCTGGTACGTTGACTCTGGGGACACAGTTGTGTGGTCTCCACAGAAAGGAGGACTTGTTCTGTGAAAGTTAAAAATGGCAGATAAGAATTGAGAGCATGAGGGGCGCCTGGGTGGTGCAGTCGTTAAGGCGTCTGCCTTCGGCTCAGGGCGTGACCCCGGCGTTATGGGATCGAGCCCCACATCAGGCTCCTCTGCTGGGAGCCTGCTTCTTCCTCTCCCACTCCCCCTGCTGTGTTCCCTCTCTCGCTGGCTGTCTCTCTGTCACATAAATAAATAAAATCTTTAAAAAAAAAAAAAAGAATTGAGAGCATGAGATACTATCACTGGTTACTCATACTGTAATTTGATGAAAATGATGGGGCAGGAGCAAGTGTTTTCATGTCTATAATTTTTAAGTAAATCTTAATCCAGGCTTCAAATTTGGTGTGGCTCTCAAAATCAAGTACAAAAGTTAAGCCTTAGGGGGCGCCTGGGTGGCACAGCTGTTGAGCATCTGCCTTCAGCTCGGGGCGTGATCCCAGCGTTATGGGATCGAACCCCACATTAGGCTCCTCTGCTATGAGCCTGCTTCTTCCTCTCCCACTCCCCTTGCTTGTGTTCCCTCTCTCGCTGGCTGTCTCTATCTCTGTCGAATAAATAAATAAAATTAAAAAAAGAAAGTTAAGCCTTAGGGCCTTAATAACATTAGTGTTTATTAAGAAATTTTAGGGGCGCCTGGGTGGCACAGCGGCTAAGCGTCTGCCTTCGGCTCAGGGCGTGATCCCGGCGTTATGGGATCGAGCCCCACATCAGGCTCTTCCACTATGAGCCTGCTTCTTCCTCTCCCACTCCCCCTGCTTGTGTTCCCTCTCTCGCTGTCTGTCTCTATCTCTGTCGTATAAATAAATAAAATCTTAAAAAAAAAAAAAAGAAATTTTAACTATTGTGTTCTTTAAAATCCTTTTGTTTTTCTCAAATGTGTCTTTACACCGAGTATAAAAACAATAGTGCAAAAATTATTTTACCCTACGATTTACTGATTTTATTACTCTGAGACATTTTCTTCTACTCTATGTATGAAAATAGGCAGTCTCCAATGAGAAATTATTAAGCTTTTTAAAAAAAATAAAATAACTAGATCTTCTGCAACAATAGACTTTAAAAACATTTTTTTTTTAAACTAGGTTCCATGCCCAATGTGGGGTTGAACTCACAACCCTGAGATTAAGAGTCACATGATCTGCCTACTGACTGAGCCAGCCAGGCGCACCCCAAGAATAGATCTTTCTTTCTTTCTTTCTTTCTTTCTTTCTTTCTTTCTTTCTTAAGATTTTTAAATTTATTTGACAGAGAGAGACACAGCAAGAGAGGGAACACAAGCAGGGGGAGTGGGAGAGGGAGAAGCAGGCTTCCCTCTGAGCAGGGAGCCCGATGTGGGGCTCAATCCCAGAACGCCGGGACCATGACCTGAGCTGCAGGCAGATGCTCAGCAACTGAGCCACCCCAGGTACCCCAAGAATAGACTTTTCTAGCCACAAAATAAACACCTATTTACTGGACCATATGGTTGGATCCATGTGTATTTTAATTTGAATGAAATTCATTTAAAAAGTGTGGGAAAGGGGTGCCTGGGTGGCTCAGTTGGTTGGGTGTTTGCCTTTGGCTTGGGTCATGATTTCAGGGTCCTGGGATCCAGCCCTGCATTGGACTCCCTGATCAATGGGGAGCCTGCTTCTTCCTCTCTCTCTGCCCCTCCCCCTGGCTTGTGCTCTCTGTCTCTCAAATAAATAAAATCTTTAAAAAAAAGTGTGGGAAAGGACCCAAAGTGTGGGCCTCATTGTTGTAACTACCATACCAAGGTTCCTAGAGTGTGACTTTAACACTAAGGCATCCCAAATTGTGTAAGATTTTGGGCAAGCCTGATTTATCAACCCTGCTTTACTCATATATACAGAGGACATGTATAAAATGGGCAGCAATAATCGAGGGCCACCAAAGTATTGTATAATATTCACCACAGATTATCTCATTGCAAAAGTCAGCAGTTTTTGTCCATTTTTTTTCTGAGTCCATGTCTGAGTCCATGTTGATATATTTTCTACATCCTGAGTAAAGACATCGGGGAAAATGCTTTTCTTTCATTGAGAAAACAGACTCAGTTGGAAGAGAGGCATTAAAGAGTAAAACATTGCTGTTTTGGCTACAGATAAGCCAACGTCTTTCCTTTCAGACCACATTATGAATTCCCTTTTAAAAAAATTGTAATCTAAATATTTTGGAATTAAGTTGTTATGGCATAGACCCTGATGAAACTTCTCGGTATGCATGGTATCATTTATCTTAAAAAGAAAGGACGGGATGCCTGGGTGGCTCAGTCACTTCAGCGTCTAACTCTTGATTTTGGCTCAGATCAGGATCTCAGGGTCCTGGGGTCAAGCCCTGCAGTAGGCTCCCTGCTCTGCTTCTCCCTCTCCTTGTGCCCCTTCCCTGCTTGCACTCTCTCTCTCTCAAATAAATAAATAAATCTTTAAAAAAAGAGAGACAATTTGATCTCTCCCCTAAGTGATACCAGAAAAATACAAAAGAAATAGACCTCACAATGTCTTAGAATTGTATACAAGTAATGAACAATAGCAAAAATGAACAAGTAAAACAACAACCTTTTGAGATTTTGCTTGTATCTCTCATACAGCTCTATTTTTCACAGGCATTACTATCAATATGTATCTTCTTAAAAATTTATTTAAATTCAGGGGCGCCTGGGTGGCACAGCGGTTAAGCGTCTGCCTTCGGCTCGGGGCGTGATCCCGGAGTTCTGGGATCGAGCCCCACGTCAGGCTCTTCTGCTATGAGCCTGCTTCTTCCTCTCCCACTCCCCCTGCTTGTGTTCCCTCTCTCGCTGGCTGTCTCTCTCTCTGTCGAATAAATAAATAAAATCTTTAAAAAAAATTTTATTTAAATTCAATTAGTGAACATACAGTGTATTATTAATTTCAGAGGTAGAGGTCAGTGATTCATCAGTCTTATATAACACCCAGTGCTCATTCCATCATGGCTCCCCTTAAAACCCATCACCCAGTCTATCAATATATATCTTTAGGGATGCCTAGATTTACTGAAATCTGTCTTTAATTATTATTTAAATAGAGAATTGTCCCTATTTTTACTTTTTTCATTTCTTGAAAGTAAGCTCTATGCTCAGCGTGGGGCTTCAACTCATGACCCCAAGATGAAGAGTCCCATGCCCTACCGACTGAGCCAGCCAGGTACCTGTCCCTACTTCTATCTATATCTATCTATATCTATCTATCTATCTATCTATCTATCTATCTATCTATCTATCTATCATCTATCTATCATCTATCTATCTATCTATCTATCTATCTATCTCTGATATCCACCATACCCCTTCCCCTCCATGGGGTTTTGCATACGCTGTTCTCTCAACCTGAAATGCTTTTCCTTTCCTCCCTTACCTCGCACCCAGGGCTTTTTTTTTTTTTAAGACTTTATTTATTCGTTTGTCAGAGAGAGCAAAAGGGCGCACAAGCAGGGGGAGCAGCAGGAAGAGAGAGAGAGAGAAGCACACTTCCCACTGAGCAGGGAGCCCAACGTGGGGTTCGATCCAGGACCCCAAGATCATGACCTGAGCAGAAGTCAGATGTTTAACTGACTGAGCCACCCAGGTGCCCACCCTGTCCCTACTTTAAAAAACCAATTAAGGACATCAAAAACTAACCAAATTAGGGGCGCCTGCGTGGTGCAGTTGTTAAGCGTCTGCCTTCGGCTCAGGGCGTGATCCTGGCGTTCTGGGATCGAGCCCCACATCAGGCTCCTCCGCTGGGAGTCTGCTTCTTCCTCTCCCACTCCCCCTGCTGTGTTCCCTCTCTCACTGGCTGTCTCTCTGTCAAATAAATTAATAAAATCTTTAAAAAAAAAAAACTAACCAAATTAATTATCAAAAAATCACCAAATCTTTTTAATTTACACTAAGTTTTAAATGGAGCAATTTTTGTAGGCCCACATTTTATGTTCTAGGGTCTTCAGGAACCAATTCATAAAAGAAATTCATATATTTCCTTTGCCTTATAATATTTACATTATATTTTGATATCACCCAACCCCTTTAAAAATAACCTTCAGATATTTTTGGTCCATCTCCAGAGGTTTTACTTTACATGTAAAAAAAGGCAAGGGCTGTCAACTATACTCAAATAAATAATAATAATTATAAAATAATAAAAAATAAGTCAAGGATCTATTAAGTTATAGTTACAAAAGCCTTTGCTCTTTTAAATTATATTCTTTGATACCTGCTTGATCAACACAAGAGAGAAACACAAATTCCATTTTTGGGAGTTATCTGGTGAAGAGGGTTATAAGATGAGCAGGAGTGTAAGCTACGGTTCTACCAAAATTCTAAAAATTTCGTTTCCTCTGTCATCCGATTCACATCAGTAATTATTTTTTCCCTGCCTAGGGTTTTTCAGGATAGGACAACCTCACGTGATTCCCAGGAACTGAACTGATGCGTAGTAATTTGTTAGAGGCTGTTAATACTAGGTGTTCTCATTTTACATGTGTAATTAGCACCTTTTTTGAAGAAAAACCACTGGTACCTGAGAATGCTGTGTGGGTATACTCTTAGATCTTTCAGTTGTCAGATTTGGGAAGGGCCGTTGACCTCCCCGGGTCAGGAGGCCAGGACACCTGGGCCTTGCTCTTAGGTGGCCTAGAGGCAGAGTTTAGCCACAACCCTCTGGGGCTCCCATTCTGGGTACGGTTTTTCACAGACATCTCTGGCTTTCTCCCCATCTCTCTAGTGGTCTGTTCAGATGTGACTGCTTCTGAGCTGTGCACCACAGAGATAAGGGCACTTGCCATCTGACTGGGTTTGTGCACCTGTCTTTGTCAGTTTCCAGGCACCTGCTCCTCAGTGTCTGAGCCCCTGACACCAGGTTGATTTTGATAGTAGATTTCCTCCCTTCGATTAACGCTGTCTTTACTTTTACTTTAAAAAAGGACCTGGGGAACTATCTCCCCTGTCTTTCCCAGCTTTGAAGTCACAGAAGACATGACCAGAAGCCTAGATCCCAAACTGACCTAATCCCACTACACCCCATCTCCAACTCCCCCTCCCTCACCATGATTTGAAACCTTGGCAAAATCTAAATATAAGACCATATTCTTTCAATCACTTCTGTGAAGACCAACCTTACTTAAACAATATTATATCTAAAGTAAAAGAGCTACTGGGGAGCCTGGGTGGCTCAGTAGGTTGAGCATCTGACTCCTGGTTTTGGCTCAGGTCATGATCTTAGGGTTGTGGGATCAAGCCTCATGTCAGGCTCCAGGCTCAGCAGGAAGTTGGCTTCTTTTCTCCCTCTCCCTCTTCCCCTCCCCCCATCACTCACCCTCTCTTTCTCTCTCAAATACATAAATAAATAAATCTTTAAAGTAAAAGAGCAAATTATTAAGCACATCAGTTATATTATTTCAATGCTATTTTTATTTGTTGTCTTAGATATAGTTAGAATTAGAATATATTTTTTATTTATTTTTTTATATAATAATTTTTTATTATATTATGTTAGTCACCATACTGTACATCCCTAGTTTTTTATGTAAAGTTCCATGATTCATTACTTGCGTATAACACCCAGTGCACCATGCAATATGTGCCCTTCTTAATACCCATCACCAGCCTATCCCATTCCCCCACCCCCTCCCCTCTGAAGCCGTCAGTTTGTTTCCCAGAGTCCATAGTCTCTCATGGTTCATTCCCCATTCTGTTTACCCCCACTTTCTTCCTTCCCTTTTTTCTCCTACAGATCTTCCTACTTCTTATGTTCCATAAATGAGTGAAACCATATGATAGTTGTCTTTCTCTGCTTGACTTATTTCACTTAGCATTATCTCCTCCAGTCCCGTCCATGTTGCTGCAAATGCTGAGAAATTGTTCTTTTTGATGGCTGAGTAATATTCCATTGTTATATTTTTTTAATTTAGCATAATTTTTTTAAGGTTTTATTTATTCATTTATTTGCCAGAGAGAGAGAGTGTGTGCGCCAGGAGAGGAGGGGTAGAGGGAGAAGCAGGCTCCCCGCTGAGCAGGGAGCCCAATGTGGGGTTCGATCCCAGGACGCTGGGATCATGACCTGAGCCAAAGGCAACTCTCAACCAACTGAGCCACCAGGTGTCCCTAGTATAAAAATGTTAAAAGCTTATAGTTATGACTTTTTACAGATACATACATTTGATAAAAAAAAAAAGTATATATTTTTTGCTTATACACAAAAGTATAGTTTTGTTTATTTTATCTGACCAGGTAAAACATGTAAAAGCTGCCTACTTAATGGCTTATATTCTTTTTAATGCAAAATTTCTCAGACCTATTGCATTTGTGCTCCTGTCAAAATTTATTTACTCCTTTATGAGGAATCTCACAGGGCGATAACAGGCTGTACCCATTCACGGTGACTTGGGAAATGAGAAGGTTTATACACGTTAAGTAAGCTTCCCCACTAAGTACAGATTATTATTGACTGCTGCTGTTTTATCTTTTATAGCCGTAAAAATGTCATGTTTTTATTACTCGACATGAATTAAATGTAGGACACAAGCTGGAGCTATCTTCCCAGAAATGCCATTAACAGAAGCAAGAAGTGCTGTATCTGAGAACGAACTGGAAGCAAATTGATCTGCGGATTTTTGTCAGTTCCAAGCAGCCAGGCTTGATCCCCTGCCCAGGGGCTTGTTTTCACAGAGACGCACCCACAATGTCAAGGAGAATTCCGTTCACGGAGGGGCAGGATTGTCCTTTTTTCTCAATTATCTATACTCTCAGCATTCAGTATAAAATGCAGAACCACCATTTTCTAGTTTCTCAGCTGAAGGACTAGCATTTTCTTTCTCAATTCCAATTGTTCAAAAACTCTCTAAGAGTTTAATTTTTCCCCCATTGTCAGTGTCGAGTTTCTCAGAACAGCTTCTTTTCCTGTGTTCAGCTCTGAGGAGGCAGCTCTTCCTAACAGAAAGTTGTTAGTAAAAAGAATCTTGGAAATGGAAGAAAATATCCTCCCTCGCCTGAAACCACAAGCAAAGGCTCTGCAGTTCTCCATCATAAAACTGTCCTTACATGAAATATCTATGCTCCTTTCTAAGGCCGGTACCACCTGCTTTGTGCTTGAGCTCATCCTCTCTGATGGCTCCCGGCTGTGACTCCGGGGATTCTTGCAGCTGTGTATTGTGTCATCGCTATTACCCTCAGTTCTCGATCTTTCCCGTCAGTGTACAAACATACTACTAATGCAGAATTCTAGAGCCATCTGGGGATATCTGATGGTAGATCATTAAAACTCCTTAATCTATTTTTGAAGAATTTCCCAGTTGGCTCTAGAAAACAAGAGAATTGAAGTTCTTGATGTAACTGTGTTCCTAAGAGACAGTCTCAAAAGTGGGTCCCCCCCCCAATAGCTACTGGATCAGAACCTACATTTTAGCAAGATCCCTAGGTGCTGCATAAAAGTTTGAAAAGCACCAGACTCAACCAGTGGCTCTCAATGCTGGAATCACTTGAGGAGCTCCAAGGAATCCTGAGGTCCAGGGCACAGCCCATACCAATGAAATCAGAATCTCTGGGGGGAGGGTGGAGCCCATGGGTCCAAATATATATATTTAGGTAGGCGCTATGCCCAATGTGGAACTTGAACTCGCCACCCCAAGATCAAGAGTTGCATGCTTTACCAACTGAGCCAGCCAAAAGTCAATTTTTAAAAAAGATTTATGTATTTATTTCAGAGAGAGTGAGAGAAAGATTATGAGCAGGAAAAGGGGCAGAGGAGGGAGAGACTCTCAAGCAGACTCCCCACTGAGTGGAGCCTAACATGGGGCTCAATCTCACAACCCTGAGATCATGACCTGAGCTAAAATCAAGAGTTGGATGCTTGACCAACTGAGCCACCCAGGCATCCCAGGGGCCAATATATTTAAAGCTTCTTCCAGGGGCTCCTAGATGGCTCAGTTGGTTAAGCGTCTGCCTTTGGCTCAGGTCATGATCCCAGGGTCCCAGTATCGAGCCCCAAGTCAGGCTCCCTGCTCAGTGGGGAGCTTGCTTCTGCCTCTGCCCCTTGCTCTTGCTTTCTCTCTATCTCAAATAAATAAATAAATAAATAAATAAATAAATAAATAAAATCTTAAAAAAAAAGAATGAGAAGCTGAAAAATTAAACAAAATGAATTACTATATACTATCATAAAACCTAAGTATATAACAATAAAGAAGATATATTTAGGGAAACAGATGACCAGATGAGGAAAAAGGAAAAAAAAGATGTCAGGGTAGATGGTGGCCAGTGTGTGTGGGGAAGTTAGTACCTATCTCCTCGGGTAGATGGCAAGGGTTAATAGATGACTATTCTCCCTATGTCTGTTTCGGTTGCTGAATAAATGGAGTGCTTCCTGGAAGCTGCAGGAGTCCAATGATTTTTCAATAACTATTCTAACTCATCTGAAATACTATTTTTAGTGAGGAAAAAATGAGAAATCAGACTACTCTTTAATCTTGAAGAAGTTTGGTCATTTCTTTTTCTTTCTTTTCTTTTTTTTAAGATTTTATTTATTTATTGGACAGAGAGAGACACAGCGAGAGAGGGAACAACAGCAGGGGGAGTGGGAGAGGCAGAAGCAGGCTCCCAGCAGAGCAGGGGGCCCAATGCGGGGCTCGATTCCAGGACCCCAGGATCATGACCTGAGCTGAAGGCAGACGCTTAACGGCTGAGCCACCCGGGCGCCCCAAGGTGGGTCCTTTCTTAGAGCTCGGTCTTGCCTGGACTCTGGCCCAGCAGCTCCACCACCCGATCCAGAATCCCATCTAAAACCATGCATTGCATCTGTTTGGAACATCCCTTACCTCGCTTTTAAAATCTAGAACAGTCTTTCATGCACTGAAATGCTGAAGAGACTGGATCCTCTAGAATGTCTCCTATTTTGGATTTTTCTGATTATTTTCTCCTGATGTCACATAACTTTTTCTTTTATTCCCTAAATTTTCTATAAACTGGAGGTTAAATAATCTTGATCGTAATATAAAGTAGTATTACTGCCAACAATATAAAATATTTTTTTAAACAGATTTTATTTATTTGAGAAAGAGAGAGAAAGACCAAGCAGGGGGAAGGGGAGAGGGACAAGCAGACACTGCACTGAGCCCAGTGAGGGGCTGAGATCATGACCTGAGCCAAAACCAAGAGTCAGATGCTTTAAGCAAGTGAGCCACCCAGGCGCCCTCACAATATAAAATACTTGATGCCTATTATAAAATAGGACAAACATAAGTTCTAGCTGTCCCACAATAAATGTGGCTAAGACTGACTGCTAAATTGCTGATTTACAGTGTGATTTGGAGGGATGGATTTTCATGTGGTGGAAATGAGTAAAAGAGGAAGGCAAATTTAAGTATTTGCAAGAGTGATTGTAATTATGGACTAAGGAGGGAGGTGCACTAAGAGGGTACTAAAGGATAGACAGAAAGTTGACAGATCAGATGATTCAAGATTGTGCAAAAGTACGAAAAACTGTCGCTAACATAAGAGTTTTGCCCTTTAAAAAAAAAGATTTATTTATTTATTTGAGAGAGAGAGAGAGCACACACACACAGAGGGAGAGGGACAAGCAGACTCCCCACTGAGCAGGGAGCCCGATGCAGGGCTTGATATCAGGACCCCAGGATCATGACCTGAGCCAAAGGCAGACCCTTAACCCACTGAGCCACCCAGGTGCCCCGGGTCTTGCCCTTTTTAAAGTAGCCTGAATAATAATAATAATAATAATAATAATAATAATAATAATAGCCCTGGTGTTAATATTCACCAGTATCTGTGTTTCCTTCTTCCTTTGCAGCACACAGCTTTTCTGCAGTTAAGGGTGACTATGTAACTGCAATGTGAGTGGAAGTGACGGGCACCACTTCCGGTTCCGGCACAATCCTTTCTCTCTTTTCCACATCTATCAATTGAGTGGAGAAGACCCATCAGACCTAGCAAATGGCAGCATGCATGATGAAAGAAGTCTAGGTCTAGATGCTGTGGAAAGCCACCTAACCAAGAATGTTCACACTGGACCGGAATATGAGCAAGAAATACTGTCCTCTTCTGAGGAATTTGCTGTAAGGAAATTAATTAAAGACAGAGGGCAGGGGCTGATGGTGAAAGTAGCTTTAAGAGAAGGTGCATTTAAATTGGGAGAAATGAGAACAATTTTGATGCTCCTGGATGTAATCCACAGAGGGGGAAAAACCTTGATGAAGAAGGAGAGAGGGGAGAATTGCTGGAGCGACATCCTGGACTAAATCACAGGGGATGAGATTTTGTGCACAAACGCTGAGTTTGGCATTGGTTAGGAGCGTAGTGAGGTTGTCTGTTGTAATAGGAGAAAAGGCATAGCATGTGGGTGCAAATGATAAGTTAGAGGCAACATTTTTTCAATTTACTTTTTACTTTTTTTTTTTTAAGATTTTATTTCTAAGTAATCTCTACACCCAAGGTGGGATTGGAACCTACAACCCCGAGATCAAGAGTCACACGCTCCACCAACAGAGCCAGCTGAATGCCCCTGGTTTACTTCTTAAAAGTATTTATGTATAGCTTTAAAAAAACCGAGAAATACAAATATGGATATCCCCAGTTAGTCCTGGAAAGTCTAATTCATTTCTACAAGGTCAAAAGGTAATTTCATAATATAGAAATACTTTAATTTGTTAAAAACATATTCACTCTATAATATTTCTGTGAAAAAAATGCTGAAATGAAAATACTTGAAACATAAATCCTTTTAAACATGTCTAAAACAGTTTTCTGGAAGTAACGCTGCTTCCTCAAATGACACACGTTTTACATTTTGATAGGTGCATAAGCATGACTACAGAATTAGTGATGGGTCGTTTGTGGGCGTCAAACATCGATGGATCAAGATAACTTTCCCATATTAAGATTTGTTGTGTAGTTGCTTTGAATTCCTTTCTGATGTTTCTCTTTGTCCTTTGATATCTCTTTTATTTTTTTTAAAGATTTTATTTATTTATTTTTGAGAGAGAGCGTGAGAGCACACAAGCTGGGGGAAGGGGCAGAGGGAGAAGCAGACACCCCGCTGAGCAGGGAGCCTGGGGACCCGATCCCAGGACCCTGGGACCATGACCTGAGCCGAAGGCAGACGCTTAACCGACTGAACCACCCAGGCATCCTGTCCTTTGACATTTCTGTTTGCATTAGACATCCAAGTGCTTTCCCATGAGTAGCTTATCATGGGATAAGCTAGTCAATCCCACATCCCACCAACAGAACTTCAGCTCATGCCTCTGTAATAGCTGTCTACCTCACTATCAAATTCATCATCAAGGAAGATCAATAGGGGTCCTTCCAACATATCTAAAAACTCTCATACCTTACTGAGTAAAGTATTATTGTCTGCTGGTTAGTGAGCTTACGGCCCAACAATCCAGACATTTTTTTTTCTTTTCCACTTCTGAGAAATACCCACATTCTATCAAAAACAGAGTCAATCTCAACATATTGCTAAAAGCTTTTGAATCATAATGAAAGGCTGTTGGGGGGGGGGAAATCTCATATTAGAATACTTATTATCCCACATAAAAGCAGCTGGTGCTGGGTAATGAACACATACTTAATAGTTGTGGTGTAACACTTCTGGACCACGTTGCAAGCCTCTCCCATGTGATTGTACACTTCTCATTCCATCAACACTTTCCCCTGAGTCTCTCTAATCACAGGCCTTTTCAACTCCCTTCATTCTTGTTATGTCTATTTAAGCATGGTAGTCAAAATTTGAAATGCCCTATATAGGATAAAACTTAATGTATGCTCAGAGTGATTGTAATCTAGTTAAAACATTGACAGAAGTAATAATTGTTTTGTTTTTCATGGACTGATTCTTTGATATTACCGGTACGTCTCCTTACCTTTAATCTTACTCAGGCTTTTAAGGTCTCTGCCCAACAGTGGTGCGTATGTGGAGGGAGGAGGGGGCTGGTAGTGAGAGGGACACAGAAATCTCTCAAAGGGGGCACCTGGGTGGCTCAGTCGGTTAAGCATCTGACTCTTGATTTTGGCTTGGGTCATGATCTCAGGGTCGTGAGATCGAGCCCCAAGTCAGGCTCTGCATTGGGCATGGAGCCTGCTTGGGATTCTCTCTCTCCCTCTGCCCACCCCCTCCCCTCTCACGCATGCACATGCTCTGTCTCTGAAAGGAAGGAAGGAAGGAAGGAAGGAAGGAAGGAAGGAAGGAAGGAAGGAAGGAAGGAAGATAGATTACTAAATGTATCTATGTTTCATTTTTTTAAAGTTTTTATTTTAATTTCAGTCAACTTATAGTTATATTAGTTTCTGATGTTTAATTTTAGTATTTTATTTATACACACTTATTTGGTACTGATAATTACAGCAGCACTGAGTCTTCTTCCACTGCTACTCATTGAAAAATCATATTTAATAACAAAGCATAAAATATCAGTTTCCCAAACTTTTATATTAAATCATTAAAAGCCACCGTTCTCTACATAATCTTTACCCTTCATGTTCTTCTGTACTTTCGCGTCCTATTTTTCTGTTCTCTGCTTGGTTCAAGATATTCTCTTTGTTTTGTTTTGCTTTTGTTTGTATTGTAATCCCATGGGTGACTGTGTCTTGATGTCATTCCTCAGTTTTGGAAAATCTTGGCCATTGTCTCTTCAAAAATTTCTTCTACTTCCTTCTTTTTAAATTCTCTCTCTGGAACTCAATTACATATGTTAGACCTTCTCACAGTGACCCACATGTCACTTATGCTCTTTCCTGCATTTCCTGTCTTTATCCTTCTGTTCTTCTCTATAGATATTTCTTCTTACCTATCTTTCAGTTAACTAATTTCCTTCCTTCCTTTCTTTCTCTTTCTTTCTTTCTTTCTTTCTTTCTTTCTTTCTTTCTTTCTTTCTTTCTTTTCTTTCTTTCTTTCTTTCTCTCTATGCCCATCATGGGGCTTGAACTCACAACCCCGAGTCAAGAGTTGGATGCTTTACCCACTGAACCAGCCAGGCGCCCCTCTCTCTGACACCTTGACCTCTCCAATTCCTTATTGCATTGAATGCTCTTTGATGCTTTCAAGTAGTTGTTTTTATGTTTATCCAGCTTTCCCGGCTCTCAGCAGAGGGTTGACCTGACGCAAGCTTTTCAGCGACAATCCAAGCTGCAAGTTTCTGCTTCTCGTTTTTGAGGTTGCCTTTCATTTCCTCATTGATTCCAAAAGACTGAAATTTTTTTTCTTTGTATGTTTTTTTTTTTCCTAGAGTGAGAATTAGGGCCAATAAAGTCTAGATCTTTGTCAGCTCTATTTCCCACTCTCCTCTGCGTTCAGAACAACATCAATCCTTCATTTCTATTTTCATATTAAGATTTTTACATTTAGGGCGCCTGGGTGGCTCAGTCCGTTAAGTATCCGACTCTTGATTTCGGCTCAGGTCATGTCTCAAGGTCGAGGAATCAAGACCCATGTTGTGATTCTCACTCTCCTTCTCCCTCTGCTCCTCCCCACATGCACTCTCTCTCTCACTTAAAAAAAAAAAAGATTCTTACATTTTATATTTTTTAAACACCCAGCTGAAGCTATTCTGAGTTATTTTAGGTTATTAATCATCATTCAGTTATGAAGGCTCATGCTTCCAGTGCCTTCCAGAGACAAACCATTTTAGCTAAGTCAAATGATTCAGGTCAGGGCAACTGTCCTTGGCAAAGAAATTATCCCCAAACTTACAAGTTTAATTGTGTTGGTATCTCATTCTTTGAGCTGTTGGTTTTTTCTGCATTGCTTTAATTTTGCCTTCCCCCCGCCCCGCCCCCACTGACCTAAACCTATCTTCTTTTTAATTTTTAATTTTATTTATTTATTTATTTGACAGAGAGAGACAGCGAGAAAGGGAACACAAGCAGGGGAAGTGGGAGAGGGAGAAGCAGGCTGCCCGCTGAGCAGGGAGCCTGATGCCATGCAGGGCTCGATCCCAGGACCCTGGGATCATGCCCTGAGCGGAAGGCAGACGCTTAATGACTGAGCCACCCAGGCGCCCCTAGACTTATCTTCTGCAGGAATATACTTCCCGAATTGGCAGGGTCCAGGAAAGGGAGTTCTGTATAGGCTGTGCCCCAGTGTCGCACCATCACGAGGACCAGCCAGTAACCCATGAACTTCGACAGCAGTTACGATTACCTGGTTAGGAACTGGACATTCATCTTGCAGAAGCAAAAGTGAAGAGGTGTAGGGTGTGCCCAGGAAATGGTTTGCAGCTCACACTGCTGTTTCCATCATCTGTGAGGAGCCCGGCCCTCTGCAGCTTTCTAGCTACCTGGACTAGGACTCTTCAGCCAGGCAGAGAAAAATCTCAAACCCGAACTTTATTGTAGTGGCACAGTGGGACTTTTAGCTTTAAAATGTTTTACATTTCCTTGGATTTAAATTAATATTCAATTTATTGTGGTTGTAGGTTTTTAAAACTTAGTTTTCTCACAACTTGAATCTCAATGTACATCATATTTATAATTTTAATACTTTTTGTGACAAAAGTTAAAACACTCACTCTCACTTGTTCTTTGATTAATGTTTAATTAGCATTTATTTATTTAACTCAATTATCTTTCAAATGATATAAAGACTCCCTCAACCTTTAATTCTATTTACAAGCCTAATTAATTAAAATTCCTTAAATAAAGAAAGGATCAGTATTTCATGATTTTCCCTTCTGTCTCAGGCTCCAATATGGCTCTGCTCAGCATGGTTACTGACCCTGTTTTTATTTAAAATTTTTATATTTTGGGTACCTGGGTGGCTCAGTTGGTTAAGTATCTGCCTTTGGCTCAGGTCATGATCCCAGGGTCCTGGGATGGAGCCTTACATCGGGCTCTCTGCTCATCTGGGAGCCTGCTTCTCCCTCTCCTACTCTCCCTGTTTGTGTGCTCTCTCTCTCTCTGTCAAATAAATAAACACAGTCTTCAAAAATAAAATAAAATAATAAAATTTTGATATTTTGTTCATCATAGAATTTTTGCATTAATTTTGATGTTTAAAAATAACCCTTTATTTTGGGGCGCCTGGGTGGCTCAGTTGTTAAGTGTCTGCCTTTGGCTCAGGGCGTGATCCTGGCATTCTGGGATCGAGCCCCGCATCAGGCTTCTCAGTTGGGAGCCTGCTTCTTCCTCTCCTACTCCCCCTGCTTGTGTTCCCTCGCTCACTGGCTGTCTCTCTGTCTGTCAAATAAATAAATAAAATCTTTAAAAAAAAATAACCCTTGGGGCGCCTGGGTGGCACAGCGGTTAAGCGTCTGTCTTCGGCTCAGGGCGTGATCCCGGCATCATGGGATCGAGCCCCACATCAGGCTCCTCCACTATGAGCATGCTTCTTCCTCTCCCACTCCCCCTGCTTGTGTTCCCTCTCTCGCTGGCTGTCTCTATCTCTGTCGAATAAATAAATAAAATCTTTAAAAAAAAAAAACCCTTTATTTTTTTTAAAGATTTAATTTTTTTAAAGGTTTATTTATTTATTTGACAGAGAGAGAGACAGAGACAGAGAGAGAGCATAAGCAGGGGAAGAGGCAGAGGGAGAGGGAGAAACAGGCTCCCCAACAAGTGGGGAGCCCAATGGGGGGCTCCATCCCAGGACCCTGGGATCATGACCTGAACCAGAGGCAGATGCTTAACTGACTGAGCCACCCAGGCACCCCAAGATTTTATTTTTTAAGGAATGTTGACACCAACATGGAGCTCAAACTCACAACCCCTAGATCAAGAGTCACACGCTTTACTGACTGAGCCAGCCAGGCACTCCTAAAAATTACCTATTAAACATTTATCTGGAATCCTGAGGTGTGATTTTTTTTACCGGGGGAGGGGTGGGGAATTACTGAGTTTTTAAGTGTCCTCTCCATGTGCCTTGGCCTTGCTTGTCCCATCCTAGTCCCCGGCCTGCCCCTCCTACCACCAGTAACAGCCACTCCCATACATACCCCAAATGTCTGTAGACAGTGCCAAATGACCCTGGGAGGGAACTGCCCCTCGCTGAGAACCACTGCTCTAATGGTATTAAATATCACTTTCCTGGCTCACATTGCACCTGAGTCCCTGTCTGGAATTCTGATTCCCTCAACGGTTCCCTCTATGACTCACTTTCATCCAGGTCAACCAGGTTTTTATTTTTTATTTATTTTTATTTTTATTTTTTTAAAAAAGATTTTATTTATTTATTTAACAAGAGAGAGAGACAGCCAGGGAGAGAGGGAACACAAGCAGGGGGAGTAGGAAAGAAAGAAGCAGGCTCCCAGTGGAGGAGCCTGATGCGGGGCTCAATCCCTGAACGCCGGGATCACGCCCTGAGCCGAAGGCAGACGCTTAACGCCTGAGCCACCCAGGCACCCCATCAACCAGGTTTTTATCACTATAAACTGTGTCTCTATTTGGCCCCAGGGTTAGAAAAGCTGAATACGTTTTCAGCTGCTGAAAGATGGCATTTGAAGAACAGACAAGCCCTTTTAATTTCTAAGAAAGAGAATTCCTGGCAGAGCCTACTAATCGCAGAAACAGTTGAGATGAGAGCATGTGGTATTGTGTCCCTCATCTAGACAAGATAGTGCCCACCCCACGCATTTCCTGACTTCCAAACACACATTTGAGAGGTCGTCTCAGAGAATGAATTTGTACAGCATAATTTTTAACAGTCAGATCTGGCTTTAGTTTCTCTACTTCCTAACTGGTGACTTAAGTCAAATGTTCAGGTTTTCTGAGACTTCACCTTGTGGTTGCCCTTCTGTAAAATGGGCATCATGATATTCACTGCACAAAGTGTTACAGATGAAAAGATGATCTAATTTTTCAAAACTCTCCTGGACTCACCACTAGAAAGTGTTCAGTATCAAATAACTGCACTACTTAAAAACAACAACAAGGGGCGCCCGGGTGGCACAGCGGTTAAGCGTCTGCCTTTGGCTCAGGGCGTGACCCCAGCGTTACGGGATCGAGCCCCACGTCAGGCTCCTCCGCTATGAGCCTGCTTCTTCCTCTCCCACTCCCCCTGCTTGTGTTCCCTCTCTCGCTGGCTGTCTCTATCTCTGTTGAATAAATAAATAAAATCTTTAAAAAAAAAAAAAAAACGACAAAAACTATTGGTATTGTGTTTCCAGTTGGTACCAGAGAACCATGATTACCCTCCATGGTTGTAAAGTAATGTTTAACTTTTACCAGTCGTGTGTGTGTGTGTGTGTGTGTGTGTGTGTGTGTGTCGGGTAAGGGTGTTCCTAAAATCAGATCACATACCGCCATTTTGTTAGTAATGAATGAAGTAAAAAAATGAATTGTAAAAAGGAAAACAACGAAACAAATTAAAACCTTGAATGTGGGGCACCTGGGTGGCGCAGTCGTTGAGCGTCTGCCTTCGGCTCAGGGCGTGATCCCTGAGTTCTGGGATCAAGCCCCACGTCAGGCTCTTTCCGCTGGGAGCCTGCTTCTTCCTCTCCCACTCCCTCTGCTGTGTTCCCTCTCTCACTGGCTGTCTCTCTGTAAATAAATAAATAAATAAATAAACAAACAAAATCTTAAAAAAAAACCCAAAAAACCTTGAATGTGTCCTTTAGATGCATGGATCTTGAATTCTAACCAGCACAGACACAGGTGTTTTGATCAGAAGATGGTTTGTTTCTGTTAAAGCAGATATTTTCACTCTCTTCTGAATAATTTTGCCCTCATTCCAAGGATGGTTTGTAGCACCACTGGGGGGGAGTGGTGGGAACATTTCTCTTTAATTAAAAAGTTATAAGGGCGTCTGGTTGGCTTAGCCTGCCTTCGGCTCAGGTGATGATGTCAGGGTCCTGGGATTGAGTCCCGCATTGGGCTCCTTGCTCAATGGGGAGCCTGCTTCTCCCTCTGCCTCTGCTCCCTTCACCCTCATGCTCTCAAAAAAAAAAAAAAAAAAAAAGGTGTGTTTTCACCTGGCCATTTGAGCCTCTCTGCTGACTCCTTTCCTGCCTGTGGACAGGCTCCCTGGTGAACCGCATGTTTGTGTTTCTCCTGGATAGGAGTGACAGATGATCTCTAGTCACAGATGTCACAGGCAAGAAGGTGGCTTCACTTTCAAGTTCTCTTGGGGGTGCACATCCTGAAACCTGAACAAAACCCCTGCTTTTCCACAGGATGTACAGTGTACCCCAGCTTTCGTGTGGCTGGGAGCTGGACCTGCCAGGATTGAAAATTCCCAGTTCGGCACATTAGAGTCAGGAACTTTGCCAATTGCAATCACGAAAAACCGCTTGCATTGGACTGCGAAATCATCACGGAAGGTCTAAGGTGCCTTTAGCTCTTCGGGGCTGGCAAGTTGTACATGTCTCAATAGCTCCATCTGCTGTCGGAAAGAGGAACACGACTTTACCCTTCACATTTTAGACTTGGGGACAGAGCAGTCCGTGGCAATTGAGAACCTCGCGCTACTGTTTTATCAGAATCCTCCTGGACTGAGGACTGAGGACTGAGGACTAGCATTATGGCTCAGTGTTTGTTTGTATTTTAAGTCTACAGATGCTGTTATATTAATAGTACTCCAACCTATGTTTTTCCTTTGTGACAAGGTCTTACTTAGAGTTGATGAAAAATACATATATGACTCTTCAGATTTCTTCCTTCCTCAGATATTATTGGTATGTCATGATTTTGTAGGAAATTTTTCATTTTTATGTAAGTTGCAAATTTATCAGGGTAAGGATTTACATAATCTCTTTCTCGGCTTTATTGAGCTATAATTGACATATTACATCGTGTAAGTTTAAGGTGTATAACGCGATGATTTGGTACATTGCAAAATGTTTATGACAATGAGGTTAGTTACATCCTTCACCTCACATAATGACCATTTCGTTGTTGTTGTTGCTATGGTGGGAACATTAAAGTTCTACTCTCTCTATTTTTTTTTTTTTTTGTATTTAATTTTTTTGAGAGAGAGTGAGAGAGAGCATGAGGAAGCAAGAGAGAGCATGAGCAGGGGGGAGGGGCAGAGAAAAAGGGAGAAACAGACTCCCCGCTGATCAGGGAGCCCAACACGGCTCGGCTAGATTCCAGGACTCCGGGATCATGACCTGAGCTGAAGGCAGCCGCTTGACCAACTGAGCCCCCAGGCGCTCCTAAAGTTCCACTCTTACAGCAACTTTCAATGAGACAACACGGTGCTGTTAACCATAGTCACCATGTTGTGCATTCGATCCCTGGAACTTACTCATCTTATGTACCCTTTGACCAACATCTCACCATTTTTCTCCCCATCCCCCCGCCCCTGGCAAACACCATTCTATTCTGCTTCTCTAACTTTGACTTTTTTAGATTATGCATGTAAGATCATATAGTATTTGTCTTTCTCTGACTTATTTCACTTAGCATAATGCCCTCAGGGTCCATCTGTGTTGTTGCAAATGACAGGATTTCCTTCTTTTTTTACAGATGAATATTATTCCATATTATACATACATACATATCACATTTTCCTTATCCATTCATCCATCTGTGGACACTTAGGTTGTTTCCATGTCTTGGCTATCATGAATAATGCTGCAATGAACATAAGGATGCAGATATTTCTTGGAGATAGTGATTTTGTTTCCTTCGGACATATACCTAGAAGTGGAATTGCTACATCGCATGGTAGTTCAATTTGCAAATTTTTGAGGAACCTTCATACTGTTTTCCACAGTGGCTGCACCAATTTACATTCCCACCAACAGTGCATGAGGGTTCTCTTTCCTCCATCTTCTCACCAACGCTTGTTAAGTCTTATCTTTTTGATAATAGTCATTCTAACAGGTGTGAGGTTCTCTTATTATATTTTTAGAGCTTTTGAAATAAATATGAATGTCATGTGTTTTCATTCCTGAAATCAGAATGTGCGCCTTATGTTTTTAAAATAATTAAGTCTTTCCAGAATTTTATCAAAAATTTTTAAAGATTTTATTTTTCAAGTAATCTTCTACCCCCAATGTGGGGCTCAAATTTAAAACCCCAAGATCAAGAGTCACATGATCTAACTGAGCCAGCCAGGCATCCTCAGAATTTTATCAATTTTATTAGTCCTTGTAAAGAACCAATTTTTTTTAAAAGATTTTATTTATTTATTCGACAGGATAGAGACAGCCAGCGAGAGAGGGAACACAAGCAGGGGGAGTGGGAGAGGAAGAAGCAGGCTCATAGCAGAGGAGCCCGATGTGGGGCTCAATCCCAGAACGCCGGGATCACGCCCTGAGCCGAAGGCAGACGCTCAACCGCTGTGCCACCCAGGCGCCCCAAGAACCAATTTTTGATTCTGTTGTTTATCTTTTTTTTTTTTAACTTTTTAAAAAGATTTTATTTACTTATGAGAGAAAGAGAGAGAGAGAGCACGAGCCGGGTGAGGGGCAGAGGGAGAAACAGACACCTTGCTGCGCAGGGAGCCTGATGTGGGGCTCAATCTCGGGGCTCGAGGATCATGACTGGAGCCAAAGGCAGACGCCCAACCGACTGAGCCACCCAGGAGGCCCTGTTGTTTTCCCTTATTGTGTTAGCTTGCCCCTTCATTAATTTCCTTTTTAATTTTTTTATTTTTTAAAATCATGTGTGCTTGGGGCACCAGGGTGGCTCAGTTGGTTAAGCATCCAACTCTTGTTTTCGGCTCAGGTCATCATCTCAGGGTCATGAGATCAAGCCTCGCATGGGGCTCAGCGCTCAGCATGGAGTCTGCTTCATGAATACTTTAAAGTATTCAGTAGTGTTAAGTATGTCCACGCTGGTGTGACTCCAACCTATTTTTAAACTCTAATATCAAAGCAGGCATCTGGGATATATTCTCTCTGCTTCAACACACTCTTTGCAGTGGTCCTCACTAGGTCAACAGAATCATTATGAATGTGTAAATTCATTTATTCACAGGATGACAGAGCACTTACTATACTGATATGAATCAGTGAGTCCATGGGCACTGAAAAAATCCCATTTATATCACTGTCACCCTCCTCCTCTCCCAATCACAGGGAATTCGCCAGGTATTTATTTTTATTGTGGTAACAGCACTCACTTGCTTTTAAATATACTGTCACCGAGGAGCAAAACACCTGTTCTCTTGTAAACTCAGTATTTCCTGCAAGTGGTAGCATTTAAATCCACCAACATGTAACAAATGCCTTTAACATAGTTTGCATTTCCCTTTAAGTAAATATGTTTCATTTAATTGTAGAAGATTTTAAAAACATATAAAATGAACAAAGAAGAAAATAAAGACAAATAAATTATAAAATAAAAATCCAACCACGTGAAATGAGTTTCTGTGGATGTTGTTTTTGTTTGTTTTTTTAAAAGATTTTTATTTATTTATTTGAGAGAGAGCACGAGCAAGGAGGAGAGGGAGAAGCAGATTCCCCGCTGAGCAGGGAGCCTGATGCGGGGCTCAATCCCAGGACCCCTAGATCATGACCTGAGCGGAAGGCAGATGCCCACCTGACTGAGCCACCCAGGCGCCCCCTGTGGATATTTTCTTTTCTTCCGGCCTTTTCGAATTGTCTCTCCTACCGCGGGACCACAGGTGACGGGGAATCAGAGCTCCTTTCAGGAGAAAGAGTCTGACGCTAATTCGCCCAAGGAGGGCAAGCAGGTGCGCAAATTGCCCCCTCCTCTCCAGAAGGTGGAAGTGATGAAAAGTAGTGATCCAAGACTCTTTCAAGGTCTTGTAACTGGAATGCATCCACTTTAAGTTTTTTAATGAGGATCTTTTGGAGGGCAAGTCTGGTGCCAGCAGCCACAGTAATTCTGGCTCTAATAGAGGATATTAAAGTTGCGGCAGTTAAAACGCTCACACCCGGCTCTCAGGAGCAGATAGGCTGCTGTGCCAAGGCAGAGTGGAGCCGCTGCCTGACCACCCAGCTGCCTCTTGGCGCCCCCCTCGGTGCTCTTAGTGGAGGGCCCCGGGGGGGGGGGGGGCTCAAAGCATTTACTTTAAAAAAGTTAGAGTGTTCAGGGGCGCCTGGGTGGCACAGCGGTTAAGCGTCTGCCTTCGGCTCAGGGCGTGATCCCGGCGTTATGGGATCGAGCCCCACATCAGACTCCTCCGCTAGGAGCCTGCTTCTTCCTCTCCCACTCCCCCTGCTTGTGTTCCCTCTCTCGCTGGCTGTGTCTCTCTGTCGAATAAATAAATAAAATCTTTAAAAAATAAAAAAGAAAAAGAGTGTTCAAAGCAGACCAGAGCCACCTGGAGAGCACAGCTAGATATAGTGGAATTGAACTGTAATTCTCTTGTATTGGCTTTGGGAACGGAGACCATGATTAAGAGGGATGGCTGGGGACATTCGTAATGTGCCGCTAGAGGTGAAATTCTTGGACTGGCACAAGGAAAAAAAAAAGAGTTTCTTATTTAAAAAGAATAAACAGTTTCTCTTAATATATGTAAAGGATGCCTGCATGGCCACAGGCATTTTGGGTTCATCACGGGAGCCTTAGAAAAACAGTGGAGATGCTGTCAGGTGCCTTTGAAATATCTGCTTTGTACCAGCAGCTCCGACTTCAGGGGGCATTGGACTCACCTGGAGGGCTCGCTGTGTTCCGCCCCCTGCAGACGCTAAACCTGGGGTGAGGCCCGGGAGTGCGCATATCTGACTTGTTCCAAGGAACCGATGCGGCTAGTCCAGGGACCACCTTCAGAAACACCGAGCAGCACAGTCCAATTCCAACCAGAAAGGATGTGTTCCAGAGTCAAGGAGAATTATGCGGTCGTCCTCATGGGTTAGCAGAGCCGTGCATTTTGCATTCATTCTAGGAACCCAGGGCCTCTCCCGTTGCTAAAGCAGGGAACTTTCTCAGGAAACCAGATGAGGACATTTCAGCAGTGCATGAGTTTTTGAAAGATTTTTTTCTCCTTTCCTCTTTCAGACTTTGGATTGAAGCTATTACAAAGTGCTCCTTCTCCACATGGTCATCGAACCACTGGGGTAGTCTCTCTATAAAATGGTCTCAGCAAGGGGGACACTTGGCTGGTTCAGTCGGAAGAGCATGCGACTCTTGATTTCACGGTTGTGAGTTCGAGCCCCATTTGGATGCAGAGGTTACTTAAAAAAAATGATCTCAGGGGATTCGTGTTGTAGTAATTCCTCAAACGGAAGCTACCAGCATCTGTAACACCAAGCGCTTTTCGCCAGCCTGTGAAAACACGCCACCAGTGTTTCTGCTTTTGTGGGGCAGGGAGGGTTGAAACCAAACAACTCTTACCAGAATTTGAGGAGTTGACCAGAATGTTGAAGAAAAGATCACAACGACAGACCTTTAAAATCTTGCATTGGATTTGTTGGGTTGTTTTGTTGTTGTTGTTGTTTTAAGACTTTATTTTTAAGTAACCTCCACACCCAGTGTGGGGTTTGAACTTACAACCCCGATATTAAGAGTTGCACGCTTCACCAACTGAGCCAGCCAGGTGCCCCTAGATTTGTCTAATTATAGCAAAGTGCTACTTTGTTTGTTTGTTTGTTTTAGAACTTTCAAATGCAGGAAATGCTTCATGTTCACCAGAATGTGGGGATCTGGGGCACTTGTTTTCTGCTTGTATTATAAATTCCTAAAACAATAGTAGGCACGTGATAGGTGCTCTATAAATATCTGTTAAGTGAATAATTAAAACCTAATTTTAAAAAAGATTTTATTTATTTATTTGACAGAGAGAGAGCCAGTGAGAGAGGAAACACAAGCAGGGGGAGTGGGAGAGGGAGAAGCAGACTCCCTGCTGAGCAGGGAGCCTGATGTGGGGCTCGATCCCAGGACCCTGGGATCATGACCTGAGCTGAAGGCAGATGCTTAACTGAGCCACCCAGGTGCCCCCAAATCTAATTTTTATAAACATTAAAATTTCACATTAGCGTAGTCCCCGCTATCAGTGCATTCCACTTTACCTCTCAATTGCTGTTGCTCCTAAGGTTATAATTCTGTGGTTTTTAAGGTGCAGATATGTTCTCTGTGGCTCCTTGTCAGGAGCTGAAGGTCGCTCTCCTAAGTAGAGCCTTCTAAACCAAGCATGACTCACTTTCCCATTTACATAACTCCTATTGGGATGTAACGTAGAAAAGCATAGGTATTACCAGAAGGCATGCTATTAAGTCTATTCCCGTATTATACTGTCTTCTCTAGTAAAAGAAAGACAAAGGAAGGGAAACACACTTAAAAACCTCTATGTCAGGGACGCCTGGGTGGCTCCGTCAGTTAAGTGTCTGCCTTCGGCTTGGGTCGTGGTGTTGGGGTCCTGGGATCAAGCCCCACATGGGGGTCTCCTTGCTCAGTGGGGAGTCTGCTTCTCCCTCTTCCTCTGCCTGCCCCCCCACTTGTGCTCTCTCTCTCATAAATAAATTGTAAAAATACTTACTTTCCTCCTTTAAAAACAAAAAAATCTCTATGTCTACCCACTCACCAGACACACTTACTAGACTGATATGGAGCTGATTAATTCTGGACCAATACCTTGATAGTTGTAAACAGAGCCCTCTGTCTTTGTTCAGCCACACTAGCCCATTTCTTTTTCCTTTTTTAAAAGATTTTATTTTTTTATTCTTCGACAGAGAAAGATCGAGCATGAGCTGGGGGCGGGAGGGGCAGAGGGAGAAGCAGACTCAGGGCTTGATCCCAGGACCGTGAGATCATGACCCACCGAAGGCAGACGCTTGACTGATTGAGCCACTCAGGCATCCCTACACTAACCCATTTCAAACAGTCTCAGGGTGCAGACAGGAAAGCCGAACCACACTAGGTAGTTCACACATAGAAAATCCATGAAGAGGATTTGTTATGAAAATATTTGAAGAGCTCGTGGAGCAAAATGAGAAGGGAGGGTAACCCAAAGTTCAGTGTTTGCAGGCAGCTGTTCCACACCCAGGGCTGGGAGATGCTGAGCACAGAACACACTCCCTGCCAACAGTTATTGCCCGAAACCCGAGTTTCTGCTGCTAAAACTGCCCAAGGCTCTAGCCTGCGTCCTTGCATTGCTACAGGAAAGGTTTCCAGAAACAGAGATAGAACAATGGCTTCTCCCCTTTTCCTGTCTTCCAATCTCCCCCAGTGCTTCCCTTATTTGGTCAAACACAACCAGAAGCCAGTTGCTTGGGATTCCAGGAAATGCAATTTGTAGGGGTCTGGTCCTCTACAAAACAGAGCAGAGCACAAAGATAGGCACTCTGTCCATTCCACTAGAGAATGAAATGGAGCTGAGAACAAACAGGAAAATAATTGGACCAGTCACCTTTAGATTTTTGCTTTTCTTTTTTATTTAGTTATTTATTTTCAGGGTCAGAGAGAGAAAAAGAGAGCACAGGGAGAGGGGCAAAGGAAGATGGAGAGAGATTCCTAAGCAGGCTCCACGCCCAGCATAGAGCCCAATCTCACAACCCTGAGATCATGACCTGAGCCGCAATCAAGAGTCGGACGCTTAACCGACTGAGCCACCCAGGCGCCCCTTGATTTTTGTTTTTAAATAAAATGAGACAGGTGCCTGCCTCCCAAACTCTAGAGACATGTTCATTCTCTGAGTGATTGTCTGAAGCATCCGCTTACTTGGCTTGAGATGGGCAGCGAGTAGCAAAGCACAACAGCGAACTTCCATGGTGCTGAAATACTCAAATTACTGAATAACTTTTTAAAATCTCATGGTTATCCTATAACAATCGTGTTGATATTTTGTGGCTCAGGATGCAAAAGCAATGGTGGGTAAGACTTCTGGCGCCTTCCCATGACTTGAAACAGTGGCACCAAACTGAACTAACGGTTACTATATACTTTGCGCACACAGTCAAAATAAATGCCCCTTTCACTAGCGCACGTTTTTGATGACGTGGGAAACAGAAGGACGTGTAAAGGGCTCTGACTCCCTGCTGCTCCAGCCCCGGCTCTGGTTTAGCGTCTGCATGTGGACCCCAATGTTTAGAGAACAGCAGGTCTATTTGTGAGAGTGAGGCAACTGACCGAAGACCTCTTACACCTCCTATAAAATCAACAATGCCTCATGGATTTTGTGTGTGTGTGTGTGTGTGTGTGTGTGTGTGTGTGTGTAAGATTTATTTATCTATTTTAAAGAGAGAGCAAGAGGCGGGGAGAGGGACAGATGGAGAGAAAATCCCAAGCAGACTCCCCTCTGAGCAAGGAGCCCAAGGGGGGGCTTGATCTCAAGACCCAGAGATCATGACCTGAGCCAAAATCAAGAGTCAGCCACTTAACCAAGTGACCCACCCAGGCACCGGGGACCGTGTCTTACTAAGAGTCTAGTTATGCAAAGGGAGGGTCCCTCAGGGCTTCCGGTCATATGATAACAGACGTGATTATAGGGCAAGCATAAAATAAAGATATTTCAGATAGGCAAGTTTCCTTTCATAGAAAGCTGCAAAGGAGATATTTATCAAAATAGGGAAGGAAACAAAAAAAAAAAAAGGAAGTGAGCATGATATTAGGAAAAAGGCTCTCTCACATATCACCCCAAGACGGTGGTGAAGGTAGCTCCACAGTGACAGGTGCACATAGGCTTAGAGGGCAAAAAATCCACATGCATGCTCAGAAATCTCCAGGGAGGAATCCAGATAACTGGCAAAGAATCTAGAGTTGAATTACTGATCAGCATTGATAAAACGAAGTGTGTGTGTGTGTGTGTGGGGAAATTAATTCCTGAGAAGATAAAAAGTTACTCCGAAAAGAAAAAAATCATAATTTGCTTCACATCTCATTTTTTTTTCATTTTCTAACACCTTTATTTTTTTAAGTTTTTATTTAAATTCCAGTTAGTTAATTAACATACTGTGTAATATTAGTTTCAGGTGTTCGATATACTGATTCGACACTTCCATATGTCAGCCGGTGCTCCTTAAGTTAATGGTTGTTCAAGTTTGAGCCCAGGGGCACCTGGGTGGCATAGCGGTTAGGCGTCTGCCTTCGGCTCAGGGCGTGATCCTGGCGTTATGGGATCGAGCCCCACATCAGGCTCCTCCGCTATGAGCCTGCTTCTTCCTCTCCTGCTCCCCCTGCTTGTGTTCCCTCTCTCGCTGGCTGTCTCTATCTCTGTCAAATAAATAAATAAAATCTTAAAAAAAAAAAAAAAAAAGTTTGAGCCCATTCTTTTCCCCCTCCTCCCTCTTAGGTATATAATATTTTGTATATGTTTCATATCCTTTTGTATATGTGTAAGTTCCTTCACTGATTTTTACGGAAATATTTTCACTGCTTTCGTGTTTCCTCGATGTGGCCTCTTCTCGCCCTTCAGTTGTGGAGTTTGTTCTGTCAGTCCTCAAGTCAATTTCTGGGTATTTAGGATGATTTGATAGTTTGCTAGTTGCGTTCTGGGAGGAGCGGAGCCTAGGGTCCTCCTACTCTGCCACCATCTTCCTGCTCCTACATGTTTCCATTTTTATAACTTTCAGAGTCATAATAATCAGAGTGGGAGTTTAATGTTTAATGCTTCCTGCTGAGGAATCGAGAAGCAGCAAGACAAATTAATTAAATGTAAAAGCAATCAGCTAGTGGTGCCTGGCTCTCAGTCGGTAGGACGCCTGAGTCTTGATCTTGGGGTTGTGAGTTCAAGCCCCATGTTGGGTAGAGAGATTACTTAAAATCTTTAAAAAAAATTAAAGTAATCCGCTGAGTATTGTGGGACATTAAAAAAACTTGTCATCCAGGACATATTGCTTTCACTGGAGCTAATGCCACATACTTCTTTCAATATGCTGATTTCCTGGTGCTTGGGTAGTTCAGTCGGTTAAGCATCTGCCTTTGGCTCAGGTTATGATCCCAGGGTCCTGAGGTCGAGTCCTGCGGCAGGCTCCCTGCTCAGCGGGGTGTCTGCTCCTCCCTCTACCTGCTGTTCCCCCTTCTTGTGTTCTCTCTTTGACAAATAAATAAAATCTTAAAAAAAATACTTAATATTCCTCAATCCCTGCTGCTAAGGAATATTAAGTTAAATGGAATAATTTCAAATTTACTTTTTTAAAAAAGATTTTATTTATTTAATTGTCAGAGGGAGAGAGAGAGAGAGAGCACAAGCAGGGGGAGAAGCAGTCAGAAGGAGAAGCAGGCTCCCCGCTGAGCAGGGAGCCTGACACGGGGCTTGATCCCAGGACCTAGGGATCATGACCTGAGCTGAAGGCAGATGCTTAACTGACTGAGCCACCCAGGCATCCCATTTTCTACCTTTTTATACCAAACAAGATCTTAGACAGGGCTCAACACAGAACAAGATAAGAGGTCCTTCAGAAAGAAAGAAGCCAAAGTAAAACAAACAAGCAAATAAATAAAAAACGAGAAAACGCTCTAACTTGGTCCCAACATTCATTCTTTCAAAATTCAAAAAGACCGACAGTTAGTTGGTTAGTTGAGTGATCTGGGGACATCTGGCATTCTCAAGCTGTCAGTTCTAATAGGTCATTGGGCACACTGTACAAACCGGTTTCAAATAGCTATTTGAATGCGTTCAGGATGTTCCAGTCTCTTCCAGAAAAGACATACTTAATGATTATTGAAGAGATAAAAATTAATCTCCGATGCCTCCTCTGGGTACACTAATCCTAGCTACTATCTGTCTCAATGATTCCAGATCCTTCCGCTAAAGCTTTCTTCTGAGTAACTATCTGCCTTATGATTTTCTGAACTCACCCTTTCCTATCAGAAAAAATTAAACCGTGGTATCATATTTGGAAATCACTGTTAATTTATTAACTCTCACTGAGGCTATAAATGAAAAAAGTAGATAATATCCTTTAGACTACTGGTGTCTTCCTAAGGAATTTTTTAATGCAAATAGTGGAGCTTATGGACTCCTATAGCAAACTCATATCTACTTTTCAGAGCCCATTCCCTCTCTGATCTTAATATTTCCTTCCCCTTCTTTCACTGTATTTCAGGCACACTGGCCTCCTTGCTCCTTTATTTTTATTTTTATTTTAAAGATTTTATTTATTTATTTGACAGAGATAGAGGCAGCCAGCGAGAGAGAGGGAACACAAGCAGAGGAGAGGGAACACAAGCAGGGGAGTGGGAGAGGAAGAAGCAGGCTCATAGCAGAGGAGCCTGATGTGGGGCTTGATCCCACAACGCTGGGATCACGCCCTGAGCCGAAGGCAGACACTTAACCGCTGTGCCACCCAGGCACCCCAGCTCCTTGCTCCTTTAAAAAAAAAAAAAATTATTTGAGAGAGAGACTGAGAGAAAGAGCACAAGCGGGGGTGGGGGGGTGGGGGGAGGTTTGATTCCAGGTCCCTGAGATCATGACCCCAGTCAAAGGCAGATGCTTAACCAACTCAGCTACCCGGGCTCCCCTCCTTGCTCTTTTACAAGCTCTCCTGGCACACTCCCGTTTCAGGGCCTTGGCACACACCATTCCCTTGGCTATCAGCACAGCTCCCTCCCATCCATAGCTTCTTCTGTCTTTTACTTAAAGTCACTGGAGACCTTCCCTAACCTTACTCTATCTACAATTGCGTACGACATGCTTGTCAACAACCCATAGTCACTTCACCTAAGTTACCTTCTACGCTGCATTCGTCCTATGTTCTAGATTTTACTTATTATGTTTATTCTCTCCCGGATAGAACATAAGCTCTAATAGGACAGAGCTTTCCCTCTGGATTTGTCTGTTTTTTCCCACGGCTGCTTCCCCAGCACCTGAAATCCCCTGCCCATGGTAATTTAATGAATTAGCGAATATGCAGGTATATATCTGTAACTTTATATTTATTTATATATTTACATTTACAGTTTACGTTCCTGAAGAAAATTACAGTTTCAAAGCGCTTTATCGGGATTCTATTTGTCATAGCCTTCCCTCCTCTCCGTGTTCAGGTGATTTAAACCATTTTACTTTTCAGCATCTGAGTCAGCTAAGGGCAGTTTGGGACAGGAAACCCATAAAATAATGGCTAAATATTTAAATAAGACTTCTAGGTTAATTAGAATCCTATATACCTTGAGTTGTGAACATCTCCATCGTCCTAGACTTAGTCTGATACGGAAAGATTGGTGAAGCAGTGTACTGGCCTGAACACCAGCGTTAAGGAGAGGTCTCTCTGCACATTTACGTTCTAGGGGTAATGGAGTATTCTGCCCAGTAGGGGGCATAAGGCCCAGCTCTCACCTCTGGGTTTCTCGCCCTTTGCCCCACCGTGCAGTCCCACTGGAAGACCCTTTACTATAGTGCAGAATGGTCTCTGAAGGCCACCTTTTGATGAGTTCTAACGACATTTTGAGTTACCGTCAAGACAGTGACTCAGCAGGACCGCTTCCAGCCCTAACCTTTTCTCTCTAGGGCCCCGAAAAGGTGGTCCACCAATCAGCGGCATCAATATCCCGGGGGAGCAGACCCAATGTCAGACCTATTGAATCAGAACCTGTGTGTTAGCAAGATTCTCAGGGGATCTGTGTGCACAATAATATTTGAGAAGCGCTGCTGCAGAGCCTTTAAGGCAGGTGTTTGGTTCACTTAAATCCTGCTGTGCAGGTTTCCAAATGGGAGCCCAGAGGGACGCATACGTCAAAGTTAGATGCGAACTCCGCTATGGCTCCGGGGTCTCCGCCCCTGCGTTCTTAGGGCTGAGCAGGAAGACAAAGCTTGATTTTCCCAAACTGTCACAGAGGGCCCAGGATTTCGAGAAGTCAGCCTCAGAACTCGATGTGAGAGAGAGAGTGGCTGGCTGACCCAAGCTCTTCATTTGTTTGCTGTCATTTACACAGAGTAGTTCCAGTTCACTATACCCCATTGGATAACCCAGCGGCCCCACTCGAAATCATATCATGGAAATGTGCCACTGATTGAAAAGAAAAGCAATCAAATCACCTCCTCTTCCTTCTATGACTTTGGAGGAAGGGTCCGCGCCTATGCCACGCCCTTCCCGGTTCTGGGTTCCATCACTTTGGGTTTTTTGTTTGTGTTTTGGTTTCTTTAAAGATTTCTGAAATCATACGTTTTCCCCAGTTAAGTGAATAAATGTGATAATCCCTATTCCTCTGCTATTCCCGAGACTGTTCTCTGCTCACAAGAAATATGTAAAAGCAACGCTGGATTTATAAAAGCTCAACAGCCTACAGATATCCATCCGTGTCCCCATCCCTTCCCCCCTCAACATAAACATGCTTTTTTATTTTTGCCCTTACCTCTCCTAAATTTGATCCTCATTGAGTCTCTATTCACTTTCTAATCTTAGTATTAAATGTGTAAAAATAGAGTACCGAAGTGTTAGGCTTCATTTCTGCAGGGAACATGAAGGATTAAAAAATTCTGGACTTGGGACGCCTGGGTGACTCAGTCGGTTAAGCGTCTGCCTTCAGCTCAGGTCATGATCGCAGGGTCCTGGGATCCAGTCCCACATCCGGCTCCTTGCTCAGCAGGGAGCCTGCTTCTCCTTCTGCCTACCATGCACGCTCTCTCTCTCTGACAAATAAATTTTTAAAAAAGAACTACAAAAAAAAAATAAAATAAAAAATTCTGGACTTAAGGACACTGAAAAATACTACTGATATTTTGTATCAGACAGCTTTTTGTAGATGTCAGTAGCACTCCCTCAGTTGTGACATCCAACAAAATGCCTCCAGACATGGCCAAATTTGGGGGGAGGAGGGGAATGGCCCCCAGTCGAGAACTACTGACTGTGTTTATCATCTATCAGAGCTTTAGTATGTGCTGCTGTCAACATCATACTGATTCTGTCTTCTCAGTTTGAGAGGTATTGGGAGTAAAAAGAATTTAAAAATTATAAGGTTTTGGAGATTGGGAGATGCAAACTACATACAAGGTTTTCCCTAGAATCGCTTTTCCTTTCCTGAGAAGGAAATAAGGACGTGAAACTTCAGGGAGGAATGTCTCTACAGGTACGGGCAGAGAATCAATGGCAGTAGTCACCAACTTTGGCCACACGTTAGAATCAGCCAGAGGTTAAAAGAAAAAAAAAGTGTGTGTGTGTGTGTGTGTGTGTGTGTGTGTGTATTTCCTCTTCTGCCTCAACCCTGACCTGGAAAACTGAGATTTAATTGGCCTGGAGATGGGCCTAGAACAGGTATTGGTTTTGGGGTTGTTGTTTTTTTTAAAGATTCTATTTATTTTTTAAATTATTTATTTATTATTTAAATTATTTTAAATTATTCTATTTATTTTTGACAGAGAGAGCACAAGCGAGGGTGGGCGGGATGGTGGGCAGAGGGAGAAGCGGGCTCTCCTGAGTAGGGAGCCCACGCGGGACTCAATCCAAAGGCAGCCGCTTAATTGGCCGAGACACCCAGGCGGCCCTTATTTACTTACTTTTTAATGTTCAAATCCTTGAGGGGCACGGCATCACACAGATTGTGTTCAATGGCCTCGGCGGGAATTTGGCATGGCTATGCCACTGTTTTCTTGGGCATAAGGTACCTTTCCCCAAATTACTCTGGTTTTGTTCGGTTTGCCAACAGGAGTCACTATGTTCTTTGCACGTAAGCATTTCTTGCCTAAATGGAATTTAATTTCATCTCTGACATAAATACCTTTTTTTTTTTTTTACTTTCAATTTTAAGAAGAGCCGTGTGGTCCCTTTGGTTTCAGAGACAATACTATAGCCAGTAAAAATGGCCTTCACCCACAGCCCTCCAGACATACTTGTTTTAGAAGTCCTGTCACCAGCAGGTCTCCACAGCCTCCAAAATGGTGCAAAGAGCCTTATATCATTAATAGAAGTTGAGGACTTACATTAAAGTGCCACTCAGCATGTACTTTCTGTCCTCTCTCACATGGTGTTGTCCAGAGTGCACTGCTGAAACCCAAAGATAAACCTGGAGTATCCGGGGGCGCCTGGGTGGCTCAGTCGTTAAGCGTCTGCCTTTGGCTCAGGGCGTGATCCCAGAGTCCTGGGATCGAGCCCCACATCAGGCTCCTCCGCTGGGAGCCTGCTTCTTCATCTCCCACTCCCCCTGCCTGTGTTCCCTCTCTTGCTGGCTCTCTCTCTCTCTCTCTCTCTGTCAAATAAATAAACAAAATCTTTAAAAAAATAAAATAAAGTAAACCTGGAGTATCTGAACAGTGCTGTTCTCTTTCTTTAGTGATCTTTCTTTGATGTTCTGAGAAACAGTGGCACCTTACGTGGTCTGAGAGATTCGGAGTACTGCTGTTTTGTGTTTCTGAATGTGGGATGTCCAAATCTTTCCCAAGTTCCCTTAGGGTAATTATTTTTTAAATCTTCTTAAGTTCTTAAAGATAAGCTAAATGAACTAAACACGAGACTTCTTTTTACTCACAGAAACTAGGGAATGAAGATGAGCCTCAGTAGTTCAAAGTGGAATACTGAAGGGCGCCCGGCTGGCTCAGTTGGTAAAGCATGGGACTCTTGATACTTCGGTCATTCTGGTTCGAGCCCCACATTGGGTGCTGAGATTGCTTAAATAAATATAAGTTACAAACAAAAAAGTATTATACCAAGGGAGAGGAAAATGATTCCAGAATTCACCATCCTGAGCACTGAATTCTGTTCTGAAGTCCAGGGAACTCCTTTTGATACCATCCAAATTCTTTAATGCATTTGTGACAGAGACTAATAGTTGCTTCTCGAACAGTTCTGTCTTCCTTAGTAACACTCTAATTTTTAGCTCGGCATACTGCTGCTCAGCTAAATAAATATGCCTCCAAACCACTCTTATGATTGGTATGGCCACACGATTAAGCACTAGTCAAAGAGGGACAAGCAGATGTGTTGGAGGAGGCCTCCCAAAAGGGTTCCTAGAAGGAATCAGGGACGGATTCACGGAGAAGCAAATTGTGGTCGCTACATGCTACAATGTGATGAGCTGTAAAACATGATGGTAAACGAAATAAGCTAGACATGAAAGGACAAATAGCGTATGATTACACTTACACGAGGTGGGTAGAACGTCCTGAAGGCTGCGTAAGGTGAATGTACTCTATGCCAGTGAACTGTGTAACTAAAATTAAAATTGTGAATTTTATGGTATTTTGACCACAATAATGAAACAAGGAGAGGGTTGGATTTTTGACTAAACTGGAATTCAATGGAGGACAGATAGCCTTTTCCATAAATGCTGCTAGAGCAGCTGGACATCTATAGGCAAAAAAAAAAAATCAACTTCTGTTTCACGTCTTATCCAAAATTAACTGAAAATTAATCATGGACTTAAATTTAAAACGACATAAGAAAAGTCTTCAGGATCTAGAACTAGGCAGAGGTTTTTTTTTTTTTTTTTTTTTTTATTTGACAGAGAGAGCACAAGTACAGGGAGCAGCTGACTCTCACTGAGCAAGGAGCCTAGGGCAGGGCTCGATCCCAGGACCTGGGATCACCACCTGAGCTGAAGGCAGGTGCTTAACTGACTGAGCCATGCAGGCAACCAAGGCAAAGAGTTTTATTTTGTTTTTTTTTAAAGATTTTATTTATTTATTTGACAGAGAGACAGTCAGCGAGAGAGGGAACCCAAGCAGGGGGAGGGGGAGAGGAAGAAGCAGGCGACCAGAGGAGGAGTCTAATGCGGGGCTCGAGCCCAATCACGCCCTGAGCCGAAAGCAGACGCTTAACAACTGCGCCCTGAGCCGAAAGCAGACGCTTAACAACTGCGCTACCGAGGCGTCCCAGCAAGGCAAAGAGTTCTTAAGAGCTGACACTAGAAGCAGGATCCATAAAAGGAAAAAATCCATAAATTGGATTTCATTAAGAACTATTGCTCCATGAAAAACCTTATGAAGAAGATGAAAAAACAAACTAGAGTGGGGAAAAATATTTGCAAACCACCTATCTTTTTTTAAAGATTTTATTTATTTGATAGCGAGAGACAGCGAGAGAGGGAACACAAGCAAGGGGAGTGTGAGAGGGAGAAGCAGGCTTCCCGCCGAGCAGGGAGCCTGATGTGGGGCTTGATCCCAGGACCCTGGGATCATGACTTGAGCCAAAGGCAGATGCTTAATGGCTGAGCCACCTAGGCACCCCCAAACCACCTATTTTTAACATAGATGAAACAGGCCTCTACTGGAAGGTGCCATCTGGGACTTTCATAGCTGGTGAGAAGTCAGGCTTGGCTTCAGAGCTTCCAAGGACAGGCTAATGTTAGGGGCTAATGCAGCTGGTGATTTTAAGCTGAAGCCAAAGCTCATTCAACATTCTGAAAATTCTAGAGCCCTTAAGAATTATGCTGTCTACTCTGCCTGTGGTCTCTAAGGGGAACAGCAAAGCCTGCATGACACATCTGTTTACAACACGGTTTACTGAGTATTAAGCCCACTGTTGAGACCTACTGCTCTGAAAACATTCCTTTCCAAATGACTGCTCATTGACAATGCATGTGGTCACCCACAAGCTCTGATGGAGATGTCCAATGAGATTCACGCTGTTTCATTACTGCTATTACACCATCTATTCTGTAGCCCGTGGAGCAAGCAGTCATTTCAACTTTTAAGTCTTATTTTAAGACTTCTGAATCTTACTAATACCTTTTGTAAGGCTATAGCTGCTATTGATAGTGAATTCTGATAGATCTGGGCAAAACAAATTGAAAAACCTTCTAGAAAGGATTCGCTATTCTTGATGCTATTACGAACATCCATTATTCGAGGTAGTAAGTCAAAATATCAATATTAGCAGAAGTTTGGAAGAAGTGGATTCCAATCCTCACTGGAGAACTTTCAGGGATTCAGGACTTCAGTAGAGAAAGTTACTGTAGATGTGGTTGAAACAGCAAAAGAACTAGAATCAGACGTGGAGCCCTTTAAGATGTGACTGAATTGCTACAATCTCATGAACAAACTTGAATGAGTTTCTCCTAATGGAAGAGCAAAGGTGGCTTCTTGAGATGGAAACTACTCCTGTTGAAGACGCTGTGAAGACTGTTGAAATGACAAAGGGGTTAGAGTATTTTTTCAACAAAGGATTTAGAATATTATGTTAACGTAGTTGATAAAGCACTGGCAGGTTGGAGAGTATCAACCCCAACTCTGAAAGTTGTTCTACTGTGGGTAAAACGCTATCAAACAGCATAGATGCACGCTACACAGAAATTGTTCTCGAAAGGAATCAATGAAGCAAACTTCACTGTTGTCTTCAGGATCCTGCCCCAGCCACCCCGGCCTTCAGCAACCACCACCCTGATTGGTCAGCATCCATCAACACCGGAGGCCAGACCCTCCACCAGGAAAAAAATTACCACTGGCTGAAAACTCAAGATGATATGTGTAGTATTTTTAGCAATAAAGTATTTTTTAATTAAGGCATCTACTTTTTTTTTTTTTAAAGATTTTATTTATTTATTTGACAGATATAGAGACAGCCAGTGAGAGAGGGAACACAGCAGGGGGAGTGGGAGAGGAAGAAGCAGCCTCATAGTGGAGGAGCCTGATGTGGGGCTCGATCCCGTAACGCCGGGATCACGCCCTGAGCTGAAGGCAGACGCTTAACTGCTGTGCCACCCAGGCGCCCCAGGCATCTACATTTTTTAGACACAATACTTTTGCACATTTAATAAACTACAGTAGTGTAAACCTTTTATAGGCACTGGGAAACCAAAAAATTCATTTGACTTGCTTTGTTGTGGTAATTGACTTTATTGTAGTGGTCTGGAACCTAACTCACAGTAACTCCAAGGTATGCCTGTTATTCTACTTTCTATCTTCTATTTACAAAGAAAATTAAGTGGAAATAATTATTTTTAAAGGATTCTAGAAAAAAAAAAAAAGACAAAGGCAGTAAAAAATACCCAGAATTGGACTCCCCAGTGAAAACAAAAGCAATGGAACAGAACCATTCTGAAGAAAGCCCTCAAGATACTAAATGAAAGAACACACCATGTTCAAGAGGAAATGATCCAGAATGATCCCAACAGAGAGCTATTTGAGGAGCTATCTTTAAAGATAAAAGACCCTTTTGAACAGTCAGGCAAAAAAGAGACACTTAAGGGGTTGAGGATGGGGGCGG